>NC_080848.1:52312455-52613397 GCF_030435755.1 Ochotona princeps | reverse complement strand
GAAAGCAGAGAAAGTAGGATCTTCCATGCACTGGTTTACTCCCCAAATGGTCACAAATGTCAGGTCTGGTCTCCCATGTGGGTGGCAGGGGCCCAAGGGCTTGAGCCATCATCCACTGCTTTCCCAGGCTGTTTGTTAGCAAGGAGCTGGAATAAAGTGGGAGGCGGCTGCTTTACTTTCTAAGCCACAACCATTGCCGGTGGAATAATAGTCAAAAACAGTTACAGTCAGGAAACCTCTTCTAAGTCTCAAGGTAAGCTGCTTACCTCGGTTTCCCCGGGGGGCCAACAGAGATTTGTTGTAAGCACAGAGTTCTGAGCTTGGAACCCTGTGCAGCCAGGGTTTCTGTGCAGGTTCACAGGGACACGCTGAGAAACAGAACACAACCAGGCCCATCCGTTTCTCTCCCCAAGGCTCATTTCAAGCAGCTCTGCTTGGGTGTGAGAAATTCACCAAAATAAGGAACTGAGGAGTGAGGAAGGCTTCCACATGGAAGACCCGGCAACAAATGATGAGCACCGGAAAACACAACTATGAATGAAGGTTGAAATCTCAACGTGGCAAAAGCAAAAAACACCAAAAGTTTGCTTGAAGGACAGAAAAGATAGTGATCATGGACTGTTACTGGAACCCTGGTTCCTGCCAGCAACTCCTGGTTCCTGAGCTCTGCCCAGAACCCAGAGCTCAGAGGAGGAGGGAGGGAGGGGGTGGGCAGGTGGCTGTGCGAAGTGAACTGTCTTCTGGCTTCCCGCGGGTCCGCTTCAACTTTGCTAAGTTTCAGAAGCGTGAATGAGGCACCTCCCTTACCTGACGTGGTGACGCTATCTCTGGCTGTCAGGTGGCAGCCTGTGTCCAGGTAGCAACGGACCTGAGGCTTGCAGCGCGCTAGGGTAAGCAAAGCGCACGAAAGGACCGCCCCCCCCCCCGCCAGGCTTACAACACTCCCCCCACACACACACCTCGCGGTCATACAAACACCCTCCATCCAGCCACAAGATCCCTCCCACTCGCACAGGCCGGAGTGGGCGGGGTGGGTGTCCGCCTGTCCCCAGCTACGTCCATCCCATCCTTCCCCTGCACCCCGCCCCGTTTCTGGTTCGACTGGGCTGGAGCCCGCGCGGCAGGCGAGTGGAGGCTTGGAGAGGCGGTGCCCGCGGCTGGCAGGGAAGTGAGGGGCGGCCCGAGGGGCTCGGGAATCGCCTCGCGAGGGCCGGGTCGGCCTGACACCACCTGGCGGAGTCTCGGGGAAGAGTCTTAAAGGCGCGCTCTTCCGCGCCCGGCGCACTCGAGCCGCAGCCGCCTAGAACTCGACTCCCTCTACCGCCCTGTGCTTGCCTGGGGGAGGTAAGTGCTACCCGCGGGTTGTGAGTCGTCACCCGGCAGGGGCGACCGCGGCTGCCCCGCTGCTCCCCAGAAGCTCCGACCCGGGGGGGACTGCAATCGTAGGGCCAAGTTTTTTTTTTTTTTTCTCAAGCCCGCGGTGGGGACAGCTGAGGGCTAGGAAGCGGGGTATAGGGTAGTCGCCCCGGGGCAGCTCTCCCGGGCTGTACATCCAACATAGGCACCCGTGCGCAGCGCGCGGCGCACGCCCCAACCAACGCCGAGTCTCGCACGCGCCCCTTAAGCACTTGGCGCGCTCTGGTCCGCAGCCTCCGGCGAACCTCGAGGCTGCTGCAGCCCGCGACCCTCCCCGCCCTGCGCTTTCCTGCCTGCGGGGTCCCTTGCCGATCCTCCCGGCGATCATTCACGGTCTGGCAGTCAGGTTGCGCTCGGCGGCCGGCCAAGCCCGCCCCTGGCCCCGCAGCGCCCGCGCCCTGGCCACCGCGCCCGGCCCTCTCGGCTTTGCGCCCCTCGCCTTCTCCATCTTCAGGCGCTCGCTATTTTCACAGCCCCCAGTGCCCCGGCCCCGGCGCCCTGATTCAGTGCTTAGTAATTAATTTGGCGTTTCAGAATGGTCAGCGGGCTGGATAATGGGCGCATTCATCCCGCGGGGCTAATCTCAACAGAGGTGGGAAGAAAGGCTTTCACAGACAGAAAATGCCATTCGCCGAGCGCTCAAAGGGGCTGTCAGTCCCGGAATAAATCGCTGCCGCGCCCGGCGGCTCCTCGGGCCATTTCCATACCAGCCCTGGCCAGTGCCGGGGACCCGCCGGCCTCGCTCTCGGCTCCCGGGGAATCCCTCACTTGGGTGCCTCCGACGGGGAAGTCTGGGCGAGAGGGGCTGGGGTATGGGGGGGTGGAGAAACCGGGAGTCGGTGCTCGGGGTTCAGGCCGCAGGGGACAAAGAGATGGATTTGGAAAATACCAGGCTCAACTAAGAAGGAAGCGCAGCTGCCTCCGGGCGCGCACGGACGGTGGCGCCGGGGCTCACTTGCGACCTCTGTCCGAAACCCGGCGGTGTGCCTAAGGGGTTCCCGCGTGGTCCCGCAGGCTCCCGGGACTGCGCCTGGGATTCACGCACTCAGCGCGGACCCGAGCTGTGCCGGGCCGACCTGCACCTGACTTGCGACTGTTTCGCGCCCCGGGGGTGCGCATAGCGTTCTTGGCGCCGGTGGTGGGTTCCTTCTGGTACCTAGACCCTAGGATCTATCTGGGGGACATCGGCTGAGAGGGCGCGACAGCAGTTTACGGTTGTCCGCGATTTCCTGGAGCGTGGGGTACTGGGGGAGAGGTGTTGTCTTAAGTCCGGGGCCTTCTCCCCACCCCCATGGCGACTGCCGCCACCACCGCTCTTCGGCGGAACCAGGCTGGGCGCACCTGCTGCAGCCGTCGTCCAGCCTGCAGCGCCCAAACAGCGACAGTGGGACGCTGGCTCGGAGTTTCCTTGGCATCGAGGTTCTATGTGGATGTTCCGCGTGAGCCCTGGGACCTTGTGCACCCTGGGCGGTGGGGAGCTGGGGCACTCTGCCGTGGGGGACTCTCTTCCAGGACCGTGCCGACTGCAGAAGGGAAGTGGCCAGGGTGGAAGAGCCGCTTGGGGACCCGCCTCGTGAGTGCACAGGGTGTATCAGGCGGGTGGATTCCCGTGCCCCGCATCGGCTTCTGAGGGGAAGTCGCTCCTCCCTTAGGAGTCCTGGATTCTTCATCTGTAGGACAAGGACAGATTGCGAACCCACGTGGTCTTGGGAGTCAGGTACCCTCAGTAGAAGGAGTCCCCCACGCTTGGGGCCAGGAGCCCTCCTTAGAAGGAGGCCGGGTATCACTCACATCTCTAATCCCTGGCATCGCTCTGCTATTCTTCCTTCTACTCAGGACTTCTAAACCCATCCACACTTTTCTCTTTTAAGATGTATTTATTTTGATTTATTTGAAAGTCAGGGTTACAGAGAGAAAGGGAGAGAGAGAGAGCGATCCTTCACCAACTGGTTCACTTCCCCACGTGGCCCCAGTGGTCAGGGCTGGGCTTCACCAAAGCCCGGGAGCCTGGGAACCTCACGTGTCTGGGTCTCCCACGTGTTCAGCCCCTTCCCCGCTGCTTTGCCTCGCTTTAGCTGGATCGGAAGCGGAGCAGCCTGGACTCAGGCTGTGGAAGGCCAGTGTGGCTGGCCTGGGCGCCTGGAAGCCATGCTTTCCAGGGGCCTGGAACAGCCTCTTGAAACTCCTAGAGCTTTGGCAGAGGGAAGGGGTTCACAGATGGCACCCAGCTCCTGGGGGTGTCTGGTGGCCTTCGTAGTTTGAGCATGGCCAGGCTTGGGGAGGGCCGGGGAGGCTGCATCTTGGACAAGTTCGGCTGAGGGCTTTGATACCCGGTTATGCAGGCAGCCTATTTAGGGAAGTTCAACCTTAAACGGGGCTCTTTGCCCAGCCGCTCCTTCCCTCTCAGCTTCAGCTCTTGGTCTCCAGGACTCCCAGCTAAGCAGCGCCCTCCCCAGGTTGCAGGCTAGGGATTGCCTGGGGACCCCCTAGAGTGTGCAGCCAGCAGGGGGCAGCGGCTCTGGAGTGGCCTGCGGGGCCCCAACCCAGGGGCTTATCAGCTTGCCTCGTCAACTGCCGGACCTGACACAGCATCCTGCAGGCCCCTACGCAAACGGCACAGACCTGCCCAAAGGCCCTCCTCCTTAGCAAAGTAAACCTGTCCCTGCCAAGGACAAACCAGCCAGCCTTAGAAGCACCTGCAGGAACCCAGGTGCCAGCTGTGGTCTGGAATACCCAGCACTTGCCTTTCTCACCCTAGAGGGGCTTGAAAGAAGGTTTGAAGGTGGGGGTCAGACCGGGAGAAAACTGGAAGAGCTGGGGAGAAAACCCGAAAGCTGATAGGGGGCGGAGACGCTGTTGTGTGAAGGAGAGAAAGAGAAAGGGGGCAGGAAGGAGCGGGGCTGAGTCCCTATTTATGCAAGCCATTTGTAGCTGCGGACTGTAAAACTGGGCAGGAGCCTCTGGAGTAATTCATAGTGTTTGGACAAGACAAACATTGTTCTGCTTTAAACAAACCTCCAGAAAGGTCAGCTTGGTTCATCCCTTTGCTGCGAGTCGCTGAGACAATCCAGATGATGAGAAAATCAGATCGTAGTGGCAGGAGCCCAGCCAGGAGGCAGCCGTGGTCTCCCAGAGGCACCCCCCCCCAGGAGGCTGGGCGAGGATGCCCAGTGCCAGGGCCAGGGAGGGTGTGTGGCTCCCTTGGAAAAGGCCTGGTGCCCATTCGGCAGTCAGAGACCGGATGCATGGTGTGCACATGACTGATAAGGAAACGTGACCATTGTCAAGCCTGACACGGCTGGCAATGTGTGTCTTCTCTGATGACAAGTGACAGTTTATGGATGCTGCACCCTGTCTCGCGCCTTGCCCACCAAGGCCTGGGTACCCTCAAGGGCTGGCTGGCATGTCCCCTGCAAGGGCAGGTTTGCTTTGCTAAGGGAGGAGGACCACCTGCTGTGGCCATGGAACCAATGGTGTCTTGCTTGCCCACCCAGGTGCCATGCTCTGTGCTAGGTGTTGGGATGCAACAATGACAAGAAGGATGTTGGCAGCCACCATGGTGATGATGAAGATGATGATGGTGTCTGTGAACATGAGACTCCACTTGGGAGGGAGGTACCAGACGCTTAGCTAAAGCAGATACTTCCTGTTGATATTTATGCTGCAGACACAGCGTTGTTTGATGCCTGTTGAAACCAAAGCTCTGGGCCCCTGGGGTCTGACTGACACCCACGCCTATATGATCTCCAGTGGCCCAGTGCAGTTTAGCAGCTTCTCCCTAGATTCTCCCTGCAGCTGACCTTGGAATAGGGGAGTAGCACTGGGAAACTCATGCAGGGCTGTGGGCACACCAGGGTCTTCTGTAGTTTTTTTCTCTGTACTCCTGGGGTCTCAAGAAGGGAAGGGAAGGGAAAGAAAGGGAAGGAGGAAAGCAGAGCATAGATGGCTTTTTCCAAAAAGGATGTAGATGCTGCTGGCCAGCAGCCATGGCGGAGATGTGAAGGGGCAAGACCAAACAATCGCACTGCAGCACCACCCTGCTGACCACCCAAGGAGCTGGTGCAAACAGGGCTTCAGTTCCCTGGGAGACCCCATAAACCAGGTGCTTGGCCAGAGGCTAGGAAGTGGCACCCTGGGCTCGGCCATGGCTCTCGGCCGGCCCTGTGTGTGGTTTCTGGGGGCTGGCATGGCGGTGCTTCTGGCCTGACGTCATCTCCCCTCTCCCCTCCCCGCCCGGTTTCCTTTGACACCTTGTTATGGCTGGGTAATCCCCGCGCTTACCCAATGTGCTTGGAATCAACGACCCAGGTCTGTTTTCATCCCATGCCACCTCCCGGGGTTAATGTCCTCCTCATTTCCTCCTGGTGTGCTGGATAGGCCAACAAGGCCTCGTTTTACTGATGTCTGGGGGAGAAGAAGCTGTTCCACCTAATTGATTTTTGCAGTGAACAGAAGTTTAGTTCTTGGAGTACAGGCATTTTTTGGGCTTAGTCATTGTTTTAGGAAAAAAATTTTTTTTTTCATAAACATTAGGGCTTTTTTTCTTTCCACCTAAGTTAACAGAACCAGGTGTAGCAGGTGTCTTCTGGGTGCGGCCCAGTGGTGACCCATGAGCCAACTCCATGGCTCACAATCATCTTTGGGATCTGGGCCTCTCTGGTGTCAGCTTCCTGGCTTGTCATCTGGGAGGTTGAGGCATCAGATGAGAACTTTTTTTTTTAAAGATTTATTTATTTTTATTGGAAAGTCAGATATACTCTCCTCTCTAGGAGGAGAGACAGAGAGGAAGATCTGTCATTTGTTGGTTCACTCCCCAGTTGGCCATAACGGCCAGAGCTGAGCTGATCTGAAGCCAGGAGTCATGAGCTTCTTCTAAGGTCTCCCATGCAGGTGCAGGATCCCAAGGCTTTGGGTCATTTTCTACTGCTTTTCCGAGCCACAGCATGGACTTGGACGCGAAGCGGGGCCACGTGGATACGAACTGGCATCCATGTGGGATGCTGGTGGGTGCAAGGCGAGGACTACTGTGCCAGACCCAGATGAAAACTTTTTAGAGGCCCTGCTGTGGCCTAGCATCATTCCCCACCCCCACCCTTGATCAAGGCTGTTCATCGGTGGCTCTCTGTTCCCCTGGAGGAACAGACAATTCCAGAGCCTCTGGAAACCTGAACTTGCCTGAGACTGTGGCTCTGGCCCGAGACACGATGACTCCCTTAGTTCAGGGCTGTGTTCTAGACTGGAAAGGGTGTGGCAGGCTTGGCCTTCAGCGGAAGGCCTTAGCACCCACAGCAAGCGCTAGGCAAGCTTTGAGCTAGGCAGCGCTAAGCTCAGTGTTGTGGCATGCAAAGGACGGTAGCATGCGGTCACTGCCCAAAGTAAGACTTCAGGGAACACTTGTGGTTTCTTTTTGGGTTCCTTTCAGGAACCCCCAAACTTGCCTTTAAAAATAATTTATTTCAAAGGTAGAGTTATAGAGAGAGGCTGATCTTCCATCTGTCGTTTCACCCCCTGCCCCGCCCCCAGATGGCCACAGCAACCAGTGCTAGGCCAGACCAAGGCCAGAAGCTTCATCTGGGTCTCCCCTGTGAGTAGCAGGGACTCAGCTACTTGGGCCAGCATCCTTTTTGTCCAGGGAGCAAGTAGGATTTGAACCTGTCCTCATCTGGAACATAGACGTTGCAAGTGCCGTCTGAACCTGTCACATCTCCAATTGATCCCTCAAATGTGCCTTTTAAAGATTTAAGCAGGAGCGTGTTAATTCTGGTATTTGCAGGTGGATAGGTCCTTCTGGCTGTTGTCACACATTTGCACACCCTTGGTGCTATTCTTACAGGTCGAGGCCCAGCTCTGCATCCCTGACTTGTGCCCAGAGGCTGGGCATCCTCCCGAGACTGCGGGGGGAATCTGTCTCCTGAAGGCGCTGTTTCTCTGACCTCATGTGGTCCCACTGTCTCCTGTCCGCCCTGTGAGTTCTGCCTCTGCCTCACTTAAAATGGCAGTCGGGTTCGCCTGTAGGCCCCCTGCCAATCACCTGCCGTGGTCCCCTCATCTGAAGACCCTGAGCGGCACCCCATCATCTACCAGGATCGCTTTTTGCCATATAAGGTCACGTTCACTAGCCACAGGGATTAGGATGTGAATATCTTTCGGGAGGCACGTTCCAGCCAACCACAGCTGCCCCCCAACCCCCGCAACCTCCCACTGTCTTTGTCACCGCTGCCTTGGCTCATGGGCTGTGTGCCCAACTTTCACATCCCAGGTAGGCTGGAAGACATGGAAGATCTGGAGGGGCCAGACCAATGCCACCCTCCAGGAGCTCGCAATGAGTCAGAAGACAGGATGAGCTGAAGGAGCTAAGGGAAAGGCCAGCCTTGGAAGCCTGGAGGTGCCCAGGGTAGAGCTGGCCAAGGTCAAAAGCCTGATCCCAGCGGACAAGGTGCTGCATGTCTAGCTCCTGCCCTCTTCCCTCTGCCTGTTCAGGTCTCTCCCCAGGTCCCACCATGGCAGCCTGTTCCTTACAGCACCAAACTCTGGGTCTTGGCCTGCCATTCCCTCTCCTGAAATGCCATGCTTTTCCCACCTACTCACTGTCCTTTTGGCTCCCTTCCGGCTTCCATTCACTCTGCCATTCACATCCTTCTTTGAAGGATCTAGAAGCCCCTCGAGTGTCCTGCTGAGAAGGTGCCTTCCCTCTGGCCACTCTCTGCTGCCGTCTTAGCATCCATGTGTGTTCCAGGCACACTTCAGTGGAGTTACCTTGACCTTGGGCCATTTGCCTGTTTACATGCATCTTGAGGTGGGACAGCTAGAACCTGCTAGAAACCCTTAAATACATTGCTCAGTCCATTTGCTGTTGCTGGAACAGAATGCCTGGACTGTCAACTGTTGAAAAGAGAGGTTACTTCTTATTCCAGGTCCTAGCGGCCTAAGAGGAAGTGCTGTCATCCTCTTGGTGTCTGGTGAGGGCCTCATGGTGGAAGAGCTCATGGGAAGAGAGGCAGGGGCAAAGGCTTTGTAACACCCTATTCTCATTCTCTTGGAAGTGACTTTAATCCCTCTTAATAACCTAGCATTCAACCCAGTCAAGTTGGCCACCAAGTTTTGACATGAGTTTTGGTGGGAACAAACCACACTAAGACCGTGCCATGATTCCCTGTTTTGTTTCTAAACATCTTCTCTCTTTCCACTCTTTCTTTGCCTAGGAGCACACTGAGATAAATTTCATTTTTAAAAAAGATTTATTTATTTTTATTACAAAGTCAGATATACAGAGAGGAGGAGAGACAGAGAGGAAGATCCTCCGACTGATGATTCACTCCCCAAGTGAGCGCAACGGCCGGTGCTGCTCCGATCCGAAGCTGGGAACCAGGAACCTCCTCCAGGTCTCCCACGTGGGTGCAGGGTCCCAAAGCCTTGGGCCGTCCTCGACTGCTTTCCCAGGCCACAAGCAGGGAGCTGGATGGGAAGTGGAGCAGCTAAGATAAGAACCGGCGCCCATATGGGATCCCGGTGCGTGCAAGGCGAGGACTTTAGCTGCTAGGCCACTGTGCAGGGCCCCAGATTTCAAATGGATCATAATGGGAGTCGAAGGTGCCATTTACAAATGGGAAGAGGACGCTTTTTTAAAGTACAACATTTAAAAAATCTCTATTTGAAAGGCAAATACGCACACACACATACCTACACACACACCTCTACACCACCTCCCCCCCCACACACACACAATTTCCCACCTACTGATTCACTCCTCAAGGGCCCACTACAGCCAGGTCACAGCCAAGAACTTGATCTGGGTTTCCCTTGTGCTTGGCAGAAACCTATCTCCCAGGGCGTAGATGCCCAGGGTAGAGCTGGACTGGAAGTGGAGTAGCCAGGACTTGAACCAGGCACTCAGACAAAAGAATGCAAAGGATCCCAGGGGTGTCTTAACTGCGTTGCCAGAGGCCCTCCGTGAAATCCCTTTTTTGATGGTCATAAGCTTAGGTGTGGAGAGTGGGATTGGAACCCCCTGGCAGTTAAGGGCCAGGGACCTGCTCCGTGGTAGACAGGACTATCCTGCCCTGTCCTGCCCAGGGAAGCGCCTTTCTGCCCCAGATGCCACTAACACCTCTGTGGAAAAAAAGCTCTCTTTGGGAAACACTTTGAGTTGGAGGCCTAAAATAACAATTTTCCACTCTCCACTGATTACCTTTCGTGGTAGGAGACTATTTCAGGGGTGGATGTGGGGTGGTCAAATCAGCACTTGGGATGCCTGTATTCCATATCAGAATGCCTGGGTTCTAGTCCTGCCTTTGCTTCTGATGTAGCCTCTTGTTCCCCAGGGAGGTAGCGGGCGAGGGTCCCTGCCACCCACATGCGAGACCTGTGACCCCAGCCTGGTCCAGTCCTGACTGATGTTTGCATTTGGGAATGTGAAGCAGCAGGTGGGAGATCTCCTTGTCTGATTCTGTGTGTCTCTGCCTTTCAAATAACATAGAAAAGAATTTTTTAAAAAATCCAGCCACCTAAAGTGACAGCGTAGAAAGACTTAATAAAGAACAGGGTGAGAGCAATCAAAAAAAAATTTTTTTTTGGAGCATTTCAAGTTGTTCTCTCCCTAAATACATCACCTACTAAAGCACTCTATGTCCCTGGCTCACCTCTGCGAGACCCTCTGAGTCATCTTCTTGGCCTCACTCCAGGGTCATGGCCAGACCTGGAGCCCTCACCCAGAGCACTCCCTCCTCTGCAAGTGTTAAGTGAGCCTGGCTCCCCCAACCACACCCCACAACTCAGAGCTCAGAGCACCCCACTATTACCTACTTTCCTTGGCACCTTCGCTTTGCTCTGTGCCTCAAGGCCGCTCTACTCATGACAGACTCCCCACTGGGGGATCCATTTTCTTGATTCTAAAAGCATCTGCCATAATGGGACCTTGTGGAAAGAATTCTGCTGATACAGACCAATCAAATCAAAGTCCAGGGGCTGCCCTCCTTTCTCCACAGGCATTTTTCCCCACTCCTTCAAAGGACCCTAGTAGAAGAAAGGATTTGGGCTTTGTAGGGACTTCTAGGCCCAACTCCTAGACCCTCAGCCAAGCCTGCAAAGGGGGAGTCCTGAGCTGAAGAAGCAACCGTGCAACACCAGGATGGTGCATCTGAGCATTAGTAGTGATTACACACACACACACACACATACACACACACACACAATTTTTCAATCTTGGTGTCTTCCAGAAGTTCACAGAAGATCCCTATCAAGAAAAACACACTATGCATGGGTCTCAGAATTTTTTGTGCACCCAAAGAAATTTAGTTTTCCATTCTAGTCTTCCCTAATTAAAACACTTCTTTTAAAAATTTTCATCTTCTTGGGGCTGCAGTACTGGCATCTCATAAGGGTGCTGGTTTGAATTCCAGCTTCTCTGCTTCTGATCTTGTTAATGTGCCAGCAAGGCAGTGCAGGAGGGCCCAAGTACAACCCAAGTGGTAGACCTGGATGGATTCAGGCTGTTTCTGCCACTTGGGGAATGAATCAGTGGGCAGAAGATTGGTCTCTTTCTCTTCCTCTCTCTCTCTCAAGTGAGAAGAAAAGTCAATCTTTTCAAAAGTAAAATAAATAATAACAAGTAAATCCTTTGATCATCACCTCCACGACGAAGGTCACGCAGGTCAGCTCATTTCATTTAAGCCCTTAATCTCTTCTGGCCTCCTTCCAAGCGGAATGCAGAACATTGTTGGATTGGACCTGGTGATGCGGTACGGTGGGTTAAGCCTTCGCTTGTGTTGCTGGCATCTCATAGTAGTATTCTCAGGCCTGGCTGCTGTACTTCCGATCCAACTCTCTGTTCACGCACCTGGGAAAGCAATGGGGATGGCCCAAGTGCTTGGGTCTGAACCACTAGAGCACAAGCCGACTTCTTTGAAATCCTGTAGGCTGCGAACTTGGGGCCACTGGTCCCGCGGGCAGCAGCATGGCTTTCTCCATGTCCTCCTCTCACCCTTGTCCTGGTCTCCTGCTTGGTCTCGCCTCTTGAAAGACACCCTCCCCTCTAGCATAATCTCGATCTCTCTCTCTGTCTAGGACCACATGTGGGCCGCTGGGTGCTGGGGACAGGACAGGGTATGTCCCATGGACCTGTTGGCCACCGCTATTTCTCACAGGCAGTCATCTACCTTGATAGGATCTGGTGTTCTGCCTAGCAAGCATGCTCCTCTTCTCGGTACTGGCCACACCAAGGCCTCCCTTCTTTCTGCAAACCTCCAGGCCTCCTGGTTTCCTCACCCTGCTCTTGGCAGACCTTGTCACTTCCTAGTTCATGGAGACCAGAGGCCTGCCAAATAGGTGGTTTTTAATCTGTTTTCAGCCCCTCTGGCTCCCTACTCCCTCCACTGCCAGCTCCTTCCTAGCATGTTCAAATACCCTTATCTTGTACACAGCAATAAAAAAAAAATACCCCTGCCTTCCCTCCATCCTGTGTCACCTTCCAGCTGGCCTCTCTCTTTCCTGCCACTTGTATTCACACTTCTTGGAAGCTGTCTGCACTTGCTGTCTCCACTTTCTCACCTCCCTGGCACTCCACAGCCCCGGGGCAGTCTGACTTCTGTCCCCCGCCATCCTTCTCTGCTCTGACTGGTCAAGGTCGCCTCCTGACTTTTCGGTGGTTTAATCCCAAGGACTCTTGGCAGATCTTATCTTGACCTTTAAAGGTGTGTGACGCTGCTTCCGGCCCCTCCTTCCTGGACAAGTTCTTGTTTCTGGGACACCTGAGTCTCTTAGTCCTCCTCTTCCTCCTCTGGCTTCTCTAGCATCAAATCCACCCACTGCTCTGCTAGGCTGATCCCTCTGGCTTCACAGGTAAGACTGTGTGCCGGCCACTGCCCCCTCCTCAGGCATTCCTTCTAGGGAACACCTGCATAGACTTTTTGTGCCCACCATGGCTGTGTTTGGAACTCCCAGTTTGTCCACGGATTCTGCTGCTCCGAGCCTGACCCCGCCTTGCAGGGTGTGTATTTATAACCCCTGGCTCCGAGGCACTCTCGTGACACTTACACATCTGTTTTTTTCATTTTGTCTCTTCCAAAGGCAGCGGGTGCTCAGCCAGGGACACTGACAAATGAGAGGGCCCTGGGAGAGGCGGCAGAGAGCTCAGAAAAATCATGTCCCGAGAGAGATCCGTCAAGGAACCGGGAATATCTGGGGCCTGGAAGAGCTAACACGGGGATGACAGAGGTCTGGCGTCCCAAAATAGGAAGAAGGCAGACAACATCCATCTGACCTGCATGGTCAGGTTGGAACGGGACCAACTGTGGAAGGGATTGAGAGTGTTTGGTTTTTGCATGGAGGTAGAGAAGGTCTCTGGTGTTCCAGAAGTTTCTGGACTGCCCTGCCCAGCGGGAGCTACTGAAGGTGACAGGCTTAGACCTACATGAAAAGTAGAAGCTGCATCTCTCCTGCCCTCTAAGGTTGGTTGGCTCCAGAGAGAGCAATTGCAAATTGGCTGCCAGACTGGATCCACCAAACGTTCAGTAGACAGAAAGCAGGCCACGCGGCAGGGGGAAGGCTCAGATAGCACTTGGCTATCTGAGTGCTGGAGATGCTTCCAAGGCACTGCAGGCCAGGTGGGCAGAGGGCTGGGCACCTGTTTGCCTCCTTCCAACCCCACCTGGCCACAGTGGCCTTCCTCGCTTGGTCTCTGCTACTGGGATGTTTCCCTGGGAGATTGTTAGGGATGGATGGGTGCTCATGACCTCACACTATGGGGGAACCTCATCCCCCACCTCTAGAAGAAATTCCTGTCTGATTGTAGCACTAAGACTAGTCAGGATTCTCTTGAGCAATGGGTCTTTTGGATGAACTGTGTAAGGGATGTGGTGGCCTTTCATTTGGGGGACAATTCTGTACCCCACAACAGGAAGAGGTGATTGGGCATTCCAGGGTGCAATGGACGTTTTTTTAAACCCCCATGTCCATGTTTTCTTTTATCCTGGCCTTTTCTCACCTCTCCTTCCTGCCTCACTTTACAATAGTTAGGATGCCCAAGCCAAAGTGCATACAATCCACCTGTCACCTCAGTATCCGGAGAGAACCATTGTAACAATGTTGGCTCCTGATGCACACTTTAAAAATATACATAAAAATGAAATTTTCCTATGCATGTTTTTTATTTGCTTTATTCCTTTTTGTGATATGGTGTGAGCAAGTTTTCGCATGATTCCAAGTTCTTTCAATGATTTCAAATGTTTATAATACTGGTCACAGGGGCTGGCATGGTGGTATAGTGAGTTATACCACTGCCAGCAGTGCTGGCATCCCATATGAAAGCAGTGGTTTGAGTCCCTGCTGCTCCACTTCTGATCGAACTTCCTGCTAATGTGCCTGGGAAAGCATCCGAAGATGGGACAGAATGCTTGGGCTCCTGTACCCAAGGAGGAGACCAGGCTGGCCTTGTGGCCATTTGAGGGGAGTGAACCAGTGGATGGAACATATCTCTGTCTCTTCTCTATTTCTAACGCTGTCTTTCACATAAACTCCTAAAAAAGACTTTTCATTCACATTTCTATGTCTGCTTACTACATGAGTGGCTTCATGAATATTTACACATGCAAGGAATCTTCAAAAAGCTCACGAAACACGTGTATTATAGGAACATGTTGCATGGGTTTCACAACTTTTTACACCACTATGTGTTTATCTGCCATGCCATTTTCACAAGCTTTTTACATGCAGTCACATTCTTACTGCATGCCGTAAGACTGACATGTGCCCATTCAGCTGATGCTCACAGTGAGGTGGGTGTGACTATCACCCTAATACAGATGAGAAAACGGAGGGTCAGGAAGATGCTGTCACCTGCTGGAGCCCCACATGACCCCGGCAAAGTCTGAGCCCAGGCACACTGAGTCCATGCTATGTGCTCTGCTGCTTGTCCGTGGACTTGACTGGGATCCTGCCATGCACAGTGTCTTCCCTCTCCTTGTAATTTATGTTATTTTGCCATATTTTAAGTACCCTTGTAAGTCACCTGAAATCCTCCCTGCCACAAGGCAAGGTATAAATAAACAGATCAGGGAGTGGAAATGGGGGTGGGGGTGTGGGGGTGGACAGGAGAAAGCAAAGCTGGGAGAGCTCCCGGTTGGACAGCTTGAGTCTAGGCTGCTCTGCAAAGGAAGGCGGATTTATTTCCCTGGGCTTTGGTGAGCATCCCCGCTCCCGGGGAAGAGCTGGCCTGGGTGGCCCGTTCTTGGATGGAGGGTGTGCCTCCAGGGAGCCGGAGCTGGGCCAGACTAGCTTTGGAGCCCCTTGGTAGTTTCTTAGGCTTTATAAAAATTCCAATAAGGCAGAAGAAGACACTTAAAGGGTTTGAGGCATGGAGGGGATGGGGGTGGCAGCGAGGCAGCCTGCTGGGCCGGATCCAGAACCTGGGGCTTCTCACCCTGCTCTAGCGCTGAATCACACATTTAAAGGAATAAGTAATGGGTAGAAGTTAGGTGCCAAACTTCCAGCCAAGGGCTATTCTTGTCCCAAAGCTCTTGGGTGGTGGCAACAGCTGCTGGGAGATGGTCACAGGAGGTTTGTGCCACTGTCCTCAGGCCTTTTGTGAAGGTGACACGGAGGGAGGTGACGGTTCTGTGTATGCCCTGGGAAGCTCTACCTGGGTGTGGCTGATGCTGAGAGAGGTGCACAGGCTTCCAGCCCGGAATGGGATGGCTACTGGCTGGGACACTAGGGGCAAGTTTCTTCAACCTTCCTCAGCTGCCAGATGCAGCCAGGAGCTCCTTTGCACAGCGGTTGTTGGGGGTCCTATGAGACACTGTAGCGTGCAGTACTCTTGAAATAGGTGAGGAAGCACCCGAAAACCCCCGGATCCTGGGGCCACCCAACGACTCACCGCTGGGGATTTGTGCCCATCCCAGCTCCCTGCCAGCAAGAAGGAGTATTCTCTCCTGGCAGCGCTGCCCCCTAAACTCCCCTTCCACCCTCCCTCACCACCGCTCCCCGGCATGGCAAGGGGACAGTCCCCTTCCTTGTCAGGTCTGCTCAGGAGTTTCGGGCCAGGGGAGAGGGAACAGGCCGAGGTCAGTCTTTCTCACGCGGCCCCGGGCTGCGTGCCCAACAGGGGCACGGCCCTACGCGCGGTGCCACCGAGGCCAGCCGCCTGGGTTAGAGGAAGGCCCGACCTCGGCGGCGCAGCAAAGAAAACAAACACAGATGTGTTTGGAGGGGACCAGGAACCGGCAAACCGTCCCCTCCTCCTCTGCCCGCCTACCTACACGCTCCTCGGGGGGCGCGGGGGTTCCCCGGGGGGAGCTCGGAGCGCTCAGGGGAGAAAGCTGACAGTCCCCGCGCCCCTCCTCTCCTGCTCGGGGTGCGCCACCCCCATCCCCAACCTCACCCATCCTCCTCCTCCGGGGTTTCCCCCCGGGCGCTCCCGTCGCTCTTTCTTTGTTTCTGCTGCTCCTCCTCGGGCTGCCTCCCCCCCACCCCACACACACACCCGGGTGCCACCCTCTCGCGTTCCCGCAGGGCCGGTTCCCTTTAACTTTTCCTCTTTCCCGGGGTTCCAACTTGGCCGGCGAGCGGGCGTCCTGCTCGCCGACGTTATTGGCCGGCGCCCCGCCCGGTGCCCCGCCCCCCGCCCCCGCGCTCCCCTCCGCCCCCCAACTCCCGGGCGCGAGTGGCGGCGGCGGCGGCGGCGGAGCAGCCTTCGGGGGCGTGCGCGCGCGTGTGTGAGTGCGCGCCAGCGGGCGGGAGTGCGTGTGTGTGTGTGTGTGTGTCCGTGTGTCTGTGTGTGCGCGCGCGCTCCGAGCGCCGGCAGGGCGGCGGAAAGCCTGGCGGCCGCGGCGTCGTCTCTCGCGCGGCCCAGAGAGGCGGCGGCCGGGACCCGGGCAGCGGCAGCGGCGGCGGCCGCGCGGGGCATGGGGCTGGCAAGCCCGCGCTGAGGCAGGACGCGCCTGCGAGCAGCCAGCGAGCGAGAGGCTCTCTGGCTCCACGGCCGCGTCAGCCTTAACTTTTCTTTCTCTTTTGCCCTCACCAGAGGTAAAGTCCTCCGGGCAGACTCCTCCTGGCCGGGATGCGGTCTTGGGGCTGGGAGGGAACTCCGGGTAGTGGGAGAAAGGGGACGTGGAACTGTGTGTGTGTTTTTTTTCGGGTGGGGGGGAGTTGAGGGTGGGGTGACCGACGCTCTCTCTTACGCCCAAGACTTGGGGTGCGAGGCTGGCTGGCTGGCAGCAGCCGAGCGGCCGGCCGGGCACCGGCAAGGTCCTTGAGGAGCGCGGAGGCGGCGGTGGCGGGGTAGCCGAGCGTACGCCCGCTAGCGCCCCGGCTCGCCGCCCGACCCGGGAGCGAGGGAGCGCCTGTGGTGCGGGCCAAGACGCTGCTAGAGTCCCTCATCCCTGAAATTCTTAGGGGGAGCTAAGGGGGTATTCGGCTCGCGGGGTTTGGTGTCCGGGAAAGAAGCTCGGCGGGTGTTGGTGGCCCGCGCCCACCCTCGGATCGCCACCCCGGCGAGGGCCCGGAGGACGCGGGGCAGATGGGCTGAGCGTGGCTGCCTTCTTTCCTCCGCAGGCGTTTTCTGTGGCGGACGGACAGACTCCTTGTCGGCGCCGGGCCAGGCTGGACGCAGCAAGATGCGCACCGTGTGGGAGGCGCTGGTGGCGCTTGCAGCCTTGGTGTGCCTGGTGGGCGCGGTGCGCAACGTGCCCGGGCTCAGCATGTTCGCTGGCCAGACGGCGCTGCCGGACCCCTGCACGGACGAGAACGGCCACCCGCGCCGCTGCATCCCGGACTTTGTAAACGCGGCCTTCGGCAAGGAAGTGCGCGTGTCCAGCACCTGCGGCCGGCCCCCGGCGCGCTACTGCGTGGTGAGCGAGCGCGGCGAGGAGCGGTTGCGGTCGTGCCACCTCTGCAACGCATCCGACCCCAAAAAGGCGCATCCGCCCGCCTTCCTCACCGATCTGAACAACCCGCACAACCTGACGTGCTGGCAGTCCGAAAACTACCAGCAGTTCCCGCACAACGTCACGCTCACGCTGTCTCTCGGCAAGAAGTTCGAGGTGACCTACGTGAGCTTGCAGTTCTGCTCGCCGCGGCCCGAGTCTATGGCTATCTACAAGTCCATGGACTATGGGCGCACGTGGGTGCCCTTCCAGTTCTACTCCACGCAGTGCCGCAAGATGTACAACCGGCCGCACCGCGCGCCCATCACCAAGCAGAACGAACAGGAGGCGGTGTGCACCGACTCGCACACCGACATGCGCCCGCTCGCCGGCGGCCTCATCGCCTTCAGCACGCTGGACGGGCGGCCCTCGGCGCACGATTTCGACAACTCGCCCGTGCTGCAGGACTGGGTCACGGCCACCGACATCCGCGTGACCTTCAGTCGCCTGCACACGTTCGGCGACGAGAACGAGGACGACTCGGAGCTGGCGCGCGACTCGTACTTCTACGCTGTGTCCGACCTGCAGGTGGGCGGCCGCTGCAAATGCAACGGCCACGCTGCGCGCTGTGTGCGCGACCGCGACGACAACCTGGTGTGCGAATGCAGGCACAATACGGCCGGCCCCGAGTGCGACCGCTGCAAGCCCTTCCACTACGACCGGCCCTGGCAGCGCGCCACGGCCCGCGAGGCCAACGAGTGCGTGGGTGAGTGGGGGACCGCGCGCGCAAAATGCGTGCAGGGTCGGGAGATGTGTGTGTGTGTGGGGGGGGGGTGGATGTAGTCTGCCTCCGAGACTCGCGGGCCGTGGGACGGTGCTTGTGCGGGGAGGCTGGGGAGTGGGTGCGCGTCCCGTGCCCTGCACTCCGCCTCGGGGAGAATCCAGAGCGGGTTGGCTCGCCCTTGCTGCAAGTTTGCTGCGCCCTGGGCTGCCCAGAAACAGCGGGAGAAGGGCCGGTGGGAGGGGGAGGACGCGGGGTCGGGGGGCGCGGGTGACGGCTCGGGCTGGGGCCAGGGCTAGGTGGGGGTAGGGGGTGTGGGGGAGTAGGGAGCTCCCCTGCTGAGCATTTGCGGCTCCGAATCTCTCCCTTGCTCCGACCCAAACGCCAGGATTCACTTCCCGGCTCTGCGCAAGACTACAGCCGGCGCGCGATTGGAAATCCCGGCTCCAGTCCCGCCAAATCCCCGCCACCCCCACCCCCAGTCCCTTGGGAGGCGACAAAGAACTATTTGCGATTTACACCCAGCCTGGTTCCCGAGGAATATCACTGCTGAGTGCTCTGCTAAGTCATTTTCCGGCTTTGGGGCGAGGTGGAGGGATGGGGTCGGGGGAGGCGATTGATTTTTCCTTCTCCTTTGAAGGGTGTTTGTGTTTGTATGAGCAAAAAGAAGTGATGTGATTTCAATGACTTTCTTTCTACAGGTGACAAAGCAGAGTTCAGGAACTGTTTTAAAACTAATTCAGTCTGGCTCTAAGTAACAACACCAGATGGGTGGCAGTGGTGGTGGTGGTTAGCTCTTGAAGATTTGGCGAATTGAAACAGTTTGGAGTTCGCCAAGGGCCTGGCTTCTCTTAATGGAGTTTTAATTCGTGGGAGAGAGAAATCTGGCAAAAGCTGGTGTTGGTGAAAAGGCCCTGGATGAGAAATGAGGCTTAGCAAGAAAAAAAAAGGAAAAAGCGGGGTGGAGGGAGCAGGGAAGAGGGGAGGGCTAGGTAGGTTCTACTTGTAAATTGCTCAACTTTATGTTGCCAGGCCGGCAGCAGGTCAGTGTATTGGAGGTC
Source organism: Ochotona princeps (assembly GCF_030435755.1). Lineage (NCBI taxonomy): Eukaryota > Metazoa > Chordata > Mammalia > Lagomorpha > Ochotonidae > Ochotona > Ochotona princeps. The sequence goes on along the minus strand of NC_080848.1, from coordinate 52,594,282 downwards.
TTCTTCAGAGATGTGGTGTGCACACCAGACTCTGGTGCCTGTGAGAACAATCTGAAGCTGATGCACCCACCGTAAGCTGTATCTCTTTTGTGAACTCAGGAGCCGCTTATGTTCCCCTGCTCCCCCATCCGTAGAGCAGCCTCTGTGTGTGTGTGTGTGTGTGTGTGTGTGTGTGTGTGTGTGTGTGAGGGGGTGTCTCTTCAGTGGAACATTGCAACGTTGGCTGGTCCTCACAGACACACGTGTTGCGGTCTGGTTCTGATTAATTGTGTCGTGTTGTTGTCGGATACTTTGTGCCTCATGACTTGGGGATGCAGGCTTTGGAGCGAGCGAATGGAAAACATGTCTTGGAGGCCCACGCAGGCGCCCTGGGCTGCAGGCGCCTCCTGTGGCGTGGCGGCGGGGCCTCCATTTTCACACTCAACTTGTCCCTCTCTCTTGCAGACCTGGTTGTTCAGCTCCTTTCCTTCCAGGGCCACGAGGGGTTTTCAGTCCCCGGAGATTCCTCAAGGTCCTGCGCTCCCCCACCCCCACCCCCTCCCCTCACTCCTGCCACCCCCCCAGAGAGGCAAGTTACACCCAGATGTAGTGGCCTTCGGGATAAAATTCCTTTGATCTGCTGCATGGCCTCCGAAATGTTGGTTTTTCCCATCTCTTCTCTTTTCCCCCCTTCCTCTTTTCTTTTCTTCCTTTTGTGCGTAAAAACCCTTTATCGACATTTAAAGGGCTTCCCAGGGTTTTGCTATCAGTTTTCGTTTGTACGTGCAAAGAAAAGATGACTTTGTGTTGTCCCTGGCCTGGTCTAATTGGACAAACACAAGTGAGCACATTGAGGCGAATCAACTTGCTGGGGTGTACAGCTCCGCGGCTGGAGGATCTGTCCCCGCGTGGTATTGTTCAGATTCACACTTTGCATGTGGCCAAGTAACTTGCATTTTTTCAAAAGATGGTCGTGCACTTGAAATAATCTCGCCAGTTTAGGATTTGTCTTTTGACCAAAAGCATTTGCCGTGCACACAAATTGGGTTGGCTTTTTTTTTTTTCTGGGTTGGTTGTTCTGTTTTTTGGCCAAATTGAGCAATCAACATATTAACTAATGTAATTAGTAAGCTTTCTCTCTCTCTCTCTCTTTTTTGGTTCAGAAAGTTTAATTAGGCCTAATAAGTACATAATCTACATGACAAATGGTTGGCTAACAATATTTTTTTCTGGTTTCTTTTTTTTTTTTCAACTGAAGTTATTTTAATTCTCCATTGTTAAGTCTCTTTAAATCTTGCCAATTATTCAGTCATCTCAGAAAAGCAAAGCCAATTCAACGAGGTTGAAGTTATTTATAGTTTCCTTTCTGAATAGGTGTTCTAATACCTCATAGATATAACTAGAAACATCAAGTTGATGTTGCCATAAAGTCTTAATTGAAGTCCTAGTGATTTTTCCATCATTCTGTAAAGGAGAAAACCAGCATGGACAGTTTAGGACTGATTTACAACGAAAGGTCAGACGTTTATGAAAAGGCCTCATCGTGCAGATATGTGAGTGAATTAGTATTTAACAGGTGTTTGCAGATCCTGTGGGGCACTGGGCTAGGGAAACGTACTAATAAATCCTTCACACCCTAACTTTGTGCTATCTGGGACTCGGATTGTTCCCCGACATAATCCTATCTTGTGAATTTCACACTGTTGACATGAAGTCAGGCTACCAATAGTACTCACAAGTAAGGCATGGAGAAGAGATTTTTTTTTTCTTATTCCAAAATCCAGTCTGTTGTTCTTCCTGTGTCATTCTGTCTTTTCCATTATAAGATCATAAGACGTGATTTATAACAGAAGAAAAAAGTCACACTGCCTTAGGGGAAGCCCTACTCTCCCTTTCCCCCAATGACCAAAAAAAAAAAAAAAAAAAAAAAAACCCACCACCACCACCAACAACAACCAAAAACCTCCAAAAAAAGTAAAAATGTGTGAATAATGTTTGACCCGGAACCGTCACTTCCAGAAAAGGCCGGAGTGTATCCAGACGGGAGAGAAATGTTCAGCTTCCGTGTGCTCTCTTTCCGGTCTTGTCTCAAAGACAAGCTCTATACAGAGAAACGTGGACTTTAGAAAAGTGCAGTTTTATTTGAAATGTAATTTTTGGATTTTTTTCTTGGGGGAAAATATCCTCCAAGCAATATGAAAGACAAGAGTATGTATAATGTTACACAGTCTCAACAGTTCTCCAGGGAATGACTAAACACTTTGTTCCGCCTGCGTGTATCGGCCGAGTTCGTGTGTTTTGACACACGTGTGCCTTGAGATGCACGGTGCAAAGAAGCACCCATGCGTGATGTGGAGGTCATAGAAAGAGAAAATGCATGAACAGTTTTCTACCGCCTGGGTCGGTGGGCCCCTTTCCCTCCTAACTTTTTTTTCTCAAAAGCTCATCTGAAGACCATACTGTGTTTCATAAATTATTGACATCACTTTTAATCAGTGTCCCCCTGACATGGGAGCTGTGTTAGTATTTAGTGCCTGACGAAGCATGCTGTTTAATCTTACTGTGCGAGTGTCGGTGTGAGCTGCTGCCTGCTCTGTGACAGGTCCAGCTTATGAAAACTTGTTTTGCGACTTGCATTGCCCAGCTGTAACCCAAAACCCCCATAAAAAATGCCTCTGCAGGGTGAATGCAGTGCCTAGCATACCTCCAACCAACGGTACCTGCGACATAATGTTCATAATTGTTTAAACATGGCTTTGCGGAGCTCAGGCATGGCTCTGGGGGTGAGGCCCACCCTCAGTATAGAGAAGGAGAAAAAGACCAGAGGGTGTGCCGAGATATTGTCCTGAGAAATCCAATGCCCCAATAAAGACCCCTGTAAAACCAGAGGGCTAACGTTATTTGCTGCCTAGTCCAGAATCTAGTCTACATGGGTGGGGACAAGTGGATGTTTTCAATAGTCATGGTAATTAGAATAATTCTTGTCATTAGGATGATTAACCCTTGAGGGCTTTTCCTGTGCCAAGCACTCACATTAATTTAATCATCGTGACTGTGCTAAAGTCATGGGCACTGTTATTGCTCTTATTTAGGAGGCTGGGGAAAAAATATAGACTAAGGGCATCAAGTGGTTTATCCAGAGCCACAAGTTTGTGGTGGAGCTGGGATGGCAGTGCGAGTGTGCTTTGTTTTATTCTGTTTTATCTGTTTTATATTGTTTTATCTGTTCTGTGGTGCAGCAGAACAGATAGATGGGAGGGTGGGTGGATGGGAACATGGTTGGCTGAATGGATGGATACATTCTCCTACAGGAATAAAACTGAGACAATGTGTTACCTCTTACTAGAGCTGGAGGCAGTTTCCTACTCGAGTTGCCCGTTACTGACGTTACATAGTGTTGCTATATTGATACTTGGTTAAACATGAGGCTGTGAGGGCCAATGTTGTGGTACAGTGGGTTCAGTTAGGCTGCCGCATGCTATGCCCTATCTCATGTCAGAGTGCTGGTTTGCGTCCCAGCTTTTCCTCTTTTGATCCAGCTTCCTGCCAATGAAGCCCCCGGCTCCAGGTTACTGTCCAACTCCTCAGCTGGTATGGATATTTGAGGAGTGAACCAGCAGATAGAAGATCTTTCTCTGACTGCCTTTCAGATAAATGGAAATTAAAACTTTAAAATGTGTATTAAAAATATGAAGTGTACCTGGCAGTGGGAATGAAGCTGTGAGGAGGGTTTATTATTTTATAAAAATACTTGTTTTATCTAAAAGGCAAGAGGGAGAATGAATGAATGAATCTTCCATGTCTTCCGTGTGTTGACTGACTTCCTAAATGGCAGCGATGGGTGAGGCTGATTCGGCCAAACAGGGGAACTGGAACTCCATTCTGGTCTCCCACATGGATGGCAGAGACCAGGCACTTGAGGCATCCTGCTCTGCTGCTTTCCCAGGCGCCTTAGCTAGCAGAAAGCTGGATGGGAACTGGAGCAGCTGGCTCCTGAACTGGTGCTTTGCTGTTACAGTTAGTGGCTTAGCCCGCTGGGTCACAACATCAGCCTATGAATTGTAAGTGTACACAAGTGTGACTGATGCCAGGCTTTCCTTTCAGCACTGTGGTCACTCTCACAGGTGGTCAAGTTGAACTGAGAATCCCCTTTAAGGAGTTCTCTTTCCACCCTAGGGTCACCCTCCCACCGCTTCCCTAGAATATATTGGAAAAAGTCAGGAAGTGGCTAGAAGTGTCTCTGCAGAAAGAGGAGCTTGCTGGGGTGCGACCCGTTCTCTGGTGTTGCCATTGGCATTGGCTCTCCGAGGTGCAGCTGGCATGAGTCAGCAGACTGGGCCTGGTCTGTGTGTCTGTTGGCCCGCGGGAGGGTCTCCGCTGGGATCCTCATGAGCACTTGGTGGGGACGAGGAGGCCAGCCTGGGAGGTCACACCTCTTCCTGGAGGTGGGGGTGTGCTCCATGCCTCTCCAGGCACTGCCCGGCTCTCCCTTCGCCATGGCCAACCTTCTCCCTGACTTCCTTCTCCTGTTGAGAAATGAGATCCTCGGAAAAGTATTTGAGACTTTTATGTCCAGAGTAAATATTGGAAAGGCACCGGATTGGAATTCAGATGTTCCCTGGAAGGAGTCCCCTCATTTTCTGCTCACAGCTGGGGTGGATATTTCCTCCTGGACATGAGTTGTGCTTTTCATTAAGTAAATTATTTGTGTGTGTGTGTGTGTGTGTGTGTGTCCATCTTGGGATTAAACTAACATTGTCTGCTTAATAGACTTTTATGTTTACACTTAAGATGTCCACTAGGCTGCGATGCGTGTTATCTTGATGACTCCTATAGTGTCTGCTCTGCATACTGACCTTGAAAGAAAGAACAGGCCCCCTGGGGAAGCGGCTTGTCACACCGACTTAGCTGTGGATGTACAGAGATGGAGGTTTTGCGGGTTCGGATTTTTGCCTTGCTTGTGGGAGGGCTCCCCTGGGCTTTTGGAACCCCCCAGGCCTTGCAGCTTGTAGCTGTGGAGTGGCCCGGGTGGCAGGGAACAGCTGCGTTTCAGACATCAGTTCAGGGTAGTTGTCAGGTGTTATCGTGATGTCAGACCACGACACCCTTCAGAGTGCCAGGGGCAGTTCTGGGTGCTTCTGATGTGTTCATTTCCTTGCATCAGAAGACTACAGGAAGTGATGTTGCTTTGCAAACACAGAGGTCTTTGCCATCTCAGGGCAGGTTTGACACACAGCCCTAAACAAGGACAGCTGATTATTATTTTTTTAGAGGTTTACTTGTGTAGAAGACAGAGGTATTGAGAGAGAGAAAGATTGAGAGAGATTTTTCTTCTTCTGATTCACTTTCCAAATGGCCACAATGGTCAGGACTGAGCGATGCCAAAGCCAGGAGCCAGGAATTCCTTCGGGATCTCCCATGTGGGTGGCAGGGACCCAGGTGGTTGACCCGCCTTGTGGAGCCTTCCCAGGGCATGAGCAGGGATCTGACCCTGCTGCATCCCAATGCTGGATGTTATTGAAAGGGGCAGCTTTTCAGGGAGTAAGTAAATTTGTGGAGTGACAATCTTGAAAGGCAGAAAATAATACCATAGCTCACTCTATTTTTTTTTTTTTTTTACGATTTATTTATTTGAAAGGCAGCTTTACAGAGGGAGAAGTAGAGACAGATTTTCCATTCACTGGTTCACTCCCCAAATGGCAGCAATGCCGGAGCTAAGCCAGGCTGAAGTCAGCAGCCAGGAACTTTGGTGAGTTCAAGGGCCCCAGCACTTGAGCCAACTTCCACTGCTTTCCCAGGGCCATTAGCAGGGAGCTTGAGTGGAAATGGAGCAGCCCTGGTGGGATGTCCCGGGGCCACCCCTGCCCAGGTCACTACTCACTCAGCAAGGCTGAGAGGAAGGTATTGGAGCCGTGTTTCCCTGGAAGCGTCAGCGTTGGCCCATAGGAGGTCTCAGCTGTCTGTGTACATGCTTGACTCAGGGCCCATCTGTTTTCCCTGCCAGCAGGTGCTGTTGCTAGATTTTCCAGATTTTCCTGTGGGTCCTTTTACCTCTGATAAGGGAGAAGATTGGCCATGGAGTCTGATTTTCACACATTCCAAGGGCTCCACACTTAAGTTAGACAACCTGTAAGGACCCCAGGAACCTTTAAAGGGGATAATGTTGGATAACCAAGGACCAGATAAGGAAACGAGGCCGACTCTGTGGGCTTCCCGAAGACCTCTGTGTTGTGCTACATTCCACACTGAGAGTCCCAAGGTGGTAGACACTTCTTGTCTGTTTCCGTTATCATGGTCAGGGCTTCTGGTTTTGTCTGTCCCTGCTTTAAGTGGCGCTGAATTTGGAGTGTGCTGGCCCCAAACATGATTTTTCCTTCCTGCGTATGTGTGTCTATTGATGAAGTTTAGAAATCAGCTTCCATAAGAGAACGTGGTTCTAATAGTCACGTAGAGCAGATTGTACCAGAACTCAGGTGACTGTGCCGTCTTCTCTCTCCATATCGCCTGTTGTCTGTGGCTTTTAGCAGCCTGAGCTTTCTCCTCCCTTTCCTTCATTTGAGAACTTTCCCTTTGTGATTCGGAGGGAGCCTTCTACTTCTGTGTATCTGTTCCAAGCGTCTCACCACTCCTGTGCCTTGTGGCTGTTGATACTTGTGCCCTAGCATTGCCATACCCTGCTTGCCTACCAGTTGCTGAGAGGGTGACTGGGCGACTAGGCGAGCAGTTAGCCTGTACAGTGTGGAGTCATGTCCAGGGGTTGGGGTTGGGGTGGGCGACAGAACCTAATGGCGTGAGTAACATGCTTCTCAGACGAGGGCCCAATTTCAAACTTAAGAATTGCTTCTTTCTGGGGGTTTCCATTGATTCTTTTTCTGGGTAACTGAAACTGTAGAAGCCAAAAGGGCAGGTAAGGCAGGACTCCTGCACCCAGCAATTGTATCACCACACCCCCACCATAATTCTGAAACCAGGGCAGACATTACTAATGGAGCTCAGCATGCTGCCAAGGTCCAGAAATGATCCGACTGCGTTAGGATCCGTTTCAATATCCTTGTCATCCCTCAGGCAGAAGACGCTTGTGAGATGCAAGTCCGTTCAGAAAGAAGAGCCAGCCCTTTACCCTTCCCCCAGTCTGCAGACAAAGAAGTACCTTGTAAGAGGGCATTTCTAGACCGTTCACCACACAGGTGGCTCTGTCAAGAAGTAGGAAGCAGGTGCCTGGATGGGCAGGTGGAATGTGCTTCTGCATGTGTATGAAGAGGTGAATGGTGTATGCACCTGTGTTGCCCCTTGCACAGGGAGGGGCCCCAGTGTTGGGGACACAGGAGAGGGTAAAGGCGTGTCCCATTGGACTCCTGTACCGAGGAAAGATTGGGTTTTGGCTCAGGACACAGCTCTGCCTGCGTAGGTCCATTCGTAGTATTTTCATTTTCCTCCACGCCCACCCTTAGGCAGTTCCCTAGAAGGAGTGTTTACTGCAGGGTTCCCTGGGCAGGTTTCCTGCGCAGAGCTGCCTGGGATGTTGAGACAAAAGCTTAGCTCGGTCCCAGCCTGGGTCAGGGGACCCCGGGAGGCCCAAGGCTCCCTAGGGCTTCTCCTCCTCTTGGGAAGGTTGTTCCCTGGACTCTACACTGCAGCTGTCCGTGTGGCACGGAGCCCCAGCTGCTCTGCTTACTTTGGGGCCAGCACAGAAAGTGCAGGGTAGAACAATAACGGCCCCCATCCCAGCGTGGAAAAGGAAACACATTGTGTGTCCAGATACAGAATTTGGCGTCCCAGAACATCAAAGGACCTTGGGTTGGGCAGCCGCAGGGCAGAGCCCTTGGACACCGGCCCCCTCTCCTGCCGCCCTCAGCTCTGCGGCCAACTTGTTTTCCTCTTCCCTGAGCCAAAAACCTCAGAGGTGGGCAGGTTGGCCTCAGCCAGGGCTTTCTTCCCAGCCCTAGCCCCAGCTCACTTTGTGGCTCAGGCTGGGAGAAAATTCACGGTGAGAAAGTGTTTGGCTTTCCCAGCTGCCGTGAGGAAGGAAACAGCGTCTTGCTCCAACCCACAGAAATCAAGCTTTCTGAAACCACATGTTTGGGCAGAGCTGCCTTCGTGGGACCCAGAAATGCTGCGCGTTCCTCTGTTTCTCTCACCCCCTGGTTTATTGTTGGAGCTGGGTGTGGCAAGCTGCCGGTATATGTTTTTGTTTTAATCAAAGATGCGTGTGGTGGAATATTATTGACATGTAAATGAGAAGAGCTAGTTCTGCTTTTCCTGACTGTACCATCTCAACTGAGATCGGAGGGTACAGTCTTTCATTCCATAAGGTAGGGGTTGTCATGACAGCACCCCTTTCTGAATTCAGGGGCCTGGGCTGGCTCGTTTATGCCCTTGTTTCTATTTATTTGAAAGACAGAGGGACAGAGCGCACATCTCTCTACTGGCTCACCCCCTGCCCCCGCCACCCCAGATGAGAGAGCTGGGCCAGGCTGAAAGACAGGAGCCAGGACACCCCTCAGGACTCCTGTGTGGGCGGCAAGGACCCAAATACTTCAGCCATCCTGGCTGAGACAGGAGACAAGGGAGCTGGCATTGTGGTATGGCTCATCCCATATGGGCACCAGTTCGAGTCCCAGCTGTTCCACTTCCTATCCTACTCCCTGTTAATGAGCCTGGGAAAGCAGCTAAGATGGCTCAGGTGGCTGAGCCTCTACACCCACGTGGAAGATCCTGGTGAGCGTCTGGCTCCGGCTTGGCCCCGTGCCAGTCGTTGTGGCCATTTGGGAAGTGAACCAGTGGATGGAAGCCTCTGTCTCTCCCCCACCTCTCTGTAACTGTGCCCTTCAGATAAATAGATTAAATAGATCTTTTTGCAAAATGAAATTGAGAAAATGAGATTGGGGTGGGCATTTGGCCCAGTGATGAAGACATCCATCCCACCCCCACTCCTCCTATTGCAGTGAGTGGGTTTGATACCCAGCTTGACTCTCGGCTCCAGCCTTTTGCCAGCGCAGACTCTGGGAGGTAGTGCTAATCACCCAAGCAACTGGGCTCCTGCCACCCACATGGGAGGTCTGGATTACATTCCCAGATCCTTGGCACTGCCCGGCTCCGACCATGGTGGGCATTTAGGGAGTAAACCATTGGATGGGATCTCTCTGTGTCTGTTATTGTCTTTCTGCCTCTCAAATAATTTTTGTTTCAAAGCATGAGTTTATTCTGGTGCAAAAAAAAAAAGTTTTCCGCCGTATGTGGAAAGTGTTTATGATGAAAAAAAATATGCCCGAATTAAAAAAAATGCACCAAAATAAATTCATACTTGGAATTTCATTTTCCATGAATTTTTTGAATTGCCCTTGTATGCTGGTGTGGGTTATTTACTTAGTATGAATGGAATCACCTTCTGGCTTCTTTCACTCCATGCTTGGTGTGTGATATTGATCTGCGCGTAACATCAGCTTGCTAGTGCCAGCTGCTGTCCAGCGTTCAGGAATGTCAGAGCCACACGGTGCCTATGTGCATTCCTGGGGTAGCAAAGTTTCGTGAATTTCCACGCTTGGGCTCTCCGTGCGTCTGGAGTTCCTCTGGTAGTCAGTGTGTGTGACCTGTTTCAGAGACGAGTTCCCTGCAGTGTCCCTCTGTCCTCATGTCCTGGAAGTTTTGCTGTTTTTCTTTAATCTCAAGAATGTGTGGAGCACTCATGCCTCACCAGTCAAAATGTACAGTTAAGAGTTCTTCTGCTTGGAATATTCATGTCATGAATTGCCTGATTGATTTCTGAGATATAACTCATGTTCAATTTACCCATGGGAAATAGATAATTCAGCGGTTTGGGCTGTGCTCATAGGCGGTCCAGTCATCACTAAAATTAACTTGACGTTAAAATTAACATTTTTGTCATTCCCCCGAAATAACTCTGTATCCATTGGTCGTCATTTCCCATCTTCCACCCTCACCCCCGCTGGAGGCCATTAGCCTACTTGTGATCTCTCTAGATTGGCCTTTTCTGCAAAATTCACCCGAATGAAATCGTAGACCACAATGTAGTTGAACACAGTATGAGGCCTTTGTGAAGGACTTCTTCCAATCAGCATAGTATTTTTGTAGTTTATGTCAGTAACACATCTCAGTTTTCCACTCCACTGTGTGGCTGACTAATACCCCATGGGATGGACATACCCATTCCATGCCTGCATTCCTCAGTGGGTGGGTGTGGGAGCTGCCTGCACTCTGGGGCTGTTCTGTGTGATGTTGCTATGAGCATCGGTGCACAGGTTTGCCTCCGTTTCTCCTGTATGGAGAAACGTGTATGGAGGCGTGGGATGTAGTGAGGATAGTGCTGGGAGCTCATGCTGAGCCACAGGGTGATGCTTTGCTGAGAGCTGTGTGAGCAGCTGCCTGCATGCGGTCCAAGCCGTTGCACCATTTTATGTCTCCACCAGCAACACGTGAGGATTCTAGTCTCTCTTCATCAACCTGTCCTCTTAGCATTTTGATGGTAACCATTTTGGTGTGTGTTTTATGATTTTCTAAATCTGGAACTCTTTTCCTGTTTGTCATTCTTAGAATAAAGTCTGTTTAGTGATGTACTAGTTATTCTGTGCTTGCATTTTATTTCAGATTTTTCAAAAATATTTATTTGAAAGGCAGAATTATAGAAGAGAGAGGTAGAGAGAAAGAGACAGAGAGAATCTTCCGTCTGTTGGTTCACTCCTCAAATGGTTGCAACAGGTGGGGGTGGGCTGATCTGAAGCCAGGAGATTCTTCCGGGTCTCCCATGTGAGTGCAGAGGCTGTCCTCCACTTCTTTTCAGGAGCATTAGCAGGGAGTTGGATGGGAAGTGGAGCAACCGAAGCTTGATCTGGAACCCATATGGGATGCCAATATCACAGGCAGAGGCTTTTCACTATGCCACAGTGCCAGACCCATATTTCAGATTTCTGTATCTGCTCAAGGGGGAGATATTTGTCTGGAGTCTCTGCTCTCTGTCACTTTGGTGTCAGGGCTGTTCTGCCTCATAAAATTGCGTGGGAAGTTTCCGTGATCTGTGCTCTGAGTGAGTGACAGTAGCTGATGCTTGAAGCTCTGCTGGATTAGCCCATCTAGGCCCGGTGTCATTTTAGAAGGAGTTATTTGCTAACCATTTCAATTTCTTCCATGCTTATATGTCGATTCAGGAATTTTTCAGCCACTTCTTGAGTTAAATCTGGCAATTCATTTTCTAAGAAAATAATCATCTATTTGGGCTTTCCTTTTAAAGCATAGCATTGTATAGGGTAAGCACTTAAAACATTTTTTAACAATTCCCAAATGTGGCTGTGTGACCTTTCTGATTTTTAATAGCGACCTTTGTGTTTTCCCACCCTCTCTTTTCTGAGGTTCGACTTGCTTCCTCGACATTTGTGATTGTGATAATAATGACCTTGGTCGGATTTGTTGAGTACTTGCCGTGTCCTGGCCCTGTGCTCAGTGCTTCACAGCAGGCTCTAGTTTCACAGCATGTTAACAACTTTGTGAGTTGAGAATCACAATTCCCATTTTATAGATGGCTGAGAAGTGAAGAAATGTGGCTTGGGGCTGATGCTGTGGTGTGGCAGGCTACAGCTCTGCCTGCTGTGCCGGCATTCCCTATGAACGCTGGTTTGTGTCCTCACTGCCTCGTTTCTGATCCAGCTCCCTGCTTGTGGCTTGGGAAAGCAGTGGAGGATGGCCCAACTCCTTGGGCCCCTGAATCCATGTGGGAACTCCAGATCTACTCAGCTCCGGCCATTGCAGCCATGTAGGGAGTAAGCCAGTGGCTGGAAGAACCCTCCTCTCTCTAACTCTGCCTTTCAAATAAAAATAAATCCTTAAAAAAAAAAAAAGGAGAGGAAGAGGAAGAAAAGAAATGTGGTTTGCTACCAGATCCATTTGCTCCTAAGGGTGTCTTTTTGTTTTGTTTTATTTTTTTAAAAAAGATTTATTTATTTTTATTGGAAAGTCAGATTTACATAAAGAAGGAGACACAGAGAGAAAGATCTTCTATCTGCTGGTTTACTACCCAAGAAGCTACAATAGCTGGAGCTCAGCTGATTTGAAACCAGGAGCCAGGAGCTTCTTCCGGGTCTCCCACGTGGGTGCAGGTTTCAAGGGTTTGGCCATCCTTTACTGTTTTCCCTGGCCACACGCAGGGAGCTGGATGGAAGTAGAGCAGCCGGAATATGGACTTAGACCTACATGGGATCCCGGTGCTTGCAAGACAAGAATGTAGCCACTAGGCTATCCTGCCGGGCCCTCCTATGGGTGTTCTTATCCATGTGCCTGGGTTCCTCCTTATTTTAGAATGCTTTTATTGTTTTGTAATTCTCTGATTTTTACCTTTGTTCATTTCTTAGTTGTGGTGGCCCCTCACTTTTTTTTTTTTTAGTTGAATGGTCAGTTAACTGGAATTTTTTCCCCATTCTTGCTTAGCAATAGCACATTTAAAGCCATGTTTTCCCTCTCTCTAGAGCACTTGGACCACTTCCCATAACTGTTGATTTATACTCTTCTCATTGTCACGGAGTTACAGAAGGACCTGGGCCGGGACGGGGAGTAGGAACAGGGATCTTCCATCTGTTCATCTTCTCTCCACATGACCACAGTGGCCAGGACTGGACCAGGATGAAGCCGGGAGTTAGCGGCTCCATCCATGTCTCCCACACGGGTGTTAAGGTTCCACGCACTTGGGCCATCCTCTTCTGCTTTCCAAGGTGCATTAGCAGGAGCTGGATCAGAAGTAAAGCAGCCACACTCACAGGGATCTTGACGTCACAGGTGGTGTTCTTCAGGTGCTGTGTATCCCTGTTTTTGTTTTTTTTTTTTTTCTGTTGAAGGTAAAACCAGTCTGTTGCTGGAAGCTGGTAATCCGTTACTCTCCCTCTTTGACCAGCTGAATCACCACGTTTTCTAATCTTTCAAGGATGCAGAAAAGCAGGTAAGGCAAGAACACAAAGAAATTACAAAACTTTGCCCAGAAAGATGCATACAGAGCTGGTGGTTATTTGACACGGATGCCAGGAACAATGCAGTTTCCTGAATTTGAACCTGTGATCTGGGCCTTAGTCTCTCTGCCTCCGGTGGGGACAAAGAGGTGCTCTCTTCCCCAGGTCCTGTTCAGCTGATGCTTTGGAGAGGGGTGGGTTCACTAGCAGGGAGGGCCAGGGACGAAGTTAATTGGGAAGGAGGATTAGAATCAAAAGAGCAGGAGGCTTCAGAGCCCGAAGCTGGAACCGTTCGAGCCGACAGCTGGGGCTGAGTTTATTGCTTTGGCTCCTTCCCCCTCTTGACAGGAGCTTCTGCCCTCTTGCCTTCTGGCCTGGCAAAGGAGATATGCTGAGACTGCAGTCAGCTTGCTAGGACAAGATGGGGAGCCCACTGGGCCACCTGCTGCGGGTGCCACCTCTGGCGGTCAGTGGGGAACCCCCGTGGCTGGGTTTGACTCTGGATCGTCCCACCCCTTCACCTGCCAGTGCTTCTGTGTTCCTCTGAGACAGGTTCCGAGAGGGGCAGGCAAGCTGCCCAGCTCCATGCCTGCCTTTGTAGCCCCTCATCCTCCTGCCAAGCGGTGATGAGTCTGTGGAGGAAAGAGGAGATGCTGTGCAATGTCTCAGAGGGCACTGAGGTCACAGGGAAGGCTGAGAGGAGTGTGCCAAGGATTTAATCTAGGAAATCAGGAAAAAATTTAAAAAGCTGGACAAAAGAAGCCAGAAGAAAAAAAAAGAGGAGGTGGGTAGCAGTGAGGCAGGAGAGATAATAATAAGAGCAGAACTGAACTGCTGTGAACTGGGGATGAGCCCAAGCCGAGGGAGCAGTGAGTTGTAAGGACAGGATGGATACAAATAAACAAGTGTCTGGATAGAGTGTTCAAGGCAAACCAAGGGGGTGACTACAAGGTATCAGTATGGAGAATGCAAAAGAGAGATGACTGGAGATCCGGAGACTAAAATATAAAATCAACTGTGGTCATACTGTGAACCACTTTATTCTTGTACATTCAGAAAGTGCACCTGCCATGCATATCAGATGTGTAGAGAATTTCTCATAGAGCCATCATGCACTATCTGCGTCAACATCTGGTGTGGAAACCAAATTAAAGCAGATAGATTTCATCAATGTTTAAAACACATGTGTCTGGGGCCAGTGCTGTGGTACATATAGCCAGTTAAATGGCTCTCTGTGATGCTGGTATCCCCTATGGACAACAATTCATGTCCCAGTGTTCCACTTCCAATCCAGCTGCTTGCTAATGTGTCTTGGGAGGCAGCAGAAGATGGCCCTTGGTCCCTGCATCCGTGTGGGAGACTTGCAGGAAGATCCTGGCTCCTGACCTCAATCTAGCCCAGCTCTGGCAATTGTGGCCATGTGGGGAGTGAACCAGTGGATGGAAGATCTATCTGTCTGTCTTTGTAATTCTGACTTTCAGACAAAATTAAGTAAATCTCTTAAAAAAAAAAAAAAGCCATGGCCTGTAGCATCAGTCCTGGTTGCCCTACCTCTGACCCAGCTTGCTGCTAATGCTCTGGAAAGCAGTGAAGATGGCTCAACTCTTGGGCCCCTGTCCCATGTGGAGTTCCAGGCTCCTGGCTTTGGTCAATCCCGGCTCTGCCCATTGCAGCCATTTGGGAGTGAACCAGCAGATGGAAGATCTCTCTCTCTGTATGTATGTGCAACCCTGCCTTTCAAATAAGTAAATCTTTAAAATAAAACCTCTTGCTTGAAAGGACAGTCCCAAGAAAATGAAAGACAGTCCATAGAGTGGACGAGAATATTGGGAAATAGTTTCTGATAAGAGCAAACAAACGTTAGAACTCAACAACAAAGGAACAAGTCCATTTCAAAACAGAGGAGGACTTGAAGAGGTCTGCCTCTCAGCATATAGACAGATGAGGGCCGTTGTTGTACAGGTGCAAGTCCTGGAGACCCCCTTCCTGTCCAGCTTCCTGCTAATGCCCATGGGAAGCAATAGATGATAACTCAAGTGCTTCAGCTGGACTCTGGTCTCTGGCCTGTGCCGGCTAGATCTGGCACTTCCTGGCCTCAGTTTTCTCAACTGTGAAATGGGTGTCTTTGTGGCTATGTCCCAGGATTGTTGGAGGGGCCAATTAAGCCACACGTGGGATGTGTAGAGAGTGCAGAGCCAGGATCCCACATGCCCAGGAAATGCCTGCCTGCCTGCCCCAGCAGCTCAGGTCTCAGCTCTTGCTCCCCCTCCTGCCTTGGGATGAGGATATTAGGCTCCTAGGCACCCTGACCTGGCTGAGAAGAGGTGCCTGATGGGAAAGGAGGACTGCTGGAGGCTGGGCTGGACAATGGTCCTGGCAGGCACAGGGAATGTTCTCTGGCCCCCCGGGAAAGTGGTCTGGCCTGGGAGCTTTTCTCACAGGCTCTCCTTGGCAGGCCGCGGACAGTCACAGCGACTTCAAACACAAAGTGATTCCAGACACAAAAGCAGGCTCAACCTGGCCGCTGCCAGGCCTGGCTTGGCATCTGAGCTCAGATGCCCTGCTCCTCCTCAGAACTCTCAGACCCTCCCTGGAGCTCTTGGGCCCCCACTGCAGGAATGCTGGAGCTGCGGTGGGGCACTCCTCACTGACCCTGGGTCTATTCATCAGGAGAGAATCTAAGCCAGCAACCCAGGGAGCTGGCCCTGCTGACGGCCAAAGCCAGGCACCAGGCCCAGGGCCCGGGATCCTTGCACCTGTCTGCAATCCCAGCCTGTGTCCACTATGCAAGTGTTGGGGGAATGTGCTGGGGTGGTCTCTTCATTGGCTCCTTTAGTTCCCCTCACCAGCTTCGCCAGCTTTATTGAGGTATAATTGATAAGCATGTTAGTTTTTTTGTGATATACATACATCTTGATTTTTTTTCCTTGAAAGGCAAAAATACACAGAGATTCACGCCTCGAATACCTTCAACGGCCAGAGCTGGGCCACGATGAAGCCAGGAGTCAGGAGCTCTGTCCAGATTCCCCACGTAGGTGCAGGTGCCCAAGCACTTGGGCCATCCTCTAATATGCTTTTCCAGGCATATAAACCAGGAGCTGGATTGGAAGTGGAGCAGCCGGGACTTGAACTAGGCATGTGGGATGCTGGCATCTCAGGTGGAGGTTGAACCTGCTGTGCCCACGGCATGGGCCCCCATCACGACGTCTTGATCAGCGCTATCTAAGCATAGTTCTGCATCTGTGAAGTCGTAGCTTTTGAGAAGAAAACTGCATCTGAACTAACCGTGCACAGATTTTTCCTCCTGTCATCATTCTGTGAACAATATAACACCAATTCACACAGCATTTAGGCTACATTAGGTACTGTTAATCATTTGTGGTGTAAGTATGTAATCGGGCATACATAAGAATAACATATAACATGGGGCCCATTCCTTCATGGCTTCCTTAGGGCCAGGTTGTAAATTGTGAAATGGTTACCGCATTAAAGCGAATGAACATGGCTTCTCTGGTGTGCATAGTGGGCATGTTTGAGATCCACACTCCCAGCGGCTTTCAGGTGTGCAGTATGTCACTGCTAGCTGTCCGTTGGCATACCAGAATGGAATCCTGTCTGGCAGGTGACTTTGTGCCCTTTGTCTTGTCATTTGCTTCCCCTGATTTTTTATTACTTTTTAAGATTTTTTATTATTCTTTTTGTGAAAGGCAGTTACAGAAAGGACAGACAGTGAACTGGTGGTTCATTCTCCAAATGGCTGCAATGGTTAGAGCTGATCTGATCTGAAGCCAGTAGCCAGGAGCTTCTTCCAGGTCTCCCATGTGAGTGCAGTGGCCCAAGTACTTCAGCTGTCCTCCACTGCTTTCTCAGGACACAAGCAGGGAGCTGGCTCAGAAGTAGAACGGCTAGGACATGAACTGGCTTAGCCTACTGTGCCATAGTGCTGCCCCTTCCCCCGATTATTTTACAGTGAAACAAAATAGGGATTGATGTGATGGCATGGTGGGTTAGGCAGCCATTTGCAATGCCTGCGTCCCATCTTGGAATAGCGGTTCAAGTCCTGACTGCTCTGCTTTGGATCCAGCTCCCTGTTGATGCTCCTGGGAGGCGAATGGTGATGGTTTAAATACCTGGGCCCTTGCCGATCACATTAGGAACCTGGATGGAGTTTCTGTCTATTGGTGTCACCCTAGTCCAGTTCTGACTGTTGTGGCCATTTGAAGAGTGAACCAATGGGTGGGGGGAAAAAGCTCTCCCTCTTTATTGCTCTGCCCTGCAAATACATAAATAAACAAGTCTTTTAAAAAGTTACACAATAAAACAAAACAGCACAAGTAGTTACAGCATGTTGTCAGTCCCTATTTTATGTAGTACCTCCCTCTTCCCCTGCTGTGGCCATGAACTGTGACTCAGGTCTCCAGGATTGGGAAGAGGGTGAGCCAGCCTTATGGCCGTTGTCGTAGGATGCTGGTGTGTCCAAGTGCTTGTTAAGTGTGTGCTGTCTGTGTTGCCCAGTGACTCTGCCTCTGAATGCCGTGCCTGGAGAAATGCATGCATGCCAGACTGAGTAGGTGGTAGATCCATTTGTCTGTGTCTCCAATAACTGACTGTCAATCTGGCACTGTTGGCTGGCACATGTGTCTGTCTGTACTACATATACACACATATATATGTATACACACACACACACGAGAGTAAGAGAGAATGCCCTCATTTTTTAACACTAAGAAAATGGCCTAAGAAACCACTGTAGTTACACCCTAGACTCCAATGCTTAAGTGTGCTCGTGGATGGAACCCTGGCACAGCTACAGTGTAAAGCCAGCTGTGTCCTCGCGTGGAAGGACAAGGGCAGGAAGACTTGTCCTGGTCACCTCCCAGCTCCCATCAGCTCTGGCCCATCCTGGACCCTCCACAGCTGTATTGGCAATGGCTTTGGTTTCAGGAAATCCTTGGCTTCACTCTGTTTGTCATTATCACTGGCTTGTTCATGTAATTCATTTGGTGTACGAAGAGGGGGACCCTCTGCTGTTTCATGTTCAGGGCTAAACTGGAGGACCATGTTCTTGGCAAGCTGCAACCCTGGGCCTGGGGCCCACCCGCCGCCTGTCTGTGTTTGTGGATCTTCTCTTACTGGAAGCCGACCACGCCCTTCTGTTTACACGCTTGCTGTCTGTGGCTGCTTACGCCACTAGAGCTAAACTCAGGGGTGGCAACCGAGACCCTGTGGCCCGCAAACCCTAAAACCAATTAGGATCTAGCCTCTTTCCAGAAAACTCTTGTTGACCTCTGACCTTTGTCCTCAGCCCTTCTTTCCCAACGATGCCCTTCCCTCTCCTCAGCCTTGCTGCTGCTGCTGCGTGGCTCAGTGGAGGTTTGGAGGAGCTGCTTGCACAAGCCGGCCTTCATGGTGGCTTTGTTAGGAGCATCAGTGCATCTCCTGACTTCTGCAACACACAGCTAGATCCTTGCAGAGGTCCTCGGTGGGCAGCAGCCGTGGAACTTCCAGCAGAGGACCCCCCAGTCTCCTCTACTCCATGGAACACAGGTTCCCTGATGCTGTTGTCCTGTGTCCTTCGAGGGTGGCAGGATGGTGTCACCAGTGTGTGCAGGGTGGATCAGGGCATCGATGAAATGCACATGGTGTTATGACAACGGTGAAGAGCCTAGAAAGCAGTCCTTTCTGTCTCCTCCCCCCCAGGCAGCCTATTTGGAAACAACTCGCTAGAAATGATGGACATCTGTTAACCCAAAGGACGTGCATGACCAATTGTCCACCACCTGGCAAATGGCTCACGGGAATAATGGCTTCAAGGGTGGAAAAGGGAGTTCTTGGCCTCCTCATAGCCAAAGGGCTCATGAAGTCCTTCTCCAACCCCAGCTCCAGGCACCTCTGAGGGTGCTTCCAGATGTTTGTGGCGAATGGGATTAAAAGATAAGGGGTTTTTTGGTGCCTAAATTTTTTTTTTATTTGGACATATGTGGGATCTTCAAAAAGTTTGTGGAAAATATGTTTCATGGGAAAAAAAGAAACACAACTGGGTGAATTTCAAAACTTGTGAGCACCAAAGTGAACTTTATTTGTTTGAAAGACACACACACACACAGGGGTGTTCCATTCACCAGCTCATTTCCCAAATGACTGCAACAGCCAGCGCTGGACCAGGTTGAAGCCAGGAGCCAGGAACCTCATGCGTGGCAGGGACCCATTAGCAGGAAGCTGGGTCAGAAGAGGAACCTGGACTGTATTGCACACTCCCACATGGGATGCCAACATTGCATGTGTCAGCTTACCCGGCTGCACCATCATGCTGACCTGAGCGTCTCCTTTCCTTCCAGTTTTCTGTGAACTTTGAGCAGTGCCCTTGTGTGTCTGTGTCCTTCAGAGTTGTCATGACTCCTGTCCCAGGGGCAGGCATTTGGCGCAGGGGTTAAGACACTGGTTGGAAAATGGTCCCAACTGGAGGCCGTTATGCTCAGTGAAATAAGCCAATCCCAAAAGAACAGATATATGATGTGTCTGATATAAGGCAATCTCCATGCAAAATACATAGTATAGATATGTAGGTAAACATATATATATATTTATAGATAATATATTCTCATAAATGAACTATATAAAGGAGACTAGCATACTGGGGAATGAAGGTAATGTTGCACTATGTACCTCTACTCCTGAATAAAAGGAGAACTCTCAATGAAACGGTTAAATATAGGATACTATATTTAACAATAGGATACTAGGTTTTCTACCATTGTCTATACCTACAATGCCACAATACACTAAACAGCTGGATGCTGGACTTGGGACTGTTGTTGAAGGACTATACTATTGTAATAATATGGGGGGAAACAGTAGAATGGAGGGAGGGGAGATGGAGGGGGAATCCGTGTATCTATAAAACCATATCATTATCCGCCTGTTTATGGTCAGCCGGCCCTGTTTTTGCTATGGTGTGTTCATTTTGGTAGGACTAGTTGCTTTAGGATTAGCGAAGTTGGATGGGACCTCAGCAATTCCGTGGCCCCATTTGTGCATTTTATGGGGCCACTGATGATACCAGACAGGCAGCTCCAAGCAGGTGCACTGTGTGGAGGAGGGATGGGCTGCTGCTGTGATAAGCAGAGGAAGAGAAGCCAAAGGACTGGAAGAAGTGGGTGGGCTTTCATGGGATTTGAGGCTGAGCTGGTAGTGAGGATGCAGAGACCCAGCGAGACATCGTAAAGAGAATGCCCTTTACACCTGTTGTGTGCCCCTCTCAGCTATGTCGAGACCCCGCAGTGACATTATCAGGGTTGCCCTTTTACCCTACCTCCTTTCCAAAGTTTTTTTTTTTTTAATTGGAGTTGGCACTGTAACATATCAGGTAAAGCTGCCACTGTTCAAGTCCCAACTGCTCCACTTCTAATCTAGCTCCCTGCTAATGTGCCTGGGAAGAACCGCAGAAGGTGGTCCAAGTGCTTGGGCAACTGCCACCTATATGAGAGACCTGGATGAAGCACCTGACTCCATTGTGACTTTCTAGGGAATAAGTCAGCAGAAGACTCTCTCCGTCTCTCCCTCTCTCTTTATTTTTAAGCCATCCTCTGCCGCTTCCCCAGGTACATTAGCAGGGAGCTGGCTCACAAGTACAGCAGCTGGGACTTGAGTTGGCATATATATGGGATGGTGATTCTCTCTCTCTTATAAAAAATAAGAAAGAGAGAGACTAAGAGCAAGAACGAATGAGTTTCCATTCACCCAGTTCATTCCCCAGATATCTGCAGGCAACCAAGTCAGGGCCAGCCCAAAGCTGGGAACTCAATCTAGGAATCCCATGTGGGTGCCAGGAACCTTCACTGGTGACTCGAACATTCACTGATGCCTCAGTGGGTCTGTGTTATTAGGAAGCCAGAATTGGGAGCTGGATGTGGGCATCATGCCTAGATATCCTGATGTGGGTATTTAAACTTGGATCTCAAGGGTGGTTTCTACTGCAAATGTCTCACTTTTCCCCCATTGTTAAGAGGGAAAACACATCAAACCACTGTGAGTTGGGGAGAGTCTGTATTTTCAAGCCTAAGAGGGTCATGTCAGGACGACAGGAATGACAGCTGTCAGAGGAAAGTGGACACACAGCACACTGTGCATGTATGCAGATGTGTGTGTGTGTGTAATACAAAGCGCTGGGTGCTCAGGTTAGGGTAGACTATAAGGACAGAAGCATAGAGAAGAGAGCTAGCAGTCCAGGGCGGGCCCTTTAACAGCTGTGTGTGTGTTACCAGCTGTGGGCTTGGGAACACACGTAGCAAGGAAAACATAAAGCTTTTGTGCAAAACACGATGTGGTCTCTCTGCTTTGTTACATAGCACTCCAAGTGGAATGGCAAAGAGAAGGCAAGAAAAACTTTATAAAAGGGGCTGGTATTGTGCTACACTGGGTAAACTGCTGCTTGCTCCACTTCAGCCCAGCTCCCTGCTCGTGTACCTGGGAAAGCAGCAGAGGATGCCCCAAGTGCCTAGGCCTGAGCACCCATGTGGGAGATCCGTATGAAATTCCTGGCTCCTGGCTTTGGCCTGGACCAGCCCTGGCTGTTGAGGCCTTTTGTGGAGTCAGTCAGCAAGTTGGAAGATCTCTTTTGCTCCCTCCCTCTCTTTCTACTTCTGCCTTTCAAATAAATAAATAATAAATCTTTTTTAAGCATAAAAGGAAGAAAATGAACTTCTCACTGTGACAGCAGGTGAGTCACCGATGCTGTTATCTTGAAGCTAAAGAAAGATTGCGTGTTCTCTTGGAATAGGACAATCTTGGGTCCAGCTCAGAGCCCTGCTGTTCCCAGGGAGATGGGGAAAGCCTGGTGGGGTCGGGGAGGGGTTAGTTTGAGGAAATCTTTCCTCAAAATGGAAGATGTGAGTGGCCATAGAAGAATGGGGTGGTGTAGGGAACAGATCCCAGGCGGGTGAATGGAACGAGTGGCAACGGACCGAAAGAAAGGGGGCCACCAGTCAGTGAGGCTACCTGGCTAAGACCTGGAGTTTCCAATGGGAGAGTAGAGGCAGGTAGAGCAGGTGGCATGGGCAAGGTGACCACCAGGCCGCAGCAGGTGTGATGGATCTGTGTGAGTGGTTGTCTCATGTTGGCTTGTGTCAGGGTCACATGGCTGGGCCTATCCTTAGAGATTGGTGTTCTGGGGTGAGCCCAAGCGTTTGCTCCTCTGACAGGTTTCCAGCTGGTCTGGGAACCACACTGAGAAGAACTGATGGGCAATGGGCGTAGTTTTTAAAGTAGGAGATAAGCCCGGTAAAATGCAAGGTGGGCACAGAAATAATTTTAAGAACGCTGGCTTGTAGGGCCCGGAGGCGTGGCCTAGCGGCCAAAGTCCTCACCTTGAACACCCTGGGATCCCATATGGGCGCCGGTTCTAATCCCGGCAGCTACACTTCCCATTCAGCTCTCTGCTTGTGGCCTGGGAAAGCAGTCGAGGACGGCCCAATGCATTGGGACCCTGCACCCGCGTGGGAGACCTGGAAGAGGTTCCTGGTTCCTGGCCTAGGATCGGCACATCACCGGCCATTGCGCTCACTTGGGGAGTGAATCATCGGACGGAAGATCTTCCTCTCTGTCTCTCTTCCTCTCTGTATATCTGACTTTGTAATGAAAAATAAATAAATCTTAAAAAAAAAAAAAAAGAGCACTGGCTCGTGAAACAGGTGGTTTAGTTGCCGAATCCATCTCATGCCTCAGCAGAATTTTTTTTTTTTAAGATTTATTTTTCTCAGAAAGTCAGATTTACAGAGAGAAAGATCTTCCATCTACTAATTCATTCCTCAAATGGCTGCAATGTCCAGAAACTGAGGCAATCTGAAGCCAGGAGCCAGGAGCTTATTCTGGGTCTCCTGCACAGGTACAGGGTCCCAAGGCCTTGGGCCACCCTCGACTGCTTTCCCAGGCCATAAGCAGGGAGCTGGAAGGGAAGTGGAGTAGCCAGCATCAGAACTGGCGCCCATATGGGATTCTGGCACGTGAAAGGCAAGGACTTTAGCTACTAGGCTACCACGCCCAGCCCATCTCAGTAGATTTTTTTTTTTAGCTCCTGATGTCAGTTTGTTAACAAAAACAGTAAAATTAAGTTTTAGAGGAATTTTTTTAGTCCTTTGCAAGATAGAGTTTCAGAGTGAGAACGAGAGAGCTTATTCACTCCCCAAATGGCCACGATCACTGGAGTGGGCCGGTCAGAAGCCATAGGCTGAGAGCCTCCTCTGAGGGTGCAGGGGCTTAAGTACTGGAGCAGTCTTCTGTTGATTTCCCAGGCTGTAAGCAGGGAGCTGGATGGGAAGCAGAGCTGCCAGGACTGGAACCGGCGCCCATACGGGGATGCCTGCACATCAGTTGGCAGCTTATGTGTTCTGCTACAGGGGAGGGGGAGCCTCCAACAATAAAGAAATCTTGCAGGTTGTTAGGTTTTGATGCACATAGACTTTCTTGGAAAGAAATTCTCTCAACACCAAATTAGGGAATAACAAAGATTTCTATTTCCCTTCCTGGACTGGAGATGCCATCCAGGAAAGCGTTATTTTTGTACCTAGCATGCTGGGATTTGCAGCGTTGTTTTTCGTGAATTATGGGAGCATCAAGCAGAACGTTTGAACTTAGACCCTTTCTGGAAATTTGAGGCCATTGATTCGGAATTACTTTTCAAGCTTGTGGACACCTGTTTTTTTTTTTTTTAAGATCCCTCTGCAGCATTGCTATCCAGAACTGTGACGACTCCAGGTGCGCCTGTAGCACTTGCCTCATTCAGTAGCAATCTGAGCCTTTGGAGGAAGGGATGAAGCCCTCCCACCCGGGGTTTCAAAAGGTTTTGAAATGCTAATTCACAGCCAAGAGAGATCCTGACAGGCTGGAATGCTATTCAGGGCAATCAGGCACCTTGATGATTACGGCAGTGTGAAGGGTAAATTGCTCTATACCCAAGAAGTCAGCGGCGTTTCAGGAGAAAGCTTGGGGGAAAAATAGCACCATACATGATGTTTGCGGGGGGGGATTACTTTTCTCAGCAGCGTAGGATGGGGGCAATCTGACACCCGTTGTATCTGCAGGTGTGACAACGTCAACGTGTAGTAAAAATCAAACAGCCTTCCCTAACATCACGCTCAGGGAAGACAAAAAAGAAAGAGAGGTAGAGGCAAGCATTTTCAGACCTCGCTGTGTGTGCCTGTCTAAATCCTGAAGGCACATTTTCCTCAACTGCCTTTCCCATTTTCTGCTGAGAAATCCCATCCCAGAGATAATCAATACTTTTTTCTTTAAAGACATCTTTTCCATCCATCCCATAGTGTCTTATGGGTATTGTCATGCCTGACTTTTAACGCTTTGTCATATCTTTGCCTCAGCACGTCATGGTGTTTTTCCGTGGCCCAAATGCGAAGGCAAGGTTGAATGCCAGCTATAGAAGAGGTTAGTACAGGTTTAACCAGAGCCTCACACATGCTTGGGGAAGCAGCTGATGTCATAACTCCTTGCTTACGGGAGAGAAAGGGACACCCATGCCTTTCACTTGTCCATCCAGAAAGGTGTGTTAATTATTGTGTTTTCCAGAATGGTGTGTTAATTATTTCCCTCGTTGGATCCTGGCTGCTCCACTTCCAATCCAGCTCCTTGCTAATGCGCTTGGGAAAGCCGTGGAAGGTGGCCTAGGTGCTTGTGGGCCAGCCCTGGCCGTTGTGGCTATGTGGGTATAGTGAACCAGTGGATGCAAGATCTCTCTTTCTCTGTCACTCTGCCTTTCAAATGAATAAATCAGTGTTAATTTTTTTTTTAAACCAAAGTGCAAAATATCTTAGTTCTAGAGTTCTCTCCAGAAAGTCTCCCTGTTGCTTGCTCAAGGTTGAATGGGCAGGAGTTGCCAGTTGCCCTCCTTGGAGGAATGGGACAGAGGGGGTGATATTCAGTAGGTGAATGAGGACCAGACAGGCAACGGGGAGGAGAACAAGAGTGCTGGGTCAGCTGTCTTGTGGATGATGAGAAATCGGTTGAGGCTGTTTGCACGTCAGCCCCATCAGGCCTGCTTGCCTGCCTCCATCCCTTGGTCCCTACCTTCTCGCTGCTGGTTGCTTGTCCTCTGTGCAGTAGCTCACCTCCGGCTTCTCCCCAGTCTACTTTGTACACCTGCGCTCTGCAGACATCCTGCGTGTTCTCGTGGAGCCACAGAAAGCCAGCAAAACCTCTGTTTGACCTCTGCAGCCTTGGCCTCGCCTCTGAACTACAGACTCCCAACTCACTTCCGTTTCTCATTTCCGCTTGGATGTCTGATAGGCAGCCTGCCCTGCTAGGGCCAAGTACTGGCAAGAATCAGCCTGAAAACCTCTTTTTTTTTTTTTTTTTCTTTTTTTGTTATTATGTCTTCCCCCAGCCCCTGCCCCATCAGTGTGCATGTATCTCAAGCATGATCAGTAATATTACCCACTCCTGTCAACATCTGGCCACCTGGAACGGCAGTGGGAACTGCCTTTTTGGTCCCTGCTGTATGTGTCCTGTTTTGGCCCATTTTTGCCCATCCATCCTAGGACAAAAGCAGCCCTGCCTACTGTTCAGCCATGAGCAGGTGCTGAGTGGTAGGTGCAGCAGCGAGGACACTATTAGAGATGCTCCACATCACCAGGTGTTAGAGTACCTGGGTTTGAGTCCTGTCTGCTGCTTTCTGCTCATCACGCTCACCCCGGGAGGCAAGGCAACAAGTGATGACTCGGGGACTTGGGTCCCTGCCACTGACCTGGGAGACCCGGGTTGGAGTACTAAGCTCCTGGCTTTGGCCTCACCTGGCTTTGGCAGTTTACAGGCATTTGGAAAATAAACCAGCCTTGGAAGATCCCTGTCTGTGTTTTTGAAATAAATACATTGAAGAGAAAAAATGCCCAGTGGCTTCCATTACAGTGTGTAGTAGACCCCCTTCCCCGCTGAGCTGGCCCCAGCCTGCTCGTTCCTGTGTCCTGCTCACAGTACCCTCCTGTTCTTCTCGCTTACTGTTCATCCCTCCTCCTTTGCCTGGTCCAGGTTCCTTCCCCAGGCTTTGGCCATGGTCTGTGACTTTCACAGTTGGCTGTTGGCCCATTTGTGTTTCACCCAGTGAATGTCTGCCTGTCTCCCTTCCCTAGAGTGTAAACTGCAGGAGGGCAGGCACTGAGTCTGTTTTGTGGTTACTGTCGCCGGTCCCCCTGGCACAGCTCTGGGGTGCGGGTGGGAGCTTAGTCACCATTCTGTAGGGACGTATGGACAGCCAGGAACAGGACATGTGGCTTAGCGCCATGGCCTCGCCCCCTGTGGATATGTTTCAATGGAAGGGAAAGAAGTGGAAATGTGAACACTTTACTGTCTGCTGGCAAGGTCTGAGGAAACAGGAGAGCTTAATGTAAACCAGTTAGTCTAATTAGCAGGTCTGACCATATAGTACGCAAACGCCTCATTTATCATTTTCATCCTAGCTTTTCTGTTAGACTGTCTACTATCAGCCTGAGATGATACATTCTGGTGTGTGTTTGAAAAAAATCTATAAAATATGTATGTACAATGTATACACATAGAGAATGCAATAGAATGGATACTGCAAGGGGATGTATTAGTAAGATGATAAAAACACTGATAAAATGCTCTAACAGATATTACTGGTTGCGATGATCACCAGCTTTGTGATAGTTTTGCCTTGTTTGTTTCTATGCGAGTCAAACAGAAGAAATTTGCTAGCAGATATGTAGAATGGTAGGATTAAACCTGTGGGTCACCTGAGAAGTTTAGAAGGGTGATACATGACTTTTTTTTTATATTCAAAAGAGTGACGGAGAAAGAAATATTCCATCTACTGGTTCACTTTCCAAATGGCAGAAGCAGTTGGGGCTCTAGGTTGAAACTAGGAGCCAGGAACTCCAGCCAGGGTTTCCACATGGGTATCAGAGGGCCCAAGTACTTGGGTTGTCTTCCCCTGCCTTTCAAGGGACATTAGCAGGGAATTGGATCTAAGTTGGGCAGCCAGGACCTGAACCGGTGTTCTGTTATGGGATGCATGTGTCACAGACTTCAATTTAATGTGCTGCGCTACAATGCCAACAACAACAAACAACTCTTAAAGATTATTGAATACTGGAAGGGATGCATTTCAGAGTAAGCCCTAGGAGATAATGAACACTCGGGTCTTAGTTCATTGAGCCTCCAGCCACCACAGGAGAATGGTTTTCTTTGTATTTAATGCATTTATTAGTGGCATAAGGTCCATTCATTTGAATGTGCTGTGGCTGCATTCATTCACACCCCCTGGCACATTGGCGCAAGGCCACCAGAGCTGTCATCCTTGTCTCTGCAGAGCTTGTCTGGGTCTACCTCAAGGCACCCGTCTTTCAAACCCATTTAGTTGCCCTCTTGAGTCCCATTCTGTTTGTCCTGCACAAGTTCCATTGGGCTTGGGTCTGGAGTTCTTCCAGGCATCACCATCTGTCCATCCCTTCAACAGGTGAGATGGACAGAAGCTCTCCAGGCTTGAGGGACAAGTGCCAAGGCATCTCTCATCAGCCGGGAGACCACCCTCCCTGCTCAGGTGCCGAGTCTTCTGGCTCCAATCCACTGCATCTTTGCCTCTGCCTCATAGAGTGTCCAGCTCACTGGAAGCATATCACAGATGTGTCGAGGGCTGTGTGAAGGAATAAACCACTGGGATCGATGAGGTTAGGGAAGTTATCGTCTCTTGGATGTTCTTTCTTCTCAGAGGCTGTTCTTTCTTCATGGGGTCTTGTTTCGGAAGGAACATGGTGTCAGCCTCCGATTTCCAAAGCAGGGACCTAAGACACAGGAAAAGGAGCAGCAGGCTTCCAAACCGCAGGGCAACGGTCCATGCTGACCCTCACCTCCCTTCCTGGCTGGACACTCCTCCACCCTTCCGTAACTACAGGGATAAGTTCATCTGCTCCCCGGAGGAGGAAACCGGATTTTCCTATTCTTGCAAATTAGCCTCTGGCTTCCCTGCCTGGTGTCCTCCACTGTTTATGAAGGTGCAGGACCGAGTGCATGGCATTGAGGAGCCTTGAAATCCTGTAGAGCCAGTGGGTGAGCTGCTAAAACACATTTCTCAGCTGCTCAATTGGAACCTCTGAGACACCAAGGTCTCACTTCCCCTTCCAGGAATTTTCCTATTAAAATGTTTGGAAGATCTCCTCATCTCATTTATAGTTATGGGAATTTTAAAAAAAAGGAGTGGAAATGAAGTTTTAGGGGTGTTTCTTTTTCTTTAATAATCAGTTTAATTTCCACTTTATTGGCTTTCTGTTATTCCAAAGCAGAAGAATGAAGTTAAGTTTTTTTTTTTCCCTTTTCCTATGTCGTAATTAGGAAACCTCAGCAGACTGTGTGGAAGCTATTTTGGTTGTCCACGGATTAATCACTTTCACTGTGTGAAAAACAAATTCCTGGGGCCAAGAAGGCCATTTCCTTCCCAAGAGAAGTGAGAGTTGGCTGATCTGAGTTCTCTCTGGAAGGCATTTGGCTTCTCCTCACAGGTCTCCCCTGGTCTGCATCTCAGGGACTGGGTTGCTTGTTCTGCTTGTCCCCAGGTGGGATGTGGGAAGTTAGAATGGGAGGAGCCCAAGGAGTGGCATTGCACTGAAGCTTCTGGTTGATCTCAAGACTGGTGAGAGATGGACTGTGTGCTAACTAACCATGGGTTGGAAGATTTGATCTCTGTGGCTCTGTTGCAGCCCACCATTGCCTGCTCGGTGAATGGACCAGGAAGAGGCCTGGTGGTCCTGCTGCAGCTCATCCTCCTGGGAGGGGCTTGGCCATTACCCAGGGGCAGGTGGGTAGGCAGCCTTCAAGAGGAAAGGATGAGCTTACCCAGTGACACTCCTATGTCCTATGTAGCAGGTGAAGGAAGACTTGGAGTTCAACCTTGTGTCTTATCAGGCAGGTGTCTTGGCCATGTGGGTGTTTCTTCCTGTTAGAAGTGATTATTTTAAAAGGTGAGCATCATGCTTATCATCCCAGTGGTGTTATCATGCCTCTCTGCAAGGTTGCTGTTGGAGGACTTCATCCCAGTGCTGGAAATGCTGTTGGGTTTGTAGCAGGTGCTTGGTGCAAGTTGGCTGGGACAGCTTACCTGTGCATGTTTCTGACTTCATGTGACTTGTATCTACGCGCAGCTCACCATGGAGAGTTGACACAGGAATGACACACAGTGGCACAGGAAGCAGATACAGGGCGGTCAGGCTGTGCTCTTCAAGTCCAACCCCCTTGAGACAAGTGGGAGTGAGATGAGGAGGCTGAATCAGAACCTCCGTCTCCTGCTTCCTGGAACGCACCTTTAAGGCACTACCTCTGTGGGGTCAAGCTCTAAGAGTCTTGAGCATCAGGGGGCTGGACCCGCAGTTTACCCTTCCCAGACCCAGTAGGAGATGTTAACCTAGACTCTTCCTCTCCTGTGTGCCAATCACGTGACTTCCTGCCAAAGCCTTTCTGTCAACCTAGCTCTCCCCATCTCCTGCAGATCTCATCCTCCCACCCCTTTCTAGAACTTTCCGTATGGAGAGAAGGGCCACAGTGCTTGAAGACTGCATTGCGGGGGTCCGGGGCAGGTGGTGGCTTCTTTCAGCCCTGTTGGCTGCCAGGGGTGGGGGCAGAAGAGCTGTTCTCTCTGGGGACACTGTTTTTGATGCAGCACGGATCGGCTGGGCGCTGATACCCTGGGATGGAGAGATTGTCTTTAGCCTTTCTCCAGCTTTGAAAGGGCAGCCTGTGGAACCACCGCATTAAGCTGCTGCTATGGTCCAAGACTTGCTAAGCCCATTTTGATCACTTTTCTAATATCATGATATTTCTTCGCATTCTCAGTAATTAGACTCCTTAATCCCTTCATTCTACTCGGTTTGACCTTTATCTGAAGTTAAATTTTTTTTTTTTTTAAATAGGAAGGTTAAAAAACAAACACCTCCTCCTGCCACAAAAATGTGCTTGGGAGGAAAAAAAATGACGTATTCCAACGAATGACAATTTCTAAGTCCTGGACTGTTACACCTCATGGAGGCTGGAGAATTTGACTCAGACCCAACTCTGGGGTGTGTGCTCCAGCAGTAGGTCAAGGGACTGCTCACCTGCCTGTTCGGACCTAGGGAGGCCCTTTCCATCTGCCCTGCAGCCACCAGCCTTAGATGGCAGCCCTGGGGGTGGGGGTGGGGAGTTTGTAGTGACTGATGACTCTTGGGTAGGTTTCTCTTAACTCCACAAAACGGACAACAGCGGTCAGATGTACCTCTACAGCCATGTCCAGGGACTGTTTCTCTCCAGAATTCTTAAGGCTTTGATCTCTGAGTGCGTGCTGGGTTCTGCCCAGGGGTGCGAGCAGTTGCCTTGTATGGTGTCACAGTGCCTGGCAGGTGCTGCAGCTCCACTCTCCCTGAGGAAGGATCTTCACAGCATCTGAACAGCCAGGCAGCCCCCAGTACACGAGAGTGGAAGCTGGGTTGGGAACCCAAGCCGAGTTCTGGCCAAGGCACTTCTAGGGCTGGAACCCTGTGTATGTGTGTCGGGGCTGGGGGCACCTTTCCTGTGTGCCTCATCATGTCCTAGGGGGTCCCCCATGAAGTCCCACAGTATTTCTCAGCCTCACTGGAGCCCATCCCTGGTGGCCCTGGAGCCTGGGTTATTTGCTTTTTTTTTTTTTTTTTTTTTTGAGCAAGCACCACACCCTTGCACTGTCTGCCAAGAAGGACCATTGTTCGTGAGAATTTCTCCCTGGCTCCAGCTCACCCAGCGATGCACTTTCTCTGTGGCCTGAACGATTCCTTTTGCTTTTCAACCCCACCCTCACGTTGCACATTCACCGCCACCCCCCACCCTGTCACTATTTCTGCCTCTTCTCTCTCCACCCGGGGCTTCTTAATTCTCTCGCCCAGAGAGCTTTGCGAGGTGGGCAGGAAATCTGAGAGTAGCTGGCCACTTGACCTAATCTCCAGGTCTGCATCCTGGCTGCAGCAGGGGTCACCCAAGTTTGGGGAGGGGGCAGCGATGGGGACAACCCAAGTCGACTGTATTTGGGGAGGGCAGCGTGGGATGCAGCCACCATGGGAAGTGGGGTGGGAGGTGGGGGGGCGGGGTGGGAAGGAGAGGGAGGGGAAGGTAGGGTAAGGAATGCAAACTGATCTCTCTGCCCCCACAACTGAGCTGATTAACCTGCAGACGCCGGGGGCCCTGCCAAGCCCGATTTCCTTGTTTCCAGAACCCTTGGCACAGCGAGGCCCTGTGTCTGGCAGAGGCCGTCCTCATCAGGGGAACTGTTGGAGCAGCTGCTGTGACGTTGCTTTTCCTCTCTCTCCTCTCTCTCTCTGTCTCTCTTTGGCAGTCCCGAATGAGGCTGTTTACTTTCTTCTTTCCCTTTCCTTCCCCACCCTCCCGTAGCAGGGAGTTGGTTCTGGTTAATGTTGAAGATCATAACATGATTACCCCAAAGTCTCATGAAATTAAATCACTTTGCTTCAAAGAGCAAGGGGGTGGGGGCAGCGTCTGGCTGGTAGGCCGGCGAGAGACAAGGGCGGGTAATGAAAGCAGGCTGGCAGCTGCACTTGACTTTGCACAGCGGAGAAGGCCAGAAGGTTGGGGGTTTGCAAACAGTGGCTCCCTGGATGAGGAGGAAGAAGAGGAGGAGGAGTGGGAGGGCTCCCACCTGGGACCACAGACACCTGTCTCTTGTGTACAAGGACTTGGTGGGGTGAGGGGTGGCTAGGAAATGGGAGTCAGAGTTGGAGTAAAGGGGGTAGATGCAGAGAGTTGAACCTGATCATGAGTAGGCTGGGAAGAACTTGAACTCTTGGAGCAAGCCCCTGGAAGAGAAATCTGCATCACCTCCCACCGTGGGAGCACATTGCCTCCAGGAGCGGAACATCCATACCCTGGCCACGCCAGCTCTTGGAGAAGGATTCTGGGAAAGACACCTGTGCGTCCTTAAGTGGTGCCTGCCAGGGATGTAAAGTAAGGAGCAGGTGTCAAGCTCAGGGAAGGGACTGGCTTTCTCTATGGCCAGGGTGTGCTTTCTCCGGTGGGTCGGTTCTGAGTTTTTGTTGCCTAGGGCCATGCACCATTCTTGTCCCCAAGGGTTCTAGGACCCTGGGGCTCTTGGTTTGGGGACAATGACCAGCCCAAGAAGTTTCTAGAATCAGTGATCTGTTGAGTGAAGACTTTAGAGGGGATTTATCTGTTAGTGTAGAAACCCAGCAAAAAAAAAAAAAAAAAAAAAAAAAGCATCTAAGAGGAGGCACTGGGATTGGCCACTTGTGATGTAGAACTCCAGCTAGTGCAGAAAGCAAGTGTGATGTTGTTGCGGTAGCGTACCTCAGGACCATGCAGGGTAAGTTCTGCGGCTACATTTTTCTCAGGGATCAGGGATGGGACCCGGCCAGCTTGCTCTGGTTGGAGTGTGGTGCTATGACTCATGCTCCTTCAAGGGTCACCGAGCGTCTTCTCTACGCGTGGCCTTGGGCTGAACCCCTCACCTGGCTGGCCTTCTCGAAAATGTGTGTCATGCCTTGAGAGGCAGAGCTGTGGAGAGGGCGTGCGAGGGTGCAGATCAGTGGAAACTCATCTCCACTGCTGGAAAAACAGCCCCCAGGTTCATGGGTTTCAGAGGTGTGCCAGGGAAGGATGGAACCGGCTTCTCTGTTTTTCTCTCCAAACAGACTCAAGGGGGCAGATCCAGAGGGGCATCCTGCCCACTTTTGTAGCCTCCTGGAGACAGCGCATTTCTTCCAGAGGCCCCTTCTCCAGACCCCTGGGAGAGGAAGGGGAAAGTCAATCTTGTTACTCTACAACCACAGTCAATTTTGACCCAATGCAACATCACCCAAGCTTGACCCTTCCCCACCCCATGGGGCTTTTTGCCAGATTTGACACCCAAGATTCGGGACTGGCTGTAGAAGTCCTATTTGGGTCCATGGTGGGAGGAGGTGGCCCCATCTGCGATACTCAGATGTCCCTGAGGGCAGTTCTCAGAGACTGGAAGGTTTGGGACAGTGGTGTTGTTGGTGGTGGAATCAGCAAGCAATATTTCTCACTTGGCCTATTTCCCAACTCCCAAGGGAGCTAATCAAAGGTGTGTGTGTGTGTGTGTGTGTGTGTGTGTGTACAGGGATGTGGGCTGTTCTGGCTCATGCAAAAGTCTACCTTACTGTGTATGTATTCAGGTTTGATTGATTTGCATGCCAGAGGCAGAGACTAGAGCCAGAGGTCTGAGTTCAAGGCCCAGCTCTACCACTTAGAAATGGCCTCAGGACATTTTTCTGCTCCTCAATGTTACCATCTTAAAAACTGGCCTCTAGGGGAGTGTGTGTATTAGCTAACTTTTTGCTTACTATAAGAAACTGCCTAAGACAGGCTACTGAGGAAATTCTTCTGGAGGTTCAATGTAGATGAGACCAAGTGGACCCCCTCAGTCTGGCCAGCTGGTGGGACTGGGGGTTGGCCGTGGAGGGGCGGGTACAGAAAACCCTCCCATGGCAAGCCAGAAGGCAGTTTCATCTTTCGCTTGTAGAATCAAACTTCACAGAACTACACATGAACCTCCCATGGGACCAACCTCCTACACACCATACTTAGATCAGACCTCCAGTCTCCCAAGACCGTGAACACAGGCCTTCAGGGATTCAATGTTGGCATGAGTTGGGGAGGCTAGTCATGCTTCAGCCATAGCGGAATGAAGCCTGTAGGTAAGGGAGAGGGCCTATGTTTCACTGCTCACTGTCATTGTTCCCTTGAGAGTTGGGGTCCTTGAGAAGCTCAGGGACTTTCCTGGGTGGCCTCAGCGGAGGGCTCTGTGTAGCCTCACTGCCACCAAGCCTGGAGGGGCAGCAATGGGGGGCCAGTGCTGTTGTAGCAATGGGGGAAGAGTCAGGGAAAAGAAGCTAGGGTTCCCTGGATTGGGGGTTGGGGACATTTAGAGCTGCTCAGTGATTGGCAGTTTCTCTTTCAGCTGAGAAAATCTGGTTTGGCCCCTGCAACAAGAAAACATAGTTGCTTGGGTTGAAGTTAAGGGAGGCCTTTTGGGCTAACCCACCCTTGAACATCAGGATGGCTTTTATGGTGAGGTCATCATGTCCTGGGCCCACTTGGCATATTTTTGAAAGAATTTATTTTTATTTAAAAGGCAGATTTACAGAAAGAGAAGGAGAGATAGACAAAGAGAGATCTTCTACCTGCTGGTTCAATCCCAAAATAGTCTCAGTGGCAGGAGGTGGGCCAGTCTGAAGCCAGGAGCTTCTTTTGGGTTTCCCATATGGGTAAAGGGGTCCAGGGGCTTGACCCATCCTCTGCTGTTTTCCCAGGTCACAGTCAGGGAGCTGAATCTGATGTGGAGCATCTGGGACTTGGACTAGCAACCTGTTTGGGATGCTGGTGGCACAGGCAGAGGCTTAACGTATTGCACCATGGCACTGACCCTGACATTTTTTTGTTTTAATTGCTGATTAGAAGTTCCCTAAGGTCACTCAGCTGCACTTTATGGGAGCTGATCTGAGCCTGAACCTCATGCAAGACGCACAGCCCTACTGCTACCCTTAATCCTCGTTATAGCCACAGCCTTTGCCTGGACAGGGGCCAGGCCGGGGAAGGGAGGTTTCTCTCAGCAGGAAAGCCGAGGTAGATCCAAGGTCATTGTCCCAAATGCTGGCAATCTGGAGTGCCTGGATTGCTGGCTTGGAGACACATCTCAGGGTGGGAGGAGTTGCATGTTTGAAGTTAAAACCCTAGCCCTGGGCACGGTGCAGTGGCCTGGCAGCTAGAGTCGTCACCTTGAGCTGGGAACCCATATAGGTGCTTGTTTTGATCCCGGCAGCCCTGCTTCCCATCTGGCTCCTTGCTTGTGGCCTGGGAAGGCAGTCGAGGGCAGCCCAAAGCCTTGGGACCCTGCACCTGTGTGGGAGACCTGGAGGAGGTTCTTGGTTCCTGGCTTCGGATTGGCACAGAGACTGGCCATTGCGGTCACTTGGGGAGTGAATCATCAGATGGAAGATCTTCCTCTCTGTCTCTCCTCCTCTTTGTATATCTGACTTTGCAATAAAAATAAATAAATTTTCTAAAAAAAAAAAAAAAGAACTCTAGCTCTGCAGCCACTCTGGCTGGCTTTTGCTGGAAATATCCCACCCTGTTCAGTCGCAGGTGATGGATGGTCAGACAGCGACATGCACATCAGGCTGTCCATGTGTTTGTGTCTCTTTCCTGTTGGGAGCATCTTGGAATTAGCAGTGGAAAGAACTGATAGCGGCTGGAGATACAGGGTCTCTGAAACGTGGGCCACCTCTCCCACTGGAAATGGCAAGGTTCAAAAGAGAAAAGGGGAAAGACAAGGCGTGGAAGCAGTGATGTAGGTTT
Organism: Ochotona princeps; assembly: GCF_030435755.1. Lineage (NCBI taxonomy): Eukaryota > Metazoa > Chordata > Mammalia > Lagomorpha > Ochotonidae > Ochotona > Ochotona princeps. Next base: position 52,558,988 of record NC_080848.1, on the reverse strand, counting down.
TGGCCAGCAAGAGGGACAGAGTTTGGGGCTGTGGAGCCCAGGAGGACAGAAGTTCAGATAAATGGGAGGTGAGGCGGAGGCCATCCAGAAGTAACAGGACGTAAGAGGTGGGGCAGTGGGTGGGGAGGCTGAGGCAGGATTTCTAATCCAGGCTGGCTTTGCTCTTGGAGCGAGTCACACCATCCCCCTGGGCCTTGCCTCCGTGTCTTCCTGGCTTCCTCACAATGTGGCAGAGGCCTAGGGAGCTGGGGGCAAGTTCTACACAAAGTAATAGCCACAATACTCATCAGTGTGAAATATCTGTTAGAAGATGAACTCTCACTGCTAATAAAATAGCCAGGGAGACTGGATAGAGAGTAGAGAGGCAATTGGAGGCCATTGAAGGCAGAATAAATGACGTACAAACCAGTCATCATTTTATTTTTAAATTTTACCTTTATGGGACCCAGCATGATAGCCTAGTGGCCAAAGTCCTTACCTTACATGTGTCAGGATCCCATATGGGCACTGGTTCATGTCCCAGCTGTTCCACTTCCCATCCGCTCCTTGCTTGTAGCCTGGAAAAGCAGTTGGGGATGGCCCAAAGCCTTGGGACCCTGGAGTTGGGGACCGGGAAGAAGCTCCTGGCTCCCAGCTTCAGATTAGCTCAGCTCTGGCCATTGCGGCCACTTGGGGAGTGAGCCAGTGGATGGAAGGTCTTTCTTTATCTCCTTCTCTCTGTAAATATGCCTTTGCAATAAAAAAAAAACTTACCTTTATTACCTTTTTAAAAAAGATTTATTTCAGAGGCAGGGAGAGAGGGACAAAGAGAGATCTTTCAAAAGGTCCCAAGAGCCAGGACTTGGCCAGGCTGAAGCCAGGAGCCATTGAGCTCTCCCACATGGGTGACAGGAGTCCAAGCCCTTGGAGACCTTTCCAAGCCACAGGAACAGGAAGCTGGATTGGAAGCAGAGCACTCGAGAGTCAAACTGGCACCGAGAGGGGTATTGCTAGACAAAATGTGTAAAGCCCCAGCATGCAGGGGAGCTCAGAGTCCCCCAGAGGATGTTGGCAGGGCTGATGCTCAGTGAACACCCGCTGGGCAACAGGGTTGGAGTAGGCTCCATGTTGGGAGTATGGAGGTCATTCCAAGGAAAGTTTTTTTTTTTTTAAACCACTGCTCAACTTTCTGTGTTCTCATCCACAGGTGGCAGTTAAGCACTTCCTCTCAACAGGACTCTGCTTATCCTTCTATCCATCCATCCATCCATCCATCCATCCCCCTATCCACTCATCTTCAACCCATTCATCCACCCACCCACCTATCGATCTATCCAGCTGTCTATCCCCCTACCCCAGCTCCCACCTACTTGTCTTCAACCCATCCATTCACCCACCCTTCCGTTCATCTACCCAGTCTCTGCCCACTCATCTTTAGTTTATTCAGCCATACATCTCATCACCCATTCATCCAGCTGTCCATCTATCCATCTACCCACCCATCTGTCCAACTGTGCCGTCACAAATACTGCATCTTGACTCCACTGTGCTTGGGTGATGGAACCCAGGGTCCCTGTGTTCATGGGGCTTGTGGTTTAGTGTGGAACTAGGTAACTAGACAAACTGGTGACACAACAGGGAAGCACAGGTTGCTATGCAAATGCCAGGCAGCAGTCCCCTGGGGTGTGGGGGGGTAGGGGTAGTTAAAGCAAGTCTCTGAGAGGAAGGATGAGGAGTTGGCCAAGTGAAAGGGGCCTGTTGGTACAGAGATCCAGAGGTGAGAAGGTTGGTCCAGCTCAGAACAGGTGGGGGATATAACACCAGCATCTCTGGCTCCCAGTTGCAATTTCAGGAAGACAGAGAAGTCCTTAAATCCTGCCAGAAGCTTTTTAAACTTCAGCCTTACCACCCTGCAGAAAAGCTTCTCTTCTTTTGTTCTCCTCCCCCACCAATGATGTATTTGTTTGAAAAGCAGAGCAACACAGAGACTGTGGGTGGGTTAAGAGATCTCTCATCCATTGGTTCAATCCCAAGATGGCCACAATGGATGGAGCTAGTGCAGGTTGAAGCCTGGAGCCTGGAACTCCATCTAGGGCTCCCATATGGGTTTCAAGGACCCAAGGACTTGAGCAGTGTTCTGTTGCTTTCCGAAGGTGCATTAACAGGGATCTGGGAAAGAGAAGCAGAGCATCTGGGACTCATACCAGCATTCTCTTATAGGATGCCAGGGTTGCAAGCTAGCAGCTTAGCTTATTTTGTCACATTGCTGATCCTGGAAGCTTCCTTTCTTAACTCTTCCTTATGGCTTAAGTTTCATGCTGTAGACACAACTTCCCCAAGGTCTCCGTCTCTAGAGCTCATCTGGGCTTCACCCCAGGGCAACTTGCAGGAATCAATAGGATAGAAAGCTGAGATCCTGTGGGATTGTGGGGTGGATAGACCTCCCCTGGCATGTGCCCAAAGACAACTTGATCCCCTGAGTCACTCTTTTGAACTCAGAGAAGTGCCCAACTACCTGGCGTATCATCCATGATCCTCCAAGGCAGGCGCACTGCATGGCCTGAGGACTTTGGGATTGGGGATGTGTGGCTGGGAATCCCAGCTTTTCCAGTTACTAGGCAGGAGACAGGGAAGGTTTACCTGTCTCAGCCCTGTTGACACATCCACAGGATCTTTGCATACCAGACCTCCCGCCTTCCTAGCTGGTCTTCCCAGTGCCCAAATCCACCTGCTCTGTGGATCTTTGCTTGCTGCTTTCTGTCATGGCATATCAATTGGGCAGTGCACCTGCTGGACTAGAAAAAATTCCGGTTTCAGGCCTGACTGCCTCAGTGTGTGTGCTGCTTTGGGAGGAGGTTGCTGGCAGGCTGGTGAGGCTGTGAATGGCAGGAAGCTGGTGGTGTATGGGGTGTGGAGTAGCTGTAGAGGAAGCTCTTTAATGTTCCACAGTGGAAGGCAGTGGTTGGCTGGATAATCACAAAAGTCAGGTAAATATTTAAATCCTCAATTTCTAACTGTAGATCAGGAAACATACCTCTAAGTTGTCAAGCTTTTGATGCAAGGCCAAGGCATTTTCTTTGAGTCTTGGGGCTGGCTGGGTTCTGGGTTGTCAGCTGGCATCAACCTTGCCCACGTCACGATGTCTGGAGCCTCATGTTTGTTTTGTAAGACTGAAGCAATTGGTCGTAGCAGCCCCGGAAGTTCCTGGAGTTTCCAGTCTTCTGTGTCATTGCAATAATTCCCTAAAGTCTTTCTCAGGGAGCTCCCATGCCTGCATCTCAAGGGACGTTGCTGGTTTTGGAGCAATGTCTGTTGCGAGACTTCAAGAAGGACTGGTGGTAGAAAGCAGAAAGAAACAGAGAAGAGAATGTGGGCACAGGGCGCATAATGTTGGAGCTGGGGTCACTGGGGTCAGTGGGGTCAGTGGAGGATCCTAAGGGGCCATGTGTGGCTGGAGTGTGGTGTGTGAGCAGAGAGGTGGGTCTGACCCGTACCCTGTTGTTGAGCTTGTCTTATACTTCACCTTGACGTAGGCTGGAGCAGGAGAGGACAGGGTTTAAATAGGAGGGGCCATGTTGAGAGTCATCCTGGCTGGTCAGTGGACCACAGAGCTGAGGAGGGAGAGACCAAGGCAAGGAGAGAGCAGTTGGGAGGGGTGTGGACTGTGGTCTCAGTCATCCACTACTTTCCCCCTCCACCCCAGCACAGAGAGCTGAGCCCTCCTTTGGGTTCCCTCCAGGTGTTCTTCCCCCCTCCCCAATGTCCAGAGGATGTACTCCAGCTGGTGGTGGGGCAGGGAGATGAGGGTGGAGGTGGGCAGAATTCACAACTGCCCTCCATCCGGGGGCACCCCTGAGCCTGTGCCAATGTGTTTAGTAGCTTTTGAGAAACACATTTGCCTACAGCCAGGTACCCCTGGTGGAAGGCTGTGTGACCTAGGCAGATCACAGGGCGGAAGGGTTGAGAAGTCAAATCCTCGCTGGAGTGATCTGAGTGGGGGTCTGGGCTGCAGGAAGAATGTGTGCCTCTGGGTCCCTCCTACAGTGGAGGATCCAAGGACCGGTGCAGTGGCATAGTGGGCTTATTCTCCACCTGCGGTGCTGGTATCCCATATGGACACTGGTTCATATCCCAGCTATTCAACTTCCCATTCAGCTCCCTGCTTATGGCCTGGGAAAGCATCAGAGGATGGTCAAGTGCTTGGGCCCTTGCACCCAAGTGGGAGACCCAGAAGAGGCTCCTGGCTTTGGATGAGCTCAGCTCAGGTTGTTCAAGCCATTTGGGAAGTGACCCAGCAGATGAAAGATCTCTCTGTCTCTTTCTGTCCCACTCTCTATTACTCAGACTTCCAAGTAAAGTCAACAAATCCTTCAAGTGGAGGTTTCAGCCCCAAGGCCCAGGCCAACAAAGCTGGCTCAGAATGGCATTGTCCCTAGCCAGCTTACAGTCCATTCCAGGACAGAAGGATGAGGATTCTTCAAAAAGTTCTTGGAAAACTTATCTTGTGGGTAATAACAAAACAAAACAAAAAAATCACATAGGCTTTGAAGGATTTTGGTGGCTCCATTTGCCATGAAGTTTCTGAAGTAGCCTTGGGGAAGTCCCAGCTCTGCCTGGAGGCTGAATGAAGAAGCCACTTGGTCTGAGGCTCCCTGCTGCTTTCTTTCGTCTCTCGAGGTGGCCATGTGGCTGTCAGTGAAGCTCACGTCTGTGCATCTGTGCACTGCTGTGTTGAAGGAGGCCAAGACCCCTGTTCTAACAGCAGAGGCAGCAGAAAAAGGGGCCCAACACCCCAAGGCCGTGCTGAGGGGCTTTGTGGGGTGCCTGGGTGCTTCAGGGGGGTCTTTGGGTATTCTATTGGATAACTTGTGTCTCCCTGCCACCCACTTTGGATGATTTCCAGGGATTTGAATGGGTTGGGATCAGGAATTCTGTGTTGTGGGCCAGCTCCCGAGATCACCTTAGGCCAGGGCCTTCTTGTTTCTGGACTTTTTTGTCTCCTTGCTTGCTGCCCTCACTCAGTAGACCTAGCACCCCCAGGAACGAGTACTCAGTCAACCTTGCAGGGAGAAGGTTGGAAGGAACCCCATGCATGACCTCCACGCCGTTTCCTCAAGGAGGCTGTGAATTTGAGGTCTGAGGCCTGGGGGACAGCCCCAGAAGCCTGGAATACATTCAGACATCGCAGATGGAAGTTTTTTCTGCTTCAGCAATCTCTTTTAGCAGGTTTAGGGATTTTCAGACAGGCACTGCAGCTTGGCTGAGCCACAGTAACCATTTCTGAGTTGGCTGGCAGCATTGAGTGGAGGAGGTCCTCAGGGTGGGAAATCTGTCCTACTCCTTCCAGGACCGAGAGTTCTGGATGATTCCAGGCACAGAGAGTGGGGGATGCTGTCTCTGAGTTCCTTCCGGCTGACGGTCATGTGCCTTTCCACCTGTTCACCCTGCAAGGCGGGATGTGTCTGAGCCATGTAAGTGGTTGAGTTTACTGCCTAATTGCTCTCCAGCCTCCTGCCTGGGTATTGGGAGCCTGCCGTCCACAAGGGGCTGACAGATGCGGGGTCTGTGTCCCTGGGGCAGAGAACAGCCGCCCCACACTTGTATCCCTCCTCTGTGTTGTGGAGAAACCGGGAGCCAGGCACAAGGGCATTCTGTGGCATGTACTTTGCTATTCAATGAGCAACATATATTGTGGCTTCTCTCCAGTTTCTGCTTTTTTTTCCCCCCCACTGTGATAAACACGGTAGAGCAAGATCCGGGATGGCAAGGATCGCTTGTTAATCATGCACGAGGTTGGCTCAGATCACCCCCATGCTGGCTGCTGGCAGAACATCCGTGTTAACTCTGAGAAACTCTGCTTTGTACCTCCCCTTCCTGCTCTGGAACTTTTCACGCTTGCTGTCCCCACACACCACATCCCTGATGATGCAGCTTCTGTGTTCACAGCTGCAGCCACTTGCTTGTCCATGATGGTCTTTTTCCAGCCCCGAGGTTTCACATCGCTTGGACAAGCTGGGGCTCCAGCCCTGCCATTCCTGGCACTGACTTGACACAGCGACCAGTGTCCATGCACGTGTTGGATGAGAACGTTAGCAAAGTGGTCTGGACCCAACCCAAAATGCACCTTGATGCCAAGGACTCAGGCAGGCCACGGCTGAGTGGGCAGAGGACGGTGGTGGCACCTGTTTCCCTGCTGGTTTCCTATGTCAATCACCATTGTGGTAGGAACCAGACTCTTAAGCCGTGACCTTTTCTCCCTTTGCAAAAAGAGCAAGTGGTTCAGTGCCTTTTGCCCTGGAAGAGCAGAAAGCAGTACAGACTTATTGACATTGCCTGGGGTAGCTGTTCAGGAGACCTGGCTGTGGTTGGCTCTTTGCTGCCTGCCTACTCTTGGCTTGGGTAGGGAAACCAGGCCGAGTGCCTGAGGGAACATTTAGCTTTTTGTTGCGAATAGGGGAGAATTAGAAAGTCAAATGTCCTGCACCAGGAGCCAAGAGAAGGGAGGCAGGGAGGCGGAGGACCTTGAGGGGGCCCAGCCGCACTTGGGGTGCTAGCCCATCCTGAGATTGCTGTCTTTTCCCTGGGCTCTCCAGCTGTGGAACCCCTAGACTCAGGCTGGCTTGGGGAGCATGGGTTATGCGTGAGAAGCTGGCCCAAGGAAGAAGAGTGGAGAGAGAGCTGGCCTGAACAGGACGCGGAGTGCTAGGTGAAGGGGTGGCACTGGTTGTGTCCCAGTTCTGCGGTGATCCCTCCTTCCCTTGGCATCGAGCTGCTGCCCTCCATGACTTTTCTAAAGAACTGGTGTTCCTCCCCCATCCCTTGCAAAAAGCTGAGCCGTTCTGTGTGTGAAACTTTTCTAAATTATTGTTCTTAAGTTATTTATTTGAAAGGCAGAGTGACACAGAAGGCGGGACACAGAGGCACACACACACGTAGAGATGACATCCACTGGTTTACTCTCCAAATGGTCCCAATGGCCGGAGCTGGGAACCAGGAGCTCCAGCCGCCTCTCCCGCCTGTGTGGCAGGGGGTCCAAACACTTGGGCTGCTTGCCTGCTCTCCCAGATGTGTTTACTAGAGAGCTGGATTGGAGGTGAGCAAGCAGGGCACAAAGCAGCGCTCATGTGGGATGCCAGTGTTGCAGGTGGTGGCTCTGCTTGTTGTGCTATGACTCCAGCCCTTATGATTTGTAATTGTGGTGAAATGCATGCAGAATCCGCTGTCTTCACCCTTCTTAGATGCACAATTCAGCGGCCTTCGAGTCCAGCCCTGTGGATAGGCCACCATCCTCGCTCCTGCCAGTGCCGGAGCTGTGGCATTTTCTCCCAGCTCTGCTCACCCCACCCTACTTTCTGCACCTGTGAAACTGATGATCACAGAGCTGTGGAGTCAGAGCACGTGTCCTTTGGCCATGGACTGTTTTGCTTGGCCTCGTGTCTTTGTGGCTCATCTGTGTCATAGCAGGTGTCCCAGCAGGCTCAGTGAATGCTGTTCCCTGTGTGACTGATCAGCATTCATATCCATGGACACCTGGCCTGCTTCCCTCCTTGCGTTTTGGGAAAAATGTTAAGATAGGTCTAAGGTTTAGTTTTTTTTTTTTTTTTAAGATTTATTTATTTATTTTTACTTGGAAAGTCAGATATACAGAGAGGAGAGGAGAGGAAGATCTTTCGTCTGCTGGTTCACTCCCCAAGTGACCACAGCACCCGGAGCTGCACAGATCCGAAGCCAGGAGCCAGGAGCTTCTTCCGGGTCTCCCAGGTCTCCAAGTGGGTGTATTTATGAAATAAGAAAAACAATGTTTGAAAGTTTCTTTGTATAAACCAAGCCTTACCTGGTACAGTAGCCTAATGGCTGAAGTCCTCTCCTTCAACGCGCCGGAATCCCGTATGGACACTGATTCTAATCCCGGCGGCTCTGCTTTTCGTCTGGCTCCCTGCTTGTGACCTGGGAAAGCAGGTGAGGATGGCCCAGTGCCTCCTTGTGACCCTGTTCCTGGCTCCTGGCTTCAGCCATTGCGGTCACTTGGGGAGTGAATCAATCATTGGACGGAACATCTTCCTCTCTGTATATCTGACTTTGCAATAAAAATAAAATACATCTTAAAAAGAAGTGCAGGTTTCAGAAGTAAATGTTTGGCGCACTGGTCAGTGCTCTGCTTGGGACACCCGATTCCCATAGCCAGTGCTTGGTTCAAATTCCAGCTCTGCTTCTAGTTCCAACTTCCTACTGATGTACTGGGAGGCAGTAGGTCACGTTCTTGGGCCCCTGCCACTCCTGTGGGCCATCTGGGTGTGCTTCTGGGCTCCTGGCTTTGGTCTGTCCTACCCCTGGCTGTTGTGGGCATTTAGGGAATAAACCAGCAGATGGAAATTTTTTTCTTTGTCTGTCTCTCTGCCTTTTAAATAAATAAATAAAAATACTAAAACAATATTTCTGTAAGTATGCATTTCCTTTCAAGTTTTTTTTTTTTAATGTGTCTGTAAGCCATTTGTGTTCCTTCGTTTTGGAATGGCTTATGTGTGACCTCTGCGTATTTTTTCCACGGAGGGATGGATATTTTGTTATTCACTTGTGAAAATTCTCTGCATATCAAAGATGTAAGTGATTTGTTACCTCACCTGCTAGCAATTTCCCCCAATTTGTCTTTTGCCTCTCAACTTTGCTTCCAGTTCTTGTGGGTGTAAAAATTTTTATTTTTATGGACTGAATGTGTTCTTTTTTTTTTGTTTAAAATTATTCATTTATTTGAGAGACAGAGCTCCTATCCACTGGCTCAAACCCCAAGTGCTGGTAACGACTTGCAGGTGGGAGCTGGGAACCCAGTCCAGGTCTCCCATGTAGATGGCAGCAACCCAGTTACTTGAGCCATAACTTCTGCCTCTCAGGCAATAGCAGGAAGCTGGGGACAGGGACTGGCTGTGGGCAGTGGAGCCTGAGTGCTTAGATATGGGGTAAGGACATCATTGCTGGTGAGCTGGATACCTGGCCCAATGGTTCCTTTGGACTATCTGCCTGTAGTGGCATTCTTAACCTTGGCTTTACTTTGGGCATTTAAGTTTATTCTAACACTTGGTGTTACATCATTTGTGTGTGTGTGCTGAAATCTTGAAGCCAATCCCATGTAAGGTGAAGAATATACCCTGCATTTTCCAAAAATGGTCTGCTCCTTTCCTCCTGGCTGGAGATGTCTTGCTTGTCACGTGTGAATTCTCAGATAGTCTTGGGCCTGGTTCTGCAGATTTCTCTGCCCAATGATATGGATCTGTGTTCTGTTGCCAGTGCCACACTGTTTTCATATTTTAATAGTTTTTAGGGCATGAATCCCATGATTACAAAATTTCTTGGCTGGTCTCTTGCATTTTGTTTCCAAATGAACTTCTAGAATGATTTGGTCAACTTATGAGTGAAATTGCCTGATGTTTATAGTTGAGTGCAGAGGGAATTGGAATATTTTTATTGCAATGTTGTCACCTGGAGCTGTGGTGTGTCTGCCTGTGGTGTGTCTGCGAGGCTTTCTCAGGATGATCCTTGAGTATTGCTTAAGTTGAAATGTGGGCAGTTTTCATTGTTTGCAGCTGTGAGGACTGGGTCTGGCTCCCTGGCGTTGTTTTCTGCTTGCTGGCAGTATGTAGGGAGGAAATGGATTTTCCTGTGTTTACTCAGTAAAGATTCTGCTACCTGAACTCAGGAGCTGTCCCTCTGGGTTTGATGGAAAGACTGTTACAACCTCAACAGTGATGCTTCCATATCTCCTTGCTAGCATTCCTGCTGCTTACTCTTTTTTTCTTGTCTTGTTGCGTTGGCTACACCATCTAGAGCAGATATTTATTTGAAAGAGTGAGCGAGATCTTGTAGATGGGGGAGGAGGGGAGTATATCTCTCCAATGGCTGCAGTGGCTGGGGCTGGGTCAGGCACAAGCCAGGAGTCTAGAACTCCATCCAGGTCAACTCATGTATGTGACAGGAGCCCAAGTACATGGGCCGTTACCTGCACCTTCCCAGGTCTGGTAGCTGGGAGCGGGGTCGGTAGTGGTGTAGCCACGATGTTAATATTAGATGCTGGCATCACAAGGCATAATCCCCTTGATTACAATGTCAGCACTACCTTCTGCAACGCATTCTAGAATTTTATTTATTTGTTTCTTTAAAGGGTGGTTAGGGAGAGAGTGTGAGCGCTTTTCTATGCTGGTGACTCCTTAGAAGCCCACAGTCAGTGGGACTGGGCCCAGCTGAAGCTGGGAACTTCATCCAGGTCTCCCACCTGGGTGGCCGGACCCCCATCACTTGAGCCATCCGCACTGCCTCTCAGGGTCTGTGTTAGGAGTCAGTATCAGGCATGGAATCCAAGTTCCTGGTGGCAGACCTTGGGCATCCCGTCTTAACCACTAGGCTACAATCTGTCCCCTGAACCATCTGAAGTCGTGGGGATGAGAGCCGGTGTCCTTGCCTTAATTCTCCAGTCTTTCAGCTCTCCTTGCCTAGAGAGTGTTCAATGCAGCTTAATCTGGTTGAGGGTGTTGCTGAGGCATTGTTGAAATGTAATTTAAATGATTCTACTTACAGTCAAATGGTTGGGCTTCAGTGGGGCTTCTCTATTTGCCTTCTCTTTGTCTTCCACCCTCCTTTCTCCTTGCAGTATAGACCTCATGCAGCCTTTCTTGTAGCTCTTCCCTTGCCCCCAAATTGTCTGCTATCAATTACTTCTGCTTCCAAAAGTAATTTTTCTCCCCCCCTTTTTTTTTTTTGATAAGCCATTGATTTAATTGAAGCCATCATTCATGGATGTGGACAACATGGCAAACACTAAAAGAGTGAAAGTCCAAAAGCCAGTAATTGGAACTCTGCTGGAAGATGTGTTTCCTCCTACACAGCTGATCCCAGAAAAGGTGAAGGCTCTGCGTCCTTGCCAATAGGCCAGATGCACCTGCAGGACAGGTGTGATGATGGACATGGGGGCCTCACACAGCTCATGATAATGTGTTAGAAAAACTGTAAGGGATCAGCCTTGTAGAGCAGCAAATTAAGCTGTCACCTGCAACACCAGCATCCCAACTGGGCACTGGTTCAAGTCCTGGATACTCCAGTTCCCTGCAAATGCACAGGGAAGGATGACCCAAGCACTTGGACCCCTGCCATCCATGTGGAAAATCAGGTGGTGTTCTAGCTTTGTGGCTTTGATCTGGCCGAAGCCTGGCGATTGTGGCTATTTGTGGAGTGAACCAACAGATGGAAGATGTCTCGCCCACCATCTCTCAATCTCCCTGCCTTTAATATAAATAAAATAAATCTTAGAAAAATTACACATGTATTTCAAAATATTTTGACCCCCAAATGGATATCTTTTAATGCCTTTTCCCATAAATTAATTTATTTTAAATTAATTAATTAATTTATTTGAAAGGCAGAGTTACAGGGAAAGAGAGAGAAATACAGAGAGGTTTTTCCATCCGCTGATTTATTCCTCAAAGCAGCTGGGCCAGTCTGAAGTCAGGAGCCAGGAGCTTTTTCTGGGTTTCTCTTGTGGGTACAGAGCCAGACCAAGCACTTGGGCCATTGTGACTGTTTTCCCAGGCATGTTAGCAGGGAACTGGATTGGAAGTAGAGCAGTGGGACTCAAACTGGCGCTGCAGGTGCCACTTAACGCACCACACCACAGTGCTGACCCCCATTTTCCATGAACTTTTAAAAGTACTCTAGTGTCTTTTTTTCCCCATACAAATATGGAGGTCCACTTTTCATAAATTAGGTGTTTTTCAGTTTAACGTGTCTCCCTAAATCAGCAAGTGTCATTTCCTGAGTGTGCCCTTGAATGCATGCAACATCATTGAAACAGCTCCCTAAGTGTTAGGTTGTCCAGTGTTTCCCAGCTGTAGTGACTATCTATATAACTAGGATGACTCTGCTTAAGTTCTTGCCTTCGTTAGCTTACTGCGGTCTGAAAGCGGAGAGACTGGTGAATGTGAACTGAGAATCAGTCGATTCTTGACAAGGACTTGACATTGTTGGTTAAGACTGCAAGAGTGGACATGTTGTTCACTCCTTTGTCCTAATCTGACGCCATTGACTTCTGAGGGTGCTGTACAGGCTCCTTCCCACCCCCAGTCCCAGACCCAGCAAGAAGGTTGATGCCACATGCCCTTGTGACCTCACTCAGCATGGTAGCTCGGCTGTGAGGAATGCCCAGCTGTGCCTGCAGCTGCGGTGCCTACGAAAGGGTGGGGGATAGCCAATCCGTCTGGGGGAATGTTCATTCCGAATGAGTGGACTGCGAGCTATGGGATACATACAGGTGAATGTCTCCAGGAGCCTGCAGCCGGGGAGTCCTTGCAGTGAGGCCTTTCCTGAGCAACAGGTGGAAACAGTGAGACTAATGGGGCCACAATGCCAGGCACGACCCTCACCTGCAAGGGTGCTGTGGTACTCAGAGCAGATGGGCAGGTAGAGTGGAGGATGTGGTGTCACCAGGCACACCTGCACCACCCTTTGTACCTGGGACATGTGGTAGAGAGGTTGGGCAGTTATAGCAGCTGCTGTGGCTTTTGCATGCAGAGCAGAGCAGGCTGGTTTTTTTTTTTTTGTTTTTGTTTGTTTGTTTGTTTGTTTTAACCTTGCCTTGGCGGAGCCAGGCAGTTTGGGTGTTCAACCCCCAACCTACATCTTCTCTCTGATGCTAAAAGGAATGTGTGCTAATTTCAGACACCTTAAAAATACAGAAAAAGACGAAGAATAATCTGAACTGTTGCCCTCAAGAGAAAGTATTGGCACAGTCTTGGATTCTTTTCTCCTGTTCCTTCGCACATGAGTTGTTAAACAAAATGGAATTATCTACATTGTGTCGTAACATGAGCTGTCTTTGGCTCTACTGAAAACACCTTCTCTGCATTACGCAATATTCTTTAACAGTATTTCAGTGGTTTTCTATCATAGGATACTTTATTTAACCCACTGTCTGTTGGTGAGAACATGAACTGTCTCTTTTGCTGTCTCCTCCCAGTCCCCCTTTGGTTACTACAAAGTCTACAGAAGGGACCAACCTTGTGGAACAGCAGGCAAGGTTGCAGCTTAGGATGGCAACCCCATATGGAAGCGCCAGTTCCAGTCTGGGCTGTTCTGCTTTCCATTCAGGTTCCTGCGGTTGTACTTGAGGAGGTAACAGACGATAACCCAAGTGTGTGGGCCTCTGGCACCCATTGTGGGTAATCCACGTAGAGTTCCTGCTTCCAACCTGGCTCTGACTTCAATCAGGTATTTGGGTTCATTGGAAGGAGTGGACCAGTAGATGGAAGACTTTATCTCTGTCTGTTGTTCTGGCTTTCATATAGAAAAAGACAAATAAATAAATACACTTAAAAAAAAGAAGTCTACAGTAAACATTCCAGATGTATGTTTGTGTAAATTCAGAGTCCCTTGGAATAACTTCTGGGTCTGAGCATATTTTAAATGTAAATTTATTTTCTTCCAATATGACTAAAGGAATCCTAAAAGCAGCCTTTGTTTACGAAGTGACTGTTATCAAAGCATCTTTGCTTATGAAATACCTGCGTCACTTTTAAAATAGGGAGTCTTTTTTAGTGAGCTGAAAGCCACGTTTGTTAAACTAACAACATAAAAAAAAAGGCATAAAGAAGAAAAAAAGTCTTCAAGCAATCACTTTGCCCTAGAAATAATCCCTGTTCCTGTTTTGGTGAAGGCCTTTCCTGACATCTTATGCTAGGCATAATTTCGTGTGCGTTTTACTCAATGTTGTTTACGAACCTGCTTTTTCTGCTCCACAGCCTGTCATGAATCTGTCCTCTGGGCAGAGAGTAGCGCTACATTATGATTTTGTGGATTGCTACAATTTAGGCAAACCATCTCCTTCACTTTACCTGATGATGGCAAACTTTTTTTTCCCCAGGGTGGTGTTTACCTTCTAATTATGTTTGTGGCTTCTCTCACTCTCTCTTTTTCATCTAATTTTTTTTTTTTAATTTAGAGGTTCATTTGTTTTCCCTTATTTCCATTAGTATCTCGGTCTTTACTTACTTTGTTCTTCCTAAGGCTGAAGCTCTCTCCAGCTATCCTCCTCTCTGCTAGCCTCTGTTCTAGCTCACTCTGTACCCTCTCTCTAGAAGGCCCACCCTCACAGTCTGTACTCTCCTCCCAAATTCCTCTTCCTCCAGGAAGCCTTCTTGATTCTCTCTGATCTGAGATTTTCTGTTCACTGGCCTTCCTTGCACCTGCTGGAATCGTTCTCTGGTGTGTGAGCTCTAAGCTGCTGAGGGCCGGACTCAGACACAAACACCTTCTGTGTCTGCGACCAGAGTATCATTCAGCTGAAGACCTGGCCCAGAGGAAGGCGTACAGCCAGCTTGAATAGATTGGAGTTTGGCTCCAATGTCAGATGGCAAGACTCTGGGTTCCTCCTGGTTCCTTCTCTGAATGTTAAACTCTTGGTGTCCGTGGTGTGTCCCAAAGACAAGCTTGTGGTTCCCAAGAATGGCACACCCTGTATTTATGGCATGGCTGGTGTTCTGCCTCAGTTGTTGCTGACCAGTGCCATTGGCACAAGGCCTGATCCTTGGGACACAGTTATGAGCAAACACAGTGACTGAGGAGCGGGCCAGCCAAGTCTCATCTGGCCCAGGGCCCTGACAATGACCCAGCCAGGTGAGGGGAGCATTTAGCCGTATCTCGTGCGCCACAAGCCAGGATTTCAGCATGCATCCTGGCTAGGCAGGAGGCCTGGGGAAACTCAGGCATGTAGGAGGTTGAGAGCATTGCTTTGCCTTCTTGGTGAGACCTGAGGCCTGTGCCTAGGATATCATAGGAGATAAGAAGGGTGTTTGGTGCCGTGATGAAATGCCCCTGGGGATACTGACATACTCTAGCAGAGTACCTGGGACCAGGTCTTGACTGTGTCCCTGTCTCCAGCCTCCTGCTCTGTGCACGCTTGGAGGCAACAGGTGATGGCTCAAGTCGTTGGCAGCACTGTTTACAACAGTGACAGATGTAAGCAACCCAGAGGACCAGGGATGAGTGGTGCCTTGGCAAAACGTGGTCGATGTTCACAGTCAGAGAAAGCAGACAGTTCAGTTCCTATACCTGCTATACCTTGAGGATATTCTGCTAAGTCAAATAAGCAAGGTGCAAGCAAATAGTGTCCGTTCGCACTCAGAGGAGGTCCCTGGAAGAGAGAGAGAGAGAGAGAGAGGAGACTGGAGGGCAGGCAGACAGGAATGGGTTAGTGCAGAATGGAAGAGAGTTCTGGAGGTGAGTGGTGCTGATGGTTGTGTGAGATGTGGATGTGCTTACGGCACTGGAAGATGGAGTTGAGTTTTCTGATCATAAAACAGCATACATCTGCAGGTGCACTGGGCCTTGAAGCCCAGCAGGGGTGCTTTGGCAGAAGAGTGATGTGGAAAGGACCCTGTGAAACCTTGGAGGTAGCTGTAGGGTCAGATCTGACCCTGCCAGGCACATGGGGTGGCACAGGGGACCCAGCATATTGCAGGGGGCTCATGACAGCCAGAAAACAGCTGACTTGGCTGGCAGAACTGACTGGCCGCTCAGTCTCATGGCTCCCTGGGTCTGGCTGCTGTTTGAACTCGCACAGAATGCCCACCAGATCATACAGGTTTTTGCCCCCCACAGAAGGGAGGGATCGCCCTGGTGGTGTTCAGTCTGTGAAGGACGAGAAGAGACCACAGTCATGGCTGGACAGCCAGGGACCTGCTGTCCGTGGAACACTCAGGGGTCACATTCCTCAACTCTCACATGAGGCATTTCTGTGCCTCTGAGTGGTGTGGGGAGGGGCTGGGGTGACCTATGACTGGATCTCACCATGACAATGAATGTTGTGGTGACTGCCTGATGCCAGCAGGTGTCTGAATGAGAAGGTGGGGTGTGCCCACTGGCCTCCCAGAAGGGGACGATACTGGAGAATCCATGGCTTTGAGGGGAGTGCCTTCTGGAAGGTGCTGCCCCTGGGCCTGGGCTTCTAGGGTCACAGTCCATGGCGTCGGATCAGGCTACCCTGAGCTGCTGCCCCAAGGGATCTTCCTTCTCCATCACCTGACTCCTCCCTGCCTCCTTCTGTAGACCAGTGTGTGTGTGTGTGTGTGTGTGTCAGCCTTGGAAGACTTTTAGAACATTCTGGGGCCACGAAAAGAAGGCAGCAGCCAGCAGGTGAGAGTAGGCAGTATTCATGAATCCAGATAGATTTCTCCTGCTGAGGTGGGTTTTGTTATAAATCTTGTTGGATGTGGGAGTCTTTCCCACTGTCTGTGGTATTATCTTTAGCTTCCGGGGGGAGAACGCGAGTGGGCACAAGGGCTCTGTGGATTCAGAGGCAGAATTTATTTCTAAAAGGTGCTTAATGCTTAGCTCCTGGCAATCTGCACCCTCACCCCCACCTCACCCACACGCACATGCACACTCACACTCTCTGTTAGCACTGGGTCTACCCCAACTGTGGGAATCCCCCCCCTGTCCCACACTGGTGGGGAAGAAGAGCAGGCAGGTCAAAGACAGATGAGGGGAGTGGGCTGAAGAGGAGGTGAGTGGGAGGTGGATGTGCCCTGGTGACCTGAACACAGAGTGGGGGAACCAAGAAGTTACTCTCTTGTGGTTCCTGGAAGAGCAGCCCCAGCATCACCAGGGAACTTGTTCAGGATGCAGACTCTTGGAGACCCTCCCTCAGCCTCCTAGACCTCCAGTGCAAGCACCTGCGGTTTCACAGGATTCTGTTCCACAGGTTATTTTGCAAGTGCATGTGCCAGCATGAGCTGCACTCCGTGGTCCAGAGGTGGAGAATGGCTTGTCTGTGGTTGCACCTTCTGTGCAGGGCAGATGAGGCGGATCCATACCCAAGGGCAGGACCCTTGGCCCTGGGTCAACCCCTTTGCATTTTGTCCTGTGGGGGTGGGGTTTCTGTGGAAGTTGTTATGGAGCTGTCCCAGGGTGAGCATGCAGAGCTGAGTGCCTGCAATGCTGTGGCTCTTGTCCTGACCCTGGATCTGACACTTGCTTACAGCAGCAGCAGCCTCATCCTCAGCCTCATCTTTATCTTCATTTTCTCAGCGCTGACCCTCATGGATGCTTAGTCACGCAGTGGAATCCCAGCTCTGGGTGAAGCGTTGAGGTCATTTCCTGTGTCACACCAGCTATATCCTTGGCACGGGGAAAGCTGGGAAAGCTGCGAAAGCCAGAGCTCAGAAAGATCAGGAACACGGAGCCAGAGTTCGGTGCAGTGGTTTAGACACTGCCTGGAACTCCTGCATCCGTGTGGGTTCTGTTTCCGGCTCTGCTTCAATTCCAACTTCCAGCTAAATGCTGGGGGACACTGGGTGATGGGCCAAGTATTGGGTCTATGCCACCCTTGTAGGAGACCCAGATGGAATACTTTCCATCTCCTGGCCTTGGCCTGTCCCAGCCCTGACTGTTGTGGGCATTTGGGGAGTGAGCCAGAGGATGGGAGATCTCCCCAGTCTTATCTGTGTGCTTCTGTCTGCCGTTCAAGTAAAAAATAAAGTTGACAGTTTAGTGTTTAAAAAATTTGCACGTGCTTTAACACAGAAAGATGGATAGCATGATCTTGGTTCCTCATCGGCTGGATAAACAAAAAAATGGCATCTGGACTCCAGCAGCAGGCTTATGGGGGGGCACGGGGAGGGGGTGGGGCGGCGGGGAGAGGTTGGGCCGAGTTGTGGTACATTTGTGTTTGTGACACTCTGCAGATTCTGGAAGTTGCCCTCTACGTGCCAAATTTATTTAGCTATTATGACCATATGCCAGAGTGTTTTAAGACATTCTGTAACACAATCACAAATGTCTGGACCGGTTTAAGTTCCCACATGCATTTTAATAGTCTTTTAATTAAAGACTGAAATGGAAATTTTGTGCATCTCAGCCTGGTTAGAGGAAGGACTCTTAGACGCTCAGATAAAATGCTGGTTTCTCCTGGTGCGAAACATACGAGAGACATGTGGGCACTCATCCCCAGGTAGAACTGTTTCCAGATCCTTACAGCTCAGGAGAAAGAGAAAAGTGGAGGGCGTGTGTGTGTGTGTGTGTGTGTGTGTGTGTGTGTGTGTGCCCTCTGTGAGCCCTTGGCCCTTCAGCTGGGGAGGGACTGTCGATTCCCGCAGCACACAGATGGCTCCAGAGTTTCCCTTAGCCTGGCATCATCTTGCTTCTTGGTTCATTGCATTTTTTTAGCCTTTTGTGGACCGTGGTTTGTAAACTCTGGTCCAAGGGCAGCATGGACCACCTGTTTGGGTAAATAAGGTTTTACTGCCAGAGAACACGCGTTACAGCTATACTAGTGTACAGTGGTGAGGTTGGATTGCTGGGACAAAAAATCTGTGGCCAGCCAAGCTGAGCGTGTTCCCTGTCTGGTCCAAGCCCTGGGCCTGATACCACCTTTGTGGATGAGGTTTACTAAATCTCTTTTTAGTTGTAGGTTGTAAAGGTTTGAAGCTCATTTACTCACTGGCTCACTCATCTTCCAATGTCGGGTGGTCATGGTGGTAAGAACCTTAGCTCAGGGGTTCTGTGGGCTCACAATTAAAACAAAAAACAAAACAAAAGCTTCATGAAATTTGTGTATGTTGGGTTCTTGACTAAGCGATGGAATTCACTGACTCAAGGAGAAAGTGTTTTATGAAAGTTAATATTTTCAAAAGATTTATTTAATTTATTTGAAATGCATAGTGATGGCAGGAAAGAGAGGGAGATGAGAGGGATGGGGAGTTAAGGAGGGAGAGAAAGAGAATGAATCTTCCATGTTGTGGTTCACATTCCAATGGTTGTAAAGACTGGGTTGAACCAGGCAGGAGCCAGGATCCCAAAGTCTCCCACGTGGGTGGCAGGGCCCCAAGCACTTGGACCATATTCTGCTGCCTTCTCAGGAATATAAGGAGCTATATCGGAAGTGGAGTAATTGGCACAGGAACCAATATGGGATGCAGCATCGCATATGGCAGCCTAACGTGCTACACCACAACACCGACCCCATTGACTTTCTTTCTTAAAGTCATTTTTGCTCATTGCTGGTCATTTTGATGTAACTGTCATTCTCAGGTTGTATTCCATTGCTCTCCTCCCAGAAGCAAACTATAGTCAACCGCTTGTTTTCCATTTTCCCCCAGCTGGGGGAATGCCAGCACAACACAGCATGTTACTTTGTAAGTTCGTCTGTGTCCAAAAGCTTGGCTACCCCGCCTAGCCTTGTATTTCTTGCTGTTTCTGGTTGGAATCTGTGAGACTCCAGAGAACGCTGGCTCCCCTTCATTCATCCTGAGGGTTAGGAGGTTTGCTGGGGAATAAATAAGATACAATGTATCAATTCACTTCCTTTTGTTGGCCATTCGACCTTTCCCCCAGTTTTTCCCCTCTCTCTTATTAGCAGCATTGCTGCCAGGAGGAGCCCCCTTTGAGTCTCCTGGGGTCATGTGTGGGATGTCTGCGGGAAGACGCTAAGAAGTCTAATTGTTTGGTGGTTTCCAGCTTGACTGGGTCCTGTCACATTGTTGTCCCAGGCAATTGCACCAATTCCCACCAGCTGTACACGGAAGCTTTCATTTCCCCATATTTCAACTAACACTTGGTATTGTCAGACTTGTGTATTTTTTTTGCCAGTCTGATGGGTGTGTTGTTCAAATTTGCATTGGCATTGTTGTTTCAATTTGCATATGACTATTGGTGAGGTTAAGCATCTTTTCATATGTTTATTGGCTGTTTAAGTTTCCTTTTCTGTGACATGCATATTCATAGCTTGGGCGTGTGTGTGTGTGTGTGTGTGTGTGTGTGTGTGTGTGTGTTCTATTGGGTTGTCTTTTTCTTATTTATTTATTGTAGTCCTTTGTATGTTCTGGATACAAAGTCTCGCTTCTCTACCCAGTTGTTATTTTCTCTCCCTCTCTGACCTTTGTCTTGTCTGGCCTGGTTTTTGCTTTGGTGCACATGCTTGAGTGAGACCAGAAGGATGCTCCTCCAGCAGGTGCGACCTGATGTCAGAGCCTCAGACTCCGTGTCCATGAGACTACCCCGAGATTCCTTTAGATGCTGTCCTGTGAGGTGGGAGCACCCACCTCTCCCAGTCTTCTCATCAAGGTGGGTTGGCCTCCTGGGATGGTCAGGACAGATTGTTACAGATGGGGAAGCTTAAAACAAAGACATTTATTTTCTCACAGTTCAGGAGGCCAGTGCCCCAACATCAAAGTGTTGGCAGGGGCAGGTGTCTTCAAGAAGGTGATTTCCTCTCTCCCAGCTTCTGCTAGCTAGCAGCCAGCTTCCCCTTGCATCTCCCGGGCTTGTCTTGTCGCTTGACTTGGCTGTCTCTGCCTCAGGCTTTATGTGGCCTTCCCCTCTCTGCATCCCTGTGTCTTCTTGATATAGCTCACCTCAAAACTGATTGGAGGAGTTTGCTAGAGAACCTCCAGAAAACCAGAGTCACTTTTCCAACGTGCAGAAATCTGATCACTGCCACATGAATGGTGGACGAAGGCAGGGGTTTCCAATGGCAAGGGTCGGAGCAAGGAGCTGGACAGCCTGAACTGATGCTCCCAGGCTTTCTGAGCCGTTGTTGGGGGAAAGGTTCTTAGACACTGACGTTGGGGCCAAGAGGTTCATGTGCAGCTTCCGCAAGCTCCTGGTTGGTCTGCTGTCCTCCTTCAGTTGGTCAGCCAAATCATGCTCTTTAGGGAACTTTGGTGATGACCATGAGTGCTTTAGTCAGTCTGTGGGCCATGGAAGGTGGGGGTTACTTTTTCTTTCCTGGCTTGCTTTTCCTGGAAGAGCCACAGTTAGCAGGAAACTGAGACTGGAAATACGGCAGCCAGGGACTAGACTGGCATGCTAATAAGGGAGGCTGGTGTTGCAAATGGCGGCTTAACCTGATGTGCCACAAGGCCAGTCTGGAAATATGCATTCTGAGAGAGTCAGCATGTCCCAGCCATGCCCGTACATCACGATCATAGTAGTATTTCGTATTTTTCATTATTTACTTGGAGTCCCTAAAAAGCGCACAGTGAGAGTGGAGTGACGATGGCTCCCTAAGTGAACTACAGGAGCCAGCCACACCTGGCTGTGCCCATCCACATGTCCTGTGTAGGTGGGTGGTCCTGCAGCTCTGTGGACTGCAGGGCAGGCAGTGGCTGCTAACAGACACCTTGTGCAGGTCCTGCCTGAGTAGGGCTAAGAAAAACAGAATGGAGGACAGAGTTAGCCCCGGGGACTTTGTACTGGTGGGTTCTTTCTGCGTGAGTTCACCTGCTTGCTAACAAATAAAGCCTCATGGCAGTCTCGCCGTTGTTCCTGACAAGCACAGAGGAGTGAAATCTTTGAGGCCCAGCGGAGATACAAGTAGGACAGGCTCTTGTGGTTCTTGTCAGAAATAAGTGTTCTCTTCATGATCTCCAAGGTATCACATTAAAAAAAAAAATATTTTGTTATCTTTGGCAGAGAGGGGCTTGATGTTTTGATTTAAAATGTCCTCCAAGTTCAGGCTGATGTAACCTCTGAGTGTCCCTAAGGGCAAGAAGGTTGTGTGTGATGTGTCTTACAGAGAAAATAACAGGTCAGATGCACCTCATTCTGGCACTGGTTACAGGGCTTGCTGTTAAGCCACGAGTTCAATGCTAATGCATCAGTAATATACATGGAAGCTTCGAAGAGCTGAGGGAGGGGCCCAGTACAATGGCTCAGTGGCTAAATCCTCACTTTGTATCTACTGGGATCCCACACAGGCGCCGATTCATGTCCTGGCTGCTCTGCTACTCCTCCGACTTCCTGCTCGTGGCCTGGGAAAGCAGTAGAGGACAACCCAAAGTCTTGGGACCCTGCATCTGCATGGGAGAACCTGGAGGAGGCACCTCACTTTGGATCGGCTCAGTGCTGACCATTGCTGCCACTTGGAGAGTGAACCAGTAGATGGAAGATATCTCTCTGTTTGTCCTTCTCTCTGTAAATTTGACTTTCCAATGAAAAGAAATAAATCTTAAAAAAAAAAAAAAAAAAAAGAGCTTTTGGGCCTGGCACAGTTGCCTAGCAGCTAAAGTCCTCACCTTGAATGCACCAGTATCCCATATGGGCACTGGTTCTAATTCCATCGGCCCTGCTTCCCCTCCTGCTCCTTGCTTGTGGCCTAGGAAAGCAGTCGACAATGGCCCAATGCCTTGGGAACCTGCACCCATATGGGAGACCTGGAGGAGGCTTCAGGCTCCTGACTTTGGATTGATGCAGCTCCAGTCATTACGACCACTTGGGGAGTGAATCAGTGGATGGAAGATCTTTAAAAATTTAAAAATCTTTTTAAAGAGCTGTTGGAAAATGAAATTAAAATAGAAATGTACTTGAATCCAAAAAGATGGATATCTGGTTTTCTCATAACGTATGTTTTCCATGGACTTTTTGAAGACCCCTTGTAGGCAATGAATTTCAGACTTCTGCACAAAATAAATTTACCTTTTCATTCCTGTTTTTTTTTTTCTTTTCACGAACTGTAGGAAATGCCCTCATATATTAATGAATTCTGGAACATTTATTTATTTCTTTGAAAGGCAGCTTTATAAAGAGAAATGAGGACAGATAACATACAGAGGAAAGGTGGGGAGAGAGAGAGAGAGATCTCCTTTTCATTGGTTCAGTCCCCAGATGCTTGCAATACCTAGGGCTGGGTCGGATCTGTGTAACAGGTAGTGGCTTTTATTAAGGGAGGTGTCTTTAATTAGAAACACTCACAGACCAATGCTCTGCTTTGATTGGTTTGGGAAACTGTTGTTGCCAAAGGTTTGCAAAGATTTAGCTTTCTCTTTGCCCAGGAGCATGGCTACAGGACTCCCTGAGTGTTTGTGGCAACAATGTCCCCAGTGTTTGGGGGCACCCTGCTGCCTTTTCTTCTCAAAGCTCCATGTCAGAAAAAGCCAGGTTGCGGGTGGGCTTGGTGTCCCTGTCTGCCTGAGGATTCTGGAGTCGGACAGAGCCTGACTGAAGTCTGGTTGGAGGAGGATCTGATCGATGCTCTTGGGATACCCACGATGGCTGTTGCTGCTGCTGTGGTGGCATTGCAAACCAGCTGCCCCATCTGGTGTCCGCAGAGGGCAGACAGAGTGGACAGGAGCCGAGCCCTGACTCCTCCAGCCAGCCAGGGCGCTGATGAGGCAAAACTGTGACATTTCCCAAGGCCACAGCTCCCCTGGGGGCAAAGAATAGACCAAGGGCCTAGGCCCCACCAGGGATGGAGCCTGCCTTGCTGCTCCTGACCACCCAGGGGCAGCCTGGAAGAGTCTGCAAAGGGCGGATGTTGAGAACTGAAGACCTTTCCTCCTGAGCCTGCAGGAAGCGGACTGCGTGTCTCCTGTGCATGAACAGCCAGACACTTCTTTTGTAAACTAAACCAATGTGAAGTCAAGGAGTGCAGGCCTGGTGGCTGTCTCTTGCAACCTGCCAACGTTTGTTTCTCCTGGGGGCAGATGGTGGCCTGTGGGCCTCTTCATCTTGTTTGGTTAAAGGAGTGCCTGGCCTCTCAGTGCCCAGCAGCCCTGTTGTCCTCACAAGGGAGACTGGGAGCCGTTTAGATCCTTGGGGCAGCCATGGCAGCCCACCTATCCACCCTCCAGCCAGCTGTGGCATTTTTTTCCTTGCCTGGCATTAGCTCCGCCCACCTTTTTGCTCTGTCTTGCGGGGTCTCTCCCAGCTATGTGATTCTGTGAATAAATGTGGGGAACTGCTGTGACAGTGGGGCGCTTTCCTTCCAAAGTCCTTTCCTATCTGCTTCGTTTTCTGCCTTCCTCCATATCTTGGCTTTTCCCGTTGCCTTTACAAAGCTTTGCATGGAGCGCGGGGCCAGTCAATACCCCCTTTCCTAGTTGTCATGTCCTCAGTGTCACTCAGGGAGGCCCCAGGAAGTCAGCATCTCATCTGCCCCTCAGAAAGGGCTGCTTCATGTTGCTTGGGGAACTCCTGCAAGATTCTTGCACTCTTCAGTGGAGGTATTTGGAAGGTTGACCAGAAGTAGGAGGTAGAAGCCTTATCCCATTCCACTTTGTGGCTGATGAACCAGATTGGCTGTGTATATTCTGACACCTGCCCCCAAATGGGGACTGGGATGGACCCCCACCCCACTCCCTGAGCAAAGTAGCTGGGGGTTGGGAGGGGGCGTGACACCCAGGGAAGTCATGCGACCAAAAAGGATGCTTTTAGGAAAGTCTGAGACAGATGTGATCTTATAGGAGGGAGAAAAAAAAAAAAAAAACCAGCACAGCATCTGAGGCTGTCACATGTGCCCAGAGAGAAAGCCTGGGAGAAATAGATAGGGTGGCAGAGGCCACACAACTACAGGGTGGCCAGGGTGGCTAGCTGGCAGGATCCCTTTTGAGTGAGGAGTGAAGGGATGGCTAGTAACCGTGGTGCCTTGGAGTGCAAAAAGTTCTGTGATGGAGCTGTCAGCCCTGGGTCTATTAGGAGAAGCCCATGCCCTCTCTGCCACAGTAGAGTCTGTAGTAGGAAAGAGAGCCACCTTGCCCAAGCCACGTCCCCACCCGATGCAGACACACACACACACTGGAAAAGGCTGCTCCTGTTTTGCTCCCTCCATGCTGGGCTACAGAGCCTTAAGCTCTGGCTGTTCTGCTTTCAGACTGTGTGACCTTGGGCAGGTAGGCCAGTCCCCACCTGGCCGTCTTTGGGGATGACTTCAGTGGTGTATGATATCTGGGCTCTGTTCATGCACGAGCGCCCCCAAGAAGCCACAGGTGG
This sequence comes from Ochotona princeps, assembly GCF_030435755.1. NCBI lineage: Eukaryota > Metazoa > Chordata > Mammalia > Lagomorpha > Ochotonidae > Ochotona > Ochotona princeps. The sequence continues at coordinate 52,534,268 of NC_080848.1, read as the reverse complement.
GAGTGTCTGTTGATGCACGCACAGGTGCTGTGTCCTCAGGACGCCCTGCCCTCCATGGCATCGCAGTGATGTCTGCCTGGGCTCGCTGCGCGGGCATCGTTCCCGTATTACTTTGCACCAGCTGCTTGCTGCGCAGGTGGCGCTTGGGCTACCTCTCCCCTTCATTCTCGTTCATTGATTCACAGCTGGAGAATGCTCCAGTGCGACCAGGAGGGAGTGTGGGGCTCTTGCTGGGATTGAGGACCTTGCGCTTTGAGGAGGGCAGGTGAGGCAAAGAACTGGAGGATGTCATAACCCCCTGACAGCTGGCCTGGCCTGTGTGTGTCCCCCCTGATTGTGCTAAAACTCCCATTTCTTCCCAAGGGACAGTGCTGTTCTTTTCACAGAGGCCAATAATATTGTGAATGCAGTCTCTGCGGCTCTCACATCTCCTACTTTGAACAACCTTTGCCTGGCCCCTGCCTCTGTTTCTCCCCAAGATATAAAACCTGCCAATTGGACCCCCTCCTATTTTGGCTCTCACTTCCTAAGGCATGCTTCCTCTGTGCCTCCTTGCTCTCTCTCTCTCTCTCTCTCTCTCTCTCTCTCTGGACCTGTTAGCAGTGCCATGCATACCTGGAATGATTCTGACTTTGCTGTGTGTGCTTTTGCTCACGGGTGCTTGGTGGAAGTCCTGCTACCTCCCTCACCCTGCCCTTTCTGTGTGTCTGAGCCGTCCAGCTCCCCCACCAAACACACCACCACCTCCTTATGGAATGTGGTCTCCCAAGTGGTCCCTCCCCTCCCCAGCTGGCCAACCCCACCCAGCCTGGAGGGAGGTGACAGCTCTGGTCACTGGCACCTTTTACCCTGGGTGGAGCTGCCTGGGGGCCCGTCCACCGGCCCCCGCCACCACCACTACTAGGTGATAGATCTCACACCTGCTTTCTTCCAGGCCTGTCTGTGTCGCAGTCACCTCCCCTGACACCCTCCAATTTGTCACTGCTCCTCTGGCTATGAGAATATGATCCAGTCAGTGCAAGGGGGATAATCCCTGTCTCATGTATTTGGGGGTCACTTTCAGAATTACAGGGTTTTTTTCTTCTAGGCAGCAATATTTTCCCCAAGCCCTGAAGTGCCCTACTGTCTAGCCCTCAGCCACTTGGAGGGGAGACTTTGAGGCAGGACAGTGGCCTTTATGCCTTTATTTCCCAGGGGTACTCCTGTGTCACATGCAAGAGGTACTACGAAGTCTGACCTGCAGGAGAGGCCTGGAGGGGCTGTTCAATAACAAGGCATAGAAGTCATCAAGGCGTAATCCCAGCCATCAGCCTTGGGTTTCTGTTTCTGATTAAATGAGGGTATGGTTCATTTTTCATATTGCAAAAGCAACGCCTGTTCGATGCAGAAAAATTAGGGAGATAAAGATTAGGGGGGGCGGAAAGGAAGAAGCAAATGCCATGGTTTACTCCACCAGCCAGCATGAGTGCTGGCACCTGGCGGGTCTCTGGCCTAGGGGCTGGTTCCTGTGTGTTGTGTGTCTGTTTCTGTCCTTTGCAGTCCTGCTGTTTTCTTAATACAGGGTTGCTGTTCTGTGTTCTTCAGTAGCCTTCCTCTCTGTAGCTTCGTGTAGCTGCCTAGGACTGCATCTCAGGCTGTAGACTGACTGTTGACTTAACATTTTAACGTAGGCATTTGGGGTCTTTTCAGACTTTTTTTTGCTTATTTTTTTGTACTCTAACATTTGCAGTTGATTCTCCGTTAGTCTTTTTTTTTTTTTTTTTAAGATTTATTTATTTATTTATTTATTTATTTATTTATTTATTTATTTATTTATTTATTTATTGGAAAGGCGGATATACAGAGAGGAGGAGAGACAGAGAGGAAGACCTTGTGTCTGATGCTGCATCCCCCCAAGTGACCACAATGGCCGGAGCTGAGCTGGTCCGAAGCCAGGAGCCAGGAGCTCTTTGGGGTCTCCTAGCCATTGTAAGGCACTGGGGAGTGAACCAGTAGATGGAAAAAGCTCTCTCCCTCCTCTTCTCTTTCTGTCATTCTGCTTGTCAAATAAATAAAATGTGCGTGTGTTTAAAAGGATAATGTGGGGGGTGCGCTTTTGGCCTGGTTGTGAAGCTCTTAGTTGAGACACCTGGACTGACCCATATTGAAGTCCGTAGGTTCAAATCCTGGCTCCAACAGCTCTGATGGCTCACGCAAGTGAGTTCTGCCACTCACATAGAAGACTTGGATTGTATCCCCAGCTCCTAGATTCCACCTGGTCTAGCCACGGAGCGAATCAGTGGATGGGAGCATGTGAGAAAGCTTTGTCTCTGTCTCTCTATGCTTTCCTATGAGCATTGAAAAACCTCCTCATCTGTTAAATTTTCTTCCAGTAATTTCTGCAGTTTTACCTTTTTTTGTGAAAACATCTTGGCACCAGGCATGGAGTGAGTGGAGTCTTCACTCTTACTCTTCAGCAGTTGGACAGTCCCACTGCACCACCGATAACCCCATCTGTCATTTTCTCCCAGTTATATCTCATTTGCTATCCCACAAAGGAATCTTTTTCAGCTGTCTGATTATGTTTTCTCTTTCCTTGTCACACTGGTTTTAAATTCTTGTTCTATATTTTAAGAATCCATTGGGGCTGGTATTGTGGTATTCCATCTTTAGCCACCATCTGCTATGCCAGCATCTCTTAAGGAGTCCCGGTCACTCCACTTCTGAACTGGCCCCCTGTTCATGGGCCTGGGAGAGCAGCAGCAGTTGACCCAAGTGCTTGAACTTCTGCACTCACACGGCGGATCTGCAAGAAGCCCTTGGTTCCTGGCTGTTGTGGTTGTTGTGGCCATTTGGAAAGTAAAACCACAGACTAGAACTCTTCATCAGGCTTCTGAAGGCTTTGTGGATAATAAGAACACTGTGAAAAACCTGCAAGAAATCATGCATCCTTTTTCAGGCTGCTCTTGCCCCCACCTCCCCGACACTGAGCACAGCAATTTTTATCTTAGGATAAAAGCCTTGCTCAGGTCTCATTGACAGGGTTGCACCTTGAGCCTCGTCCCAGACCTGGCACCCAGGAGAGCCCGGGTCCAACTCCACCAGGGTCCCTGGGTTGCCTGACCGCATCTCATCCTCATATCCGCTTTTCTTCAAAGTCAGCAGCCACACTCCACTGCTGACTCATGCTCCCTGACGCCGGGACACTCAGCTTCTATGGCAGGGTGTGCCCGGCACACTCCTTGTTTTTTTTTCCCCTGTCCCAAGGTGGGAAGCCAAGGATGGAAATGTGGTAGAGAACACGGAGAGCCGGCTGGGGCAGGGCTGCTGGGAGGGCACCGCTTCTCTACTTAGGCCCCGGCTGTTGCCATGGCAGTGGGTTAGACACTGGCATGGCTGGCCAGGAAGCCCTGCTCCTCACACCCCGTTTCCCCCTCCCCCCCAGCTCCGCCCCCGGCTTGGAGCTAGCCTGAGAGTGCTTGTGGGTGGGGAGCCTGCTGGGTGGTCTACCCAGACTTGCAGCAGTCCTGAGCCACACCCGGCTGGATGAGGATGGTGACAGTGACGACAATGACAACGAGGCAGTGTTGGGATGACGACTGACTGGCAAACCCTGTAGGGGCCTCCTGCTCAGAACTCAAAGGGCTGAGCTTTCTCGGTGTTCTGCAGGGAGCCAGGTGCTGTGGGTGCTTTACAGGAACCTGCTTGTGCAATGCCTGATCTGTTGGCCAGGGTGGTAGAGTCAGGTAGCTAAACTTCATGTACCCTGGGACCCAAGACAGTGTTTGCTGTGTTTGTCTGATCTCTGGCTTTGACCTGCTAGCATACCGTGACGAATTCCTTAACTTCTTGGGGCCTTGGTTTTTCCATCTGTAGGATGGGGAAGAGTGCTTTGTGGGGTGGTGTGAAGCAGAAAAGAGTCTGTTTGGCAATGCCAGGCACATCTGTGTGCTTGCGGTTAAGTCACAACTGCTATGGTCGTGGCTGTGTCTTTTGTGTAGTTCTTACACTTGTTTGTTTCCATCATTCCCATCTTCTTAATTTTTAAAAGATTTTATTTATTTATTTATTTATTTATTGGAAAGGCAGTTAGAGAGAGGGAGAGACAGAAACAGAGAGATAGAGAAGAGAGAATCTTCCATCTACTGCTTCACACCTCAAATGGCCATAAGAACCAGCATTGCACAGGTGGAAACCAGGGGCCAGGAGCTCCATCTGGGTCTCCCACGGGAGTGGCAGGGTTCCAAGCTCTTGGGCCATCTTTTGCTAGTTTCAGAGGTGCATTATCAGGGATTTGGATTGCAAGTGGAGTAACTGGGACTCAAACCAGCGCCTGTATGGGATGCTGGCACTGTAGGCAGTAGCTTAATTTGCTGCGCCCCAATACCAGCCCTTCTGCAGTCTGATTGTAGGTTCCCTATCTAGGAAAGTATAATCCTAACATGAATTACTACCGTCGCCTACCGTGTGGGGTTGCTCTTCAAGTGTTGCTTGTGATTTACTTGCCCCGCAAGGCCTTTAAACCAGACACTAAGGACCTTGTGACAGGGAAGGCATCCTCCTTGGCCAGTCGGCCTGCAAAGTCCAGTGGGCATGAAGTTGAAGAGGATCCAGGGGAATGGAGGAAGGTATCAGAGTTGCCTCCTATGCCATTGGGTTGTTAGAGACATAAGAGAGATGTGTGGGGTGCGATGGAAAGTGATTGGCAGATGGAAGGGACTTAAGCAACCAGTGTGGGCCCTCCGGGCTGGTACCTTTTGCCTGGCTCCCACTGTCCTGGCTTTGGGCAGCTGGGGCCGACTGGGAGAAGGCTCCAGGAAGGTAAGAAATACTTGGAGTTGGGCACTGATGACTGGCAGGGGCTGGAGAGCTGTGATCAAGCACAGATGGGAAGCAGGTACACCGTGTGTATGGGAGCCACAACCTCAAGAGAGCATTGATGTGTGGAGACAGTGCTGTCAGTTAGCAGGGCTTGTGGTTGGCCAGCCTAGCCTTGGGATGTGGATTACTTTTTACCTTTGGAAATAAATCTGTGTCCCATGTGCATCCTGGGCGAGACCCTCTAGAGAGTGGCCATGCACAGAGCGGGGTAGGCACAAGGGGGCCTAAGGAAGAGGGCCTGGGAGCAGCTGGCATGGCTGTGGTGGGGCGAAGACAGGTAGGCACTTTGAAATCCAATCGGCACAGAAAAGGAAGCTAAGGGTGGGTGTTCAGCTGAGGAGTAACATATTTAATAAGGTTTAACAAGATTACCCTGGCTGGGACCTGGCATTGTGGCACTATGGGTTAAACTGTCACTCGTGATGCTGGCATCGCATTTGGGGACTGGTTAGTGTCCCAGCTACTGCACTTCCCATCCAGATCCCTGCTAATGGTTCTGAGAAAGCAGTGGGAAGATGACCCAAGGGCTTGTGCCCCTGCACCCGTGTGGGATATGTGGATGGCACTCCTGGCTCCTAACTTTGTCCTGGTCCTGGGAAGACGATTGTTCTGGCTACCCCGGTAGGGACAGGGGCGGAGGCTGTGGGCATTTCATGGTAAGGTGGTGGTGGTGTGGGCACACTGGGGACCCACATGGGAGGTGATGCCCCCAGGACTAAGCATGTTGCTGAGAACAAAAGGAAAGAGGGCAGTTACCCATGAGCCTGTTCCAGGCATGAGTGCCCCTGGAGATCCAGCATGATGGCTACTTTTTTGGCTGTTTGTGGCACTGGGTAGTGCTGAGGGTGGCAGGTGCAGAGGAGAAGAGAGCAGACTTTGTTGATCTCAGCCTCTGCCGGGTGTGCGTGGCACAGGTGGATGGAAGTAAGGGGCCAGACAGCTCGGCCTAGGGACCAGAAGTCCTCTGTGAAGACACATGCCACCACCCAAGATTCTACAATTTACTGAATTCAGTGGCTCAGCATGGGGGAGAGCTAGGGTTCAGGAGCAGATAGCTCAGGTTCTTTGAAGGCTACTCTAGGCTGGTCCCAGAGGCAGAGGAGGGAGGAGGATGGTGCCACCTGTGGCCATTGGAAGCGCTTTTCTCCCACATCTGCTCCCCCCCACACGTTACCATTTGGGGGCTCATTTTCTCTACCTAAACCTAAAGCAACACCTGGTTGTTTTCCTTGAATCTAAATCATGAAGAGAGGAAAACTTGGCAAGCCAGGTCCTTGTGTTCTTCCACGAGGTTCCTGTCCCCGAGTAAGCTCCCTCCTGGCCCCATTCTCAGAGCCATGTGGCTGCTGTTCACCTGACCAAGTACAGAGTGGTGACAAGTATCAGCATCTCCCGAGGATGCCCAGGCTCTGCGAGAACACAAGGAAATGGTCCCCAGAGTGCCACAAAAAGCCCATTTGCTGCTACTTCTCGTGAGCGCTATGTAACAGAAGGAGAGTTTGCTAGTGAGCTGGGGGCCTGCTGTGTGTGATGCAGGGGCAGGGCCTGCCTTGCTTCATGCATGCAGCATTCAGAGCTTGCCTCTCTGATCCCTGAGTCCTCCTCTGGGGTAACACTATCCCATACAGTGCTCGCTCTCCCTGCCTCATCCAGCAGAAGGAGCGGGCTGGGATTCACGCCCTCTGCCCTCCTCCGTTCTGTCTCCTGCACAACTCAGCCCTCCTGGAAATGCGAGGGACACCTGAGCCAGCATATGACTGGGTTTCCAGCAAGTTCACTTGCTTACTTGCTCATTTTTTCCCGGGATTGATTGATTGATATTTGAAAGGCAGAGTCACAGAGACAGAAAGAGAGACAGAGAGGAAGATCTTCCATCTCTTGGTTCATTTCCCCAGATGGCCACCACAGTTGGAGCTGGGCTGGTCCAAAGCCAGGAGCCAGGGGCTGTTCTAGGTCTCCCATGTGGGTGCAGGGGCCCAAGGCTTTGGACTGTCCTCTACTGCTGCCTTTCTAGGCCATAACCAGGGAGTTGGAACAGAAGTGGAGCAACTGGGACCCAAACCGGCACCCATATAGCATGCCAGCACTTTAAGGCAATGGCTTAATGCATAAGCCATGGTGCCAGTCCCCTCGCTCATTATTTTCACTCTTCTGATTGCTTTTCCTCTCTGGAAGGCAGCTATCTCTTCCAGCCCCAGCACCATGTGCCATGGATTGAGTCTCAAACCACCTAAACTTCTGTGCAGGTATGTGCCATGGTCCCATGGAACCTAGAAGTGGGTTCGGCTGCCGCCTGGCTATCTGTGTATGCCTGCCTCCCCCCACCTCCCACGCAGCCCCTGACCCTGCTGTGCCCCAGGCCAGCCTTCCCGCCCAGCCAGGCTGCTGGCTGCTTCTAGCCTCTGAGCCTGTGCACGGCCCGCCCCCTGTTCTTGGAAGACTTGGCTTGGTCCCCAGTAGTCGCTGATTAGCCAAGCTCGCCTGCAGGAGCCAGGACTTAGTCGTTCTCCATCATCAGATCCTCTTAGGACCTAACCCCTTCCCACCCACACCTCCTACCCTGCAACCCTCTCTGCAACCAGGCAGAGGATTTAGCTAGAGGCTCATGCCCCTGGGGGCTGCTCCATTCTCTCTGGAGGTACATCCAAGCTGGGTTCTGAGAACACTGGAGAAGCCCTGCGTCTGCAGCAGCATCGGGCTGGAGCTATTGTCTCCTTCCCAGAACAGGACCCTGCCACAGACACAGTGGCTCCTTACTCCTGTTCCTGGTCTCCCTTACTAAATTTTAGCAGGCGGTTGCACCCTCAGCTCCCTCCCCTGCCTTCTCTACCCAACTCATCCCTGCCCCCTAGCCTCACTTGTGGCTGAGACAGAGGAAGCTCAACAGTCATTCCCAAACTCTGGCATGTGCCAGCAGCAATGTGAGGTACACACAAGATAAATAAAGGGACTCCTTTTGCAGGTTGCCTTCTAGGTCTCGAGGCTTGGGAGAGGGGCCCTTGATATAGAGGCTTGGGAGAGGGGCCCTTGATATAGTGGCTCTTTTATCTGCCCAGAATCTCACTCTCTTCGCTCCACCCTCTGGTTCTTCACACCAGGCTCTGCTCTGACCTTCAAAGCCTGGCTCAGATGTCACCTTCTCTGTGAAGGCTTCCTGGCTTGCCTCTGCATTCTCTCTCCCCCATGATCGGTACGTGGGATCTAGGTTTTGTCCAGGCTCCGGGTCTCTCTCTGCACGACCTTGTGATCATGGTATCTCCTGGCCTTTATGCAACCCCACATTGCCAGGAGGATGTGTGCTGCAGGAATATTGTTTCTGATTACGTCCCCAGCATGCAATGGATAAATGGATGGACAAACATGTGTCTCTGTAGTAGGAACAGGTGGACATCTCCAGTCTTCCCTCTGGCTGGACTGAAAGCTTCCCTGTGTCTGATTTGGGGATTAAGGTGGGCATTTCAGGATACCTTGGGCAGGGAATCACATCCTTGCCATGAGTCTGGGGTGGGCTCCCTTCAGGTCAGCTGTATCAGTTCATGGGCAACTGGCCTCGGCCCACATCCCCTCCCCAGCCTGACTTCTCTGCCCTCCCTCTATCCCCCATCCCCGCCGTGAGGCCCGCTGGTTTGCATGAGTTCTAATGATTATTATTAGTAGTATTACTATTATTTTCCCAGCGAGTGACTTGCAATCATCCTTTAAATGATTGCTCAATATGAGAGCCGCTCCAGGCGGGTGTCTGGTGCGGTTTGGATGCAGCTCAGCACTTCATTCCTGTCCCCAAATTGCTCATTGTTGCATTTGCCCAAGTTTTAGTGGCAAGATCCTTCCCTGGGGCCTAGGAAGCTCGGCTAGACCTCTTTATGGGGCCGCAGGGACCCATGATGGGATTCCCTCCCCTGCCTCGTCTCGCCCAAACGCGTGCATCTACAGTTTTCTCAGACGCTGCCCTCAACAAGAGTGTGCCCTGCAGGAGGATGAGAATGTGTTGTGGTCAGAAGGCCTGTGTCCATCGGAGCCTTAGCGACTGGACTGCAGACTTTGCCTCTCTCTCTCTTTCTTTGACCTCGGTCTGGGACATCTCTCACTCTGCACGTTGTCACTGGTGGCCCTTGGAGAGCAGGAGACAGAGCCCAGGGGGTCTTCCTCTCTTCCACCTGGTTCTGGCATCTCTGTTGTGTCAATCAATCCATCTACACCTGCTCATTGGGCAAGGCCTCTAAACTGACAGTTGAGGGCTGGGTGTAGGCTGGGGCAGGGGTGGGTGGACAGAGCCAGGAGACATAGGAGATAAGGCGAGGCAGCTGTGTCAGGTGCCTGACCAGGGGATGGCAGTCCAAGCTGAGGACCACGAACTAATGACAGGAGCAGAAAGAGGGTCTTAGAGGTTGGCTGGGAGCTGTCTGCAGCTGAGCAGCTTCCCAAGGGATGCTCTAGGTCGCAGGTGTGCCTCGGCCTTAGGGGCAGCTGGGCAGGGTTTGGGGAAGATATCTCTAGAAACTGCCTTTGGTTGTACCTGAGTATGTGTCTGTGGGCCTGGGGTATGATGGAGAAAGCCAGGCAGGCTGACCAAGGGGTACTTGAGAGGATACCATGGAGGAAGGTTCTTGGGCATGATGTTGGCTGGCACAAGGGGTTGGGGAGGCTGTGAAGAGCCTCAATGCCAGGCTAAGGCATCAGTACTTGTGTTTGAGGTGGTGTGGGGCCAGGTTACAGTCAGGCAAAGGGGCCTCTTAACTTAGACCCTTTGATTGGGCAGTGCAATGGGCTTAGGAAGAAAGGGCAGGACAGGAGCTCACGCCTGAAATTTGGTGCAAAAAGTGCATAGACTGAGGGTACTCGCCCCATCAGCATCAGTCTCCTCACGAGGCCATGCATGCACTGTGGGAAACTCTGCTGGCCTGAATCTGGGCAGGGTCAGAGCAGGGGCTGCGGACAGTGCTGACTCTGCCTTCACCTGATCCCATGCTGTGACCTGGCAGGAGAAAGGGCTCCTGCCCCCCGCCCCCAACTGCTGACCAGGGCTTCGGTTCCTGTGATCCCCTCACTGTCTCCAGAAAGTCAGGCCAGCCCCTCCTAGTGTTGCCACGAGGCTCCTAGTGGCCCAGCAGGCTTCTGTGTCTGGAAGAGAACAGGAGAGAAAGTCCAACATGGCCCTCGTCCTCAGGCAGTCAGTCACCCAGCTGCATGTGGTTTTGGTCTAGGACCCATGCTAAGGATGTATGTGCCACTCTGAATCATGACCCACTCTGCCAGCTTGCCCATCTATCAGTATCTCATCTGCCCATCCAGCCAGTCATCACTCTGGGTATGTATCCATTCACTCATCCATCTGTCAGTCATTTCTGTCTATCCATTTGCATCCATCCATCCATCATCTAGTTCATCCATCCATCCATCCATCATCTAGTCATCCATCCATCCATCCATCATCTAGTTCATCCATCCATCCATCCATCATCTATTTATCCATCCATCTATTCACCCATTGGCATCGATTCATCCATCCATCTATCCATTCATCCATCCTCCATTAATCATATAGTGTTCCATTCATTTTTCCATCCAATCTACCTATCATCCATCTAGCATCCATCTACTTGTCTATTTGTTCATTCACCCATCTGTATCTGTCCATCTCTCTATCATCCACTTGTCCATCCATATACTCTTGTATATCCATCTGTTCATCTATCTATTCATTCTTCAGTCATGTACCTATCTATCCATTAGGCCACATCCATCTATCCATCTTATCTATCTCTTCATCCATCAATCATCTGTTTACCTACCTATCCATCTATTCACCCATCTCGGTCCATCCATTCATCTGTCCACCCATATATCATTCATTTTTCCACCCATCTTGTCTGTCTATGTATGTATGTATGCGTGTACGCATCTATCTGTCTGAAACAAAAGCATAATGAATTCTTACTATATGTAGTCCACCCTCATACTTCCTATTTGCTTCTGTTTTTTTAGTTGCACCCATGATTCCCTGAATGGGTCTCATGACCAGCAGCTGTCCTACATGTAGTTTGGTAGGCGCTGGCCACACTGGAGATTGGAAACCAACACTCACTAGTTAGCAGGTGGCCTGGAAGAGCTGTGTGTTACTGACAAGGACTTTGTGTGCTGTGGGCCACCAGAGACTGTCATGTAGACCCAGGAGTTTGGGAGCCGGGGTGGCCCTGCATTCCCAGTCCTTGCTGGGTGTTGAAGAGGATGTGTGGCCTCCGCAAATAGCAGAAATAAGAGTTAGGCGGAACTGCCTGAGACATAAGAATTGCTCTCTTGAGCTGGCATTGGTGGGTGTTCCCATGGTTAAAGTGGTGATCACAGAGTGTAGGGTAGTGGTGATCACCACTGTGCTTGAGGGTGTAGCTCAAGCCCTCGTCCCCTGAGGGAGCTTGGGGGACAGGCAGAGGCAGGGGTCCCCCAGAGAGGTAAGTCTAATGGGAGATGGCTGCAGGAGGCTTGCACCCTAACAGATGAGATTCTGGCTTCCAGGGCCAGTGAAAAATGGACTTGCTTTGCTCAGGTAGAGATGGGAAGAGGCTGGTGGACTTTCACATCTCAGATTCTATAACCATTAGCCAGTCCTCACACCTGCAACCCCTGTGCCAATCCAGGCCACTGCTGATTTGAACCAGGAGAGAAGCAGAAAGATTTGGGAATGAGATGTAAAAAGGGTCCGGCCTTAGATCAGGTGGAGTGCGGTTGCAAGATGAACTCTTGGGTTTCCAGTTAGCATGCAAGGGGTGGTTGAACGGGTCATCTCCCAGTGGCAAGACTGAGTTTGGAAGGAAGTACCGCAACTTTGATCTTGACCCCCACAAAGAATGGAAAGTGCCTTTGAGTGGTCGGAGATGTAGATTAAATAGCTGGAGGTACTTGTCAGGAGCCCAGAGGAGCTTTCTGCACCGGAGATAGAAGTTTGGGAGTCATCACATCCTGAAAAGAGCCAAATTGAACTGGAGGAGATGACCAAGAGAGATAGTAGACCAAGGGAGGGGGGTGGGGGAAGAGGAGAGAAGGCTTCTCCTGGAAGAACTCCGGATTTAATTAAGGGGTGGAGAAGGTCAAGGGCGGGAGGGAGAGAAAAGCCAGACATGTGTGCTGCTAGGGAAATCAAAGGAAGAGAGAGCAGCCGTCCCTGAGTTTATACTGGGCTTGGTTCCTGGACCTAGAGCAGACACCAGAAGTCCTCTACATAAAGTGGTGGAGAGGTAGGCATTGTGCCCAGTGGTTAGATGTCACATTCCATGTGAGCACCTGGATTTGAGTTTTGGCTTACTCCACATTTCAGCTTTCTGCTAATGTACACCTTGGGAGGCAGAAGGAGATGGCCCAAGAGATGTCAAGAGATGGCTGTGTGTAAGGGATGAGCGAATATAACCAGCCAGACTGCCAAAGTAGGTAGCATACAAGCAGGTGATGAAATAAACAAGATCGCATGTAAAGTGCCCACGTGCTAGTGGATGACATCATGATGTCAGTGGGTAATAGACGTGTGTGCTCTGAGATCATAGGTGCTATGGGAAAGCAAGCGCAGGGTAGAAATCCCAGGGAGGGCTAGGGTGGTAGGATAGGGGTTTTAAAGCGTATTCATTTATTTGAAAGGAAGAGTGACACACACACAGATGTATCTGCTGGTTCACTCACCAAATGCCCAAAACAGCTGGGGCTGTGCCAGGGCAAAAACAGAAGCCAGGAGCTCCTTTTGGGTCTTGCATTTGGACTGTCCTCCACTGCTTTCCCAAGTGCATTAGCAGGGAGTGGAAAGTGGAAGGGAGGTCGGGTTTGACACAGACATCCTGCCTGGTAACTTCACCTGCTTGGTTGTATGTGCAACACCTGTCCCTGACTGGAGGATTTTTTTTAAAGATTTCTATATTTGAAAAAGTTACACAGAGAGAAAGAGAGATCTTCCAACCACTGGTTCACTCCCTTCGTGGTCGCTACAGCAGCCAGGGCTGGGCCAGGCCAAAGCCAGGAGCCAGGAACTTCTTCCATAGGGGTTGCAGGGACCTAAGCACTTGGGCCATCCTCCAGTGCTTTCCCAAGCTGTTAGCAGGGAGCTGGATTAAAAGTGGGGCAGCTGGGACTTGAACTGGTGCCCATAGGGAGTGCTGATATTGCAGGTAGAGGCTTTTCTAGCTACACCACAGAGCTGGCCTCTATCAATTGAGTGGTCAGGACAGGCCTCTGAGCCAGGGCTCGGGAGTGATGAGTGGGTGAGCAGAGCAGCTGGGGAGAAGAGCAGCCATGGGCTTATGGCCGTGTCCTTCTCCCTGGGCTGTGACTCTCGGTGTGGATGGGAGTAGGGGAGGGAAGTGAAGGTCATGGCGACAGAGAGGCCAGGGACCTGAGAGCCAAGCCCTTGGCTTGTGCCGCATGTGTGTGCTGGTGTGACCCAGGATGGTGTAAATCTGTGGCTGGAGAGTCAGGAAGAGGTGGCCTAGTCTGGGAGCTCAGGGCGTCGGGCACACAACACCACCTGTGAGGACCCTGCGAATGTCCAGCGGCAGAGACCACCGAGGCAGGCTGGCCAGCTCACCTCTCCTCTGGAGCCCTCCCATCGCTGTGCTGTTTGGGGTCTCAACGTTACCTGTTGTGTCTTTTCCAGCTTGTGCCGTAGGAGCCCTCCCCCCTTGCTGTGCTAGAGCTGTGCAGTGGAGAGAGAACATCTGGGGAAGGGGCCTCTTGGGCCAGCTCTTCTGAGAGATGGTTCCCTTCTGTGTTGCTCTCGATGGTGTCCCAGAGAGGAGGCTCGGGAGACCATTCTGACATGGTACCTGTGATCCCAATCAAAGCATTTCAGATCAGAGGTGTGGGCATGCCCCATGCCAGGCCAGTGTTGGAATAGTTGCACCTCAATTTGCACAGGCTCTTAGGGGTGCACCAGCCTCACTTCCTCAGGGAATGGGGCTCCCCTTGAGTGGCACAGACACTGCAGAGTACCCATCTCACCTGCACACTGTGACATGAACCCAGCCAGTGACTGGCCCACCTCAGAGCCAAGCCGGTGCCACTGGCATCCAGTAGATGGACCACCAGGAGACCCAGAGAGTCACAGATACACCAAAGCCACGGGCACTGCACTGGCCCAGGGCCAGATGGGATCCTAGCTCATGCACACTCGCAGCCTCCCCTCCAAGTTGTAATGAGGCTGAAAGTGAGGCTGCCACCAGGGCCTGAGTGTTTTATGAGCCTTATCTCATCTGATAGCAGGGGTGCTTGCAATTACTCTTTTGTTATTGACCAGGAAGGGGAGCCAGGAGAGATCAGGTGACAGGCAGCACAGGTGAAAGATTAGACCTAACCAGGCTGCGGGGTCTCTCAGTGCCCAGCTCTCTGCCTTGGTGGCATGTTGCCTGGTGAAGAAGCCAAGTGCCCGGAGGAAGACCATTCCTGCTCAGGATCTTGCTGTCGCATGCAGCTTGCTTGCATTTATTAAGTGAATTCCCTCTCCAGACAGAACCACAGACCAATGTGTCCCTGCCTCCGCAGGAGTGTGTCCCCCACCCCTCCCGCGGGGTCCTGTCTGTCCTCTTCTCCCCCCTACAGCTATTTCTCCAAATCCAGGCCAAAAAGGACCAGTTAAGGGGGTGAGGGGAGGCGAAGGGGCCTGCGGCTGGCCAGGTCCAGGACTATGGAAGGGAGGGTGTGGCGGGCACATGAAAACCAAACACTGGAGGAAAATTTACTGCACAATAAAGAAAGAATGGGCCGCTTTGGGGACAATTAAAGCCACATTACTGTGGAATTACAGAGGACGCCTGGGGAATGAGCCCCATCCAAGGCAGCCAGAAGCTCCAGGGCCAAGAAATGTGGGGCATTCGTGTGCGGCTGGGCCAGGAAGCTGTCTGGTTCCCAAGCCCCCTTAGTTGGAGGGCAAGAAGCAACATTTGCAGGGATTACCTGCCAGGAGACAGGGTCGTAGCATACCTTCTTCCAGCCCGGCCCAGCCTAACCCAGCCCGGCCCAGCCTAACCCAGCCCAGCCCAAGCCAACCCAGCTGGAGTGTCTTCTGGAGTCTCAAGACCAAGCAGGTCTCTGAGGATGCAGGTCAGGGGGAGAGTGCTGGGTGAGAGAAAAGCATGTGTCCCTTCCGGTGCCCTCGGAGGCTGTGTGAGTTCGTCCTGGGCCTCAGCATGCTCCCTTGTGAAGTGGGGAGATTTCAAAGCAGAGAAGTTGTGTCGCTGTGGCTTTTCCATCAAAGGCTTTCCTGGTGCACCTGAATGGGAAGACTGAGACTGTGCTAAGAACAGGGCGGGAGGTTCTGGAAGCTTCCCAGGCAGGTGATGAAGGCTCGTGGCCCTTAGAGGGCTGACTCTTCCCCCGCAACAGCCAATGAAATGCCAGTGGCAGGTGCTGCCACTCCACTTGCTTCAACTCCCATCTCCTCCTTGCCTGTCACCCCCTACAACCTCGAGCCAGGTGTGCTGTTTGCCCTCTGCTTTTTCTTCCTTAGGGCTTGGGCACACCATGCTGCTAGTGTAGAAGCTGCTGCCCACTCGGCTGGTGGGAACAGCTTTTCTTATGAGCACCTTGGGCCTCAGGCCCAAAATGAGAGGCCAAAATTTGATTATCTTTCCTTGGACTGCTAGGATGAAGGGATCTCTGTCACCCCTCTTACCACCAACCATGGTTCCCTGGATGCAGGGATCAAGCTGGGTGGCAGAATTCCTTGTGATGCACATTGGCCAGTGTGCTAGGTGTTAGTACCCAAAACTATTTAGGGGAGGAAGGTGAGGGCTTGTACCCACACACGGTTTTTACCTAGGGCCTTCAGTGTGATGGAGTCAGTGAGTTGCTGGGATGGTGGTCTGCAGCTCCTGGGGAGATGTTCAACATCCTCAATAGCTGATGCCTGGTGGCATCAACCCAGCAGACCGGACCGCTGTGAGCTTTGGAAACGCTTGGAGAGCAGCTGGATTACAGCTGAGCCATGGTACCCCACCCCCCGCTACCCCCACTGCCATTGCCCTGTCCCCAAGGGCCTGCTCAGATGTCCAGCTGGAGAGCCACCAGGAAGAATTTGCAGCGGCCCAGGCCCCGGGCTGTTTTCCGCTATAACCAGTAACTTAGGACATCCTTCCCGAAGGACCGTTTGGATTGGATTTCCAGGAAGAAATCCCCCGTGTTGGCCCACAGGCTAGCTCTGCTGCTGTCTCCTTGCTGAGCAGTCCTCCTCCAGCTCCTCTGGAAGAGTGGGAACAGGGCTGTGGGTCCTAACCTTACCCTGGGGCTCCATCTCCCTGTCTAAAGCCTGCATCAGGACCCCTCCAAGGCCCTGTGTGTAAGCCACCTGCATTCTTCAGTAATGTAGGTTTTACCTAGTCATAGTTTTATTTGAACGGCACAGAGAGAGATTATCTCTCATCCACCAGCTCACTGTACACATGCCTGCGACAGCTCAGGTTGAGCCATAGCTAGGACCCAAGAACTCAGCCTGGATCTCCGCAGGCAGGTGGCAGTATCCTGAGCATTTGAGTTATTCCCTGCTGCCTCCCAGACTGCTCATTGGCTAGAAGCCGGATGGGAAGTGGAGTAGTTGGGATGTGAAACCCAGGTACTCCAACAGGGAATGTGGTAATGGTGAAGATCCCAGGCGGCATCTGAACTGCT
Source organism: Ochotona princeps (assembly GCF_030435755.1). Classification (NCBI taxonomy): domain Eukaryota; kingdom Metazoa; phylum Chordata; class Mammalia; order Lagomorpha; family Ochotonidae; genus Ochotona; species Ochotona princeps. The sequence goes on along the minus strand of NC_080848.1, from coordinate 52,517,771 downwards.
TTCTGCCGCAAGCCTGCCTGGTGATAGGAGATTTAGTGAAGTCTTTAGCTGCGTTCTCGTGCTTTCTCCAAGTGCTTATGAATTGCCCCTACTGGTTTGATTAGAGTAACTGGATTCAGGTTTGGAGTTCAGAGTTTGATCTGTTCCCACACAGAGCAGGTCCTGATGAAAATGACTTTTCTTTGGGTGAAGGTTTGGGGTCTCTCATGTTTGTTCTCCTTACTGCTCCTGGCACAGCAGTGTGGTCCCACGGGGACATCTGTGTGTGCCAGATGGGGTCTGCCCCGGGATAACAGGGCCTGGGGTGGAGGCAGCAGAGAGTGGCCATCTGCCCACCCAGCATTGATGGGGATGCTATGCATCCACCCAGGAGATATTTTTTGGGTCATCCAACAAGCTCTTCCCATTTTCGCACATCTCCACATGGTCCCTGGCATGGGGTTCCTCTTCTGGGTTAGCAGGTCTAGAAGCAGAAGAGGCTGATATCCCCTCAGCCCGCCGTGGCCCCAGGGCTGCTGCTTGGGGTGGGGCCCTGTGCAGGGGACACAGCCGAGGAAGAGGAGGAAAAGTCAGCAGGAGTGAGGAATAATGGCAAGATGCAGGAGGCGGGTGGAGACGAGGTAGGGGAGTCACCCCGCAAGGAGGAGAGAGACAGAACCAGGCTGTAACACCGGGGGCCTCTGCCTGGGGCTCAGATCCTGCTCTTGGCAGAGACCTGCCAGGATTTGAGTTCATGCGTCTGCTTGGAGGAGACAGTCTCTCTCCCACCCTCCCTCAACACTTGAGCCTTATCTTGCCACCACTACCCCCAACCTGATCCCAAGAGGGTCTGGCAGGTGGGGGCGGAGCTTCGGCAGCTCTTTTGTCTGGATGGAGGCTGCAGGTGTGAAGGACTTGCGACAGTAGTGTTTGCTCAGCCCTGTTAGGGGCCTGAAGGACTGTTGACAGAGGGTCCCTTTGTGTTCAGACTTGGCTAAAGCGTTGTGAGCCCTGGACAAACACAGGCCACTTCCCTCAGAGTGGGGGTGGGGTGGGGGGGAACTCTGTCAGAGGCCACCGAGAGGCTGGTCTTGGCCAGGCCTGGAACTCCAACCCCAACATCCACCCCTTTACCTCTCCCATGTCCCCTGTCCCCTGACTCCCGCTTCCTGCACCTTAATGGGCTCCATCCATTGTTTCTGGGGGCAGAGATAAAGCACAGGTGGGGTGGAGGCAGATTCACGCTTCTTAAAAAAAAATTATTATTATTATTTTTTTTGATTACTGGCATTTTATTTTATTTTTTTTTTTTAATTATTTATTATTTAACTTCAGTAATTACATTGTATTATGTGACACAGTTACATAGATACTTGGGTTCTCCCCACCCCTCCCCAAACCCTCCCACCATGGTGGATTCCTCCACCTTGTTGCATAACCACAGCTCAAGTTCAGTTGAGATTTCCCCATTGCAAGCGTATACCAAACATAGAGTCCAGCATCTTATTGTCCCGTCAAGTTCAACGGCTTCTTAGGTATACCCTCTCTGGTCTGATGACAGAGCCAGCAGAGTATCATCCCAGTCAATTGAAAGCTCCAACATACCATCAGCAAAAATTTACATCATTATGGAATTATTGGAAAGGCAGATTTATAGAGAAAAAGAGAGAGACAGAAATATCTTCCATCTGCTGATTCATTCCCCAAATGGCTGATCCAAAGCTAGAACCTGGAGCTTCTTCTGAGTCTCCCATGTGGGTGCAGGGTTCCAAGACTTTGAACCATCCTCTGCCTTCCCAGGTCATAAGCAGGGAGCTGGATGGGAAGTGGGGCGGCTGTGACACAAACCGGCACCCATATGGGACCCTGGCACATATCAGGCGAGAACTTTTTAGCCACTAGACTTCTACACCTGGCCCTGTCAATGGGTTTTTGCCATCCATGTGATTGGATTAGAACTCGCGGCTCAGGTCAAGGAGGAGGGGGCAGGTGTAGCCATGTCCACCCTGCACCAGCCATGCTTTTCACCCCTGAGCCCAGCACTGCCCATCAGTGAGTGACTAAGCATAGAGGCCACCGAGCACTACAACAGGAGCCAGTTCTGCCCCTATTTCCTAGCCACAGATAGCACATCTTCCCTCCCACGGGGTCCTGTGCATGGCACACACTCCTGTCACCTGGACCCTCCCGTGCCCCAGCATGGAGGGAATCACTGCCTGCTAATTCCTTGCTTTTAGACAAGAGAGTCCTCCGTTCCCATGACCCTGTCTAGAGGAATGCTTGTTCGTGTTTTTGTTTTGTTTTTTAAGAAATCAAAGTTGAAATGGCTAATGTTGTGGCACAATGAGTTTAGCCACTGCTTGTGACATAGACTTCTCATGTCAGAGTGTTGGTTCGAATCCTGGCTGCTCCAATTCAGCTTCTGGGGAAGAAAGTGGGTGATGCCTCAAGTGCTTGGGCCCCTGCCGCCCACAAAGGAGACTCAGATGGAGTTCCAGGCTCCTGACTTCAGCCTGGCCTAGCCCTGCTGGTCATGGCCATTTGAGGGGGTGAACCAGCGGATAGACAATCTCTCCCTCTTACACTCTCTTTCTCTCTGTGACCTTGCCTCTCAAACAAATAAATCTTGAAAGTTGAGTAAGGTGCTCCAAATGATTGCAAACTTTGGAACTCTTAACTAGACTGGAACTGCCCCCATGCCATGTCCCCTTGGGCTGGTCATCCTTGTGTTGGGTCTGGCCAGGTGCTGTCTCTAGGTTTAAACCATGTGTTTGGGAGTTGGTGCTGGGCCGTACACCACAGTGGCAGCCTCCTCCAAACTTCCAGTATATCCAGGTAGCTCCCAGATAGGTCCCTTTCAGGCCAGGGACCATGAGACCTTCCCAGCTTCTGGGATGGAGGAGATGCCCAGTAAGTATTTCATGGCTCCGGGGACATCAGTTGGTGCTTCTCTCTAGATCAGCAGCTGTGGCATCACCTGGGAGCCTACATTTCCTGCAGCCCGATCTTCACCTTCTTGTTCCCAGAGGACCCAGTAGAGCAGCTTCTGTGACCATTAGGTCCGGTGGTGCTGGTCATGGTTGCACGTTCCAAGTCCATCTTGAGGTTGCTAGACAACCACTTATCTTCTCCTCTGACAATGGCAGTGCCCTGGGAGTAGAACTCTGTCTTGGATGACATGGTACCCTGAATTCACACCAGCATCTGGTTTTTCAAAGCCTGTCATGGAGCATTTGTGGCAGGGCCAGAGACTAGCGCTAAAGAGGCCACTACTGAGAACAGAGGGGAATGAAAACCTACATAGCCCAGGAGCAGGGGTGGTTACCATCAAACCCAAGACTTTGGCAGCTGGGGCTGAACTCTCTGTCGTAGGAGCTGCCCTCGGCTGGGTCTTGGCAGGGTATTTGGCAGCCACTCCTTTCCCTCCAGCTGTGATAACCAAAAAATACCTGTGGGCAGTGCCTCAGGTCCACTGTCCCTGTCCTTCCCTCCTTCCATCCCTCCCTGTGTCGGAATACTTTGTGCATGTTGAGCAGCTGCTCTGGTCTTTCTTCAACAGCCAGGGAACTGCACAGGGAAGAAGCAGCAATTATATTCCCCCTGCTCTGGGACCTGGACATGTACAAATGCCCAGCTGCTAGCCATTGCCAGGTCCCAGAGAAGTTGTGCCCAGATGTTGCAGGATGGGAGGTACGACTTTCTTGTGTGCAAAGTGCCTAGCCTGCCCAGAGTATATGTGTGGGTTGGTTGGGTCAGTTCCGCTGCAGACACTTAGGTCCAGTCTTCCATGGGATAACTGCTCTTAGAGGGAGGACAGAGAAGGGGCCCTGGGCTCAAGACCCCTGGCCAAATGGCCTTCTCATTACACTGAGTTCCCCCCACCCCAACAGGACCATGTGGCATTTGGAGGTCCCAGGGTCAGAGTCCCTAAGAGATTGGGCCAGGATGTAGCTGCTCCTCTCTGGGCCTGGGATAGTCCTGGCAGATTGGGGGTTTCATTTATGAGCCTTTTGGTAAGCCAACTCAGAGCTGCAGACATGGGCTTCCATGCAGTATCCTGGTGGGGGCAGGGGAGATGGAAATCCAGGACAAAACACTGCAGTCTATTTGAGTGGATGGGAGCTCAACTGAAACGTTAAAGCAACAACCTGAAAGGCATTCAGAGCAACAATGAAGAAATGCCACAGGGTTGCATCTTGTCAGAGCATGGTCCAGGCAGTGACTCTTCTGTCTTTCCTGCTTATCTGCCTACTTAGATAATTTCCCTTTATCCACCCATCCATTGTCCACTCCATCATCCATCCATCCACCCCCATCATTCACCCACCATTTGCTTCCTCGGTCCACTCTCTCATCTACTTACCTATCCACTCCCCATCCATCCATCCACCCCATCCATCTTTTTCCCCATCCACTCATCCAAACACCACTAACTCTTTACACTTATCTATCCATCCGCCCTCTGCTTCGCTTCCCACTCCATTCATCATCCATCCATCCATTCCGGCATCTACTTACCCATCCACCGATTCTACCCACCCATCCACGCTCTTCTTTCTCTCATTTGTACAACAAAAGATGCTGAGGAGGACATACGAGCCAATACTGTCCCTGTTCTCTGTGAATCAGTTGATGGGAGCATTTGTTTCCTTTGATCAAGTAGCATGTGGATTTGAATGTTTGTCCCCAGGAGCACAGCCCAGAGTGTATTCTCTAGCTTCATATCCTGCAGAGCCATGGGTAGAACTGCACATAGCTAGAGCACTCAGAATTTGTGTTGCATTGAGCTGTGCTGGGTGGTGGTAGTCATTCTGAGGGATGTCCGGAGCTAAGAAGTGGTCCCATGCTTGGATTAAAGTAGTATTTTCTAGTGGAAAGCCACTCTCTCTTAGGCCCTTCTTTCTGTTTGGTCTGGTTGAGTGGTAGACAGAGGACCTTCTGCAGCTGGGGCCACCTTCTCTCTGGCCCTCAAAATGGTCTGGACCTACAAGGTGTCATGCATCCTTGGTGGTCTCCAGGTGGTTAGCAGAGTGAGGCTCAGAGCAAAAGCAGAGCCCCCCCTTGGCTGGGCTGGATCCCTGACTGGGCAGGATGCGCCATCCTGGTCATGCTGGTGGTGGCTTGGGCTGTCTGTTCTACTCCCTCCCCTCCCAGGCTGACCTCTCTTCTCACAAAGCTGCCCTTTCCTTCCCTCCTTGAAATCTGATCATGAAACTAATACCCCATATTTTTGCCTGCGAGAGAAGCAGGAGATAAACAGGAAGGCATGAGGGATTAAGGTGCCTTTCTGAGGAAGGGGCCGGGGACAAGCCGGGCATTGGGTGACACCTCTGTGGAGCCTGGGGAATCCAGATGTGAGCTGTTTTGCCCAGTGCATTCCCTCCCCACCCCCCCATTTGTGTAGAGAAAATAAAACAAAAGGAGAAGAAACAAGCTGTAAAACACTTTGCACAAGTCTGAGCGTGGGCAGTTATCATTTGATGTGTCCCTGACAGCCAGGGGAGCCCAGCCTTTTGATGTTGGGCCTTGGGGTTTTCTTTTGTGTGACCAGTTGTTTGAGAGGCACCTTTTGTTGGTGTCAGGTACATATGGGAGACAGATCCCAGCCTGCGGGAGGCAGGGGGCTAGAGGGGATGCTGAGCTCCCTGGAGGGGCTTGGAGGCCAGGCCCAGGTTTGGGGATGTGGGACAGATAGTGGATGGAGGTTATTTCCAAAGGGGGACACAGGATTAGCATCTGCCATTGAGAAGAACCGGCAGATGCTATTATCAAGTTTCCTGTGATACAAGGAAAGCCTGACACAGTGGGACCTGTGCTTGTGAGCAGGCTCTGTGATGGCTGTGCTTGCAGGAGGGACCCAAGGAACCTCTATAACTGGGAGACACAGGCCTGGGCCTCCACTGACTGGGTCTGAGGTCCTGGACTGGCTGCTCACTCCCTGTCAAGGAGCAGCTCCTGACACCCTTGTCTGGTCCAGTCCAAGAAAACGGTGAAGGTGAAGCAGATGTGACAGTTGTACGTGTGGACGGCGGCGTGCAGAAGAGGCTTTCTTCTTTGTACCTGGTTGAGCTCAGTCCTTGGGACTCCTCTGTACAGCCTCTGCTGGCATTTTCTGGTCTGATTTGGCTTCGAGCTGCTCCCAGGCTTCAGGGCGTGACCCGAACCACTTCAGTGCCTCCTCCAGAGCCTTGTCCATTTCCACTTGTAACTGAGTGACTCATGGGAGAGTCATTTGGAGGGTGACTCTAAAAGAACATTTAATGAAGCTTATCATAACAGCAGAGAGAAAAATTAAACATGCAGATCTTTTAAAAATCACAAATAAGAGTAATGTATGAGTAAGAAAATCAGGAGTGCTCCTTGCATCTTGTAGGGTGGAAAAGACAAATGTTTTTTAAGCCATTGTAAGAGCACTAGCCAGCACGAGGAGGAGGGAAGAGGGAGGCGGGGAACCCGCTCTGGAAACTGAGCAAATGGCGTGAACAGGCAATGCACAAAGGAGAAATATAAATAGGAAAATACATGGAGAAGTCATTTGGCCTCCTTCATCATCAAAAGACATGCAAATTAAAATCATGTGCATGCTTCTCCTCCAGACAGATTGGCAAAGGCTTAGTAACAAAGAATGCTGATACCAAGTGCGTGTTGTTATTCTTTGCAAGGGTGTGGCACGTCCGTGGAGCTTTCATATCCTGCTGGTGGGAGGCGCAGCTAAAACAGACTTTCTGGAGGGCACTTGGGATGCCAAGTGCAAAACATGTGGATGCAAGATTTAACCCAGCAGTTCTGTCTTGAGGAATCTGCACAGCAGCCATCAAAAATAGAGTGCAGATGGGCCTGTTTGAAGACAGTCCAAATAGGGTTCAAGGTGGGAACCACAGTGTCTAAAGGTGTCACCTGATCTGTGGTTCATAAATGGGAAGCAGCCCAACTGCCCAGCCCTGGGAGGAGACCCTACTTTTAGCATTATTTTTGAAGATTTACTTTGTTTACTCGAAAGGCAGAGTTACAGAGACACAGAGAGAACCTTTCTGTGAGGGCATGCAGACAGGAGGGAGAAAGAGGGGCACAGCCTAAGGTCAGCTATAAAAGGCACAGGGAATGCTCTAGATACTGCAGCTGAAGTCTCACCAACAGGAGGTGGATTAGCTGAGCCATAGGCAGCATGGGAGGCAGGAGCGGTCCTGAGGGCTGGGTACAATGATGGCAACTTCAGCACCATGGACGCCCTTTCCTTAGAGCCTGGAATTCCTACTCTGGCTAAGGTCATCCCCTCAGTGTGGCCGTAGGGGATTGGTTCCAGGCCTGCCATGTATGTACATGGACCTGATCCAATGCACCTGCTACGTAAGGAGTTGTTGGACTCATTGTTTTGGGGGATAATGATAAAGACAAAATTCTGTACGTGTTCAGTTCAGATGCAGTTTGGGGAATGATCCTATCTACCTGTGATTGGTTGGATCTGCTGATGTGGGCGGGTGGACATAAGGGGCCTACTGCATGGTGTGGAGGGCAGCCTGCGAGCCTCCGGCCAGAGCGAGCAGATGTGGGGGAGGTACTCTGGGCCCCAGCCAGAAGCTGGAGACAAGAGGCTGCTTCCTAAAGTCTGCAGAAAAGGGAGTTAGAAGATGAGTTTGGTGCTTCAAGTTCGGAAATCCATGCATGTCACTATTTTAAAATGGAATAAAAAAAAGTGTTTATTTGAAAGCCAGAGTTACAAAGAGAAAGGGAGAGACAGAAGAGAGAGAATGTTGCATTCATTGATTTACTCTTTATTTTTATTACAAAGTCAGATATACACAGAGGAGGAGAGACAGAGACAAAGATCTTCCGTCCGATGATTCACTCCCCAAGTGACTGCAATGGCCGGTGCTGCGCCAATCCGAAGCCGGGAACGAGGAACCTCTTCCGGGTCTCCCACGTGGGTGCAGGGTCCCAAAGCCTTGGGCCGTCCTCGACTGCTTTCCCAGGCCGCAAGCAGGGAGCTGGATGGGAAGTGGAGCTGCCGGGATTAGAACCAGCGCCCATATGGGATCCTGGCGCATTCAAGGCGAGGACTTTAGCTGCTAGGCCACGCCGCCGGGCCCTATTGATTTACTTCTTAAATGATTGTAACAGCCAGGGTTACGCCAGACTGAAGTCAGGAAGCTGGAATTCCATCCAGTTCTCCCACACTGATGCAGTGTCCCAAGCACTTGAATCATCTTTTGCTGTCTTCCCAAGTGTATTAGCAAGCAGCTGGATAGGAAGTGGAGCGTCTTGGAATGGAACTAGTGCTCATAATGGATGCTGGCCTCACAGGTGGTGTCTTAGCCCACTGCACCATGGACCTGTGTGTGTCAAATGCCTACTATTTGATGTGTGTTATGTCATGAACTTTGTTAAAATCCCCTTCTATGTATGCATGTATTTCAAAACTTTTTACACCAAAAATAAACTTGTCTTTTCACTCAATGTTCGTGAAGTTTTGTAAGTCCCCTTTATTAAGGTTGAGAGTCAGGATTCCGGGATGGGGAGGGAGTGCCAGAGACAGATCCCAGAGAGAGACATCAGGATGGCTGGGGTGGGGCGGTGGATGCTGAGTCCTGAGGCACTTACACAGGCAGGAGACAGGTGGAAGGAAGCAAGGCTGGGAGAGGACACAGAGGAGCGTCCAGGGCAGGACAGGGTGGGACCTCCACGGGACTCACCCAACCACGCTGGCTGTGGGAGAAAGGTGGTGCATCTAACCCCAGAGCCCGAGGGTAGGGGGAGTGTGCAGGCTGACGCCAGGGGTCTCGAGGGCAGCTGTGTGATGGTCTGCTCAGCCGCTGTGGCAGGCACCCGGGATTTAGGGGTGGGGGAAGTGTGAGGAGGGGTGGTGGTCCTTACACGCCAGACTCTTCTTACCCTGCCAAGCAGGGGCAGGAAGACTTGATCCAGCCAAGGGCCATTAGGGTATTTACAATGTTGTTCGCAGGCCACACACAATTATCAACCTAGAAATTAGCCTGCTGTCTTAGGTTTATGGAATTTCAAGTCCCGCTTGCAAGTTGCCTTGGCAGAAGGGCCAGACCAAATGAGTGCTTGTCCCCGTGGGCCGGATATTCCCCACCCCTGCTCTAGAGGCTGGCAATTCAAGATGAAGGTGTGGACTGGGTTGCTGCCTCCTGAGGCCTTGGTGGCTGCCTTGTCTCTCTGTCCTTGTGTGGATTTTTTCACTTGGTCACTTCTTTAGCCACCATGTCTCCCAATGCAAATATTTTCTGAGGTACTGGGGGGTTTGAATGTCAACGTGCAAATTTGGGGGGCTATACGCCAAGGGATGCTGAAGGAGGAACCAGGGGACGGCTCCTGGAGCCAGCGATCGCCCTCTCCCCCATCCAGCGGTGGAGAAGAGAGGCAGGGATTGTGTATGCATGTGGATTGCTGGGGAGCAACATCGCTTCCTCCAGGTTCCTTCTGGTGCCGGTCCTGCCAGTACCGCAGGTTGAGTGCTTCTCCCTGTCTTCCTCCACAGCCTGCAACTGTAACCTGCACGCCCGCCGCTGCCGCTTCAACATGGAGCTCTACAAGCTTTCCGGGCGCAAGAGTGGGGGTGTCTGCCTCAACTGCCGCCACAACACCGCCGGCCGCCACTGCCATTACTGCAAGGAGGGCTATTACCGCGACATGAGCAAGGCCATCACCCACCGCAAGGCCTGCAGAGGTAGGCAGGGCTGGTGTGGCCACACACACTGCTCCTCCCTCCTTCCCTCCCTTCCCCTGCCCTTCACCTGGCTGCTTTTCTCTTTCTAGAACCACCCCCCACCCCAACACAATCCTCCTTTCCCTCATCCCCCACCCTATAACTTGAGTGGAGATTGAGATCATCTGTGTCTCTTACACACACACACATACACACACACACACACTCGCTGGTATTTGGAGGTGTCAGCCCAAACAAAGGGGCGAGGGAGACATGGCTCAGGGGGGAAGAAAGGATAAGGTGTGATTCCCCTGGGAGGGGGCCCCGGACTCCCCACCTGCCCCGCCCCCTCCCAGCTTCTCCACACAGGTGTGCCGCATACCACAGGGACGCGCTGGAGTCCTGTTCGCCAGGCTTAAGGTAGGGGACAAAGGACTCTCTTTTCCCCAGCCCACGCGGTCAGTCTTGCTTCTTTGGAGGTGGGCCCCCGCTGCCCCAGCCCCGGCACACACAGGAATGGCGTCTCTGACGGAACATATAATCCACCTGCAGAGTTCTACTTTGAAAAAAAAAAATACGGAGAATCTCTTTCTGTTCACTGAAGCAAGTGCGTTGTAACTCTGGACTTTTTTATTTTTTGTCTTTTATCTCCCGCCAATAAAAGAGGAAGCCAGAGCCAGCTGACTTAGGCGCCGATGAAATGCCAGGATGCAGTAGGTTGAGGGATGCTGGGGGCGGGTGGTGAGATATAGGGTTCCCCCCCAACACACATCCCCTCCCTTTCAATTTTGGGAATTCTGGGAACCAGGGTACTTGGCTTCCCAAGAACACAAGCTTTTCTAAGGGGGTCAGCATACAGGGTTGGGGGACGTTACCTGGATGCCACAGACCCTGATCCAGGAGGGTGGTAAAGCTGTGGGCAGACTGAGGCCTGGGTGCTAATCTGCAGGAGGGATGCCCTCCCGGGCCACTGCTCAGCCGACGGAGGAAGGGAAGGCATTACTTTCCTCACAGGTGCTTCACCACGTGTCACAGTTGTGTATAGGACTGATAGTGTGGTCTGCAGGAGGCTGTGCATTCCAGAATCATGAAGAACTTCCTGAGCAGCGACAGGAAGACTTGAGCCGGGCCTGGGGCCCATGAACCGGCCCTGCACACAAATACCCCTCACCCCAGGCTCTCGGTCTGCCTCCTCCAGGGGAGCTGTCAGTCTCAAAGGCACAACAGGGATGAGAAGTGTGGCTCCCAGAACAGCAAGCAGGCTCTTGGTTGCAACTGCTGATGGCTGCCTCTGGTGGTTACCGAGCGAGAACTGAGTGGAAGGATGGCCCGAGCTGTTTCCCCACCCAAGCTGACCAGCGGCAACTTCAGGTGAGAATCTCTCAGCAGGCAAAGAGCCGGAACAGAGAATGGGAAAGGCGGCCCGCAAGACAACGCTTCATGGAACCTGTCTTCTGATTGGTGAGGAAACGCGCTACTTCAAGGACCCTAGCTTCTGATTGGTGGGAAAAGATACTGCTACTTCGAGGACCCTGCCTTCTGATGGGCGAGAAAAGAGCGCCTTAAGGATTCCGACTCGTGGTTGGTGAAGAAGAGCCCTTGATTGTAAGGCCATGTGCCGCAGGTGTGCTCTGACTGGGCAGCTGTTCTCTGTTCCCCTCTTCTCTGGAGTCACCCTCTTAGGGGAGGTGAAGACTCCCCCTGAGGGATGCCTCCCACCCAAGAGAGACCTGAGACCTTGCCGGGAATTGGATTTAGGGGGCATTGGGATGCCATTGGGGCAGAGTATCCATCTCCACTTGAGACCTTCCCACGGGGGGCTCGGGATTGCCTGCACCTCCATCCCTGCCTTGTCTTCCCAAGCCTTAGGGAAGTAAACACACTTTGGTCCTAGCATCTTGCTCTTGAAGTCTGGGCTCTGTGTAGAGACTCCTCACCCCAAGCCTTAGGGAGCTCTCCTCTCCCCCCACCAACTTCCCAGCCATCCTAGACCCTTTGGGGGCTGGCAGGGGAAGCTACACCTTCCTCTCTTTGCTTCCCAGGAAAGAGCTGGGACAACTTAGACTCCCAAGTTGGCGTGGGAGTGGCCATGATGCCCTGTGGGCTCCCTTATGTCTCAGGGCCTGGGAGGGGCTCTGGGCAGGGGGCCGAGGCCACCCATACACTGCTGGCGATTGGCTGCTGGGGGCCTTGTTCATGGTCAAGCAGGGGTGGACCCAGACAAGGCCAGCTTGGAGCAAGGGCGTTTGGTTGCAAGGGTGATTATGCCGTCCCTCATTTGGGAAGTTTCACAGCAACAAATTTGTTGGGTTTCTTTCTCCCCTCCCCTAGTTTCTGAAGCAAACTGGGGCTGGCAAGGCCGGTGCATACAAAGACCCGTAATAAACATGCCCAGGGAACAGGCGGCTGCACTCTCCGGCTATTCAGGGCGATTTCACAGCACTGGGAAGGCCTCATTATGGTGTGGGCTGTTGTCCCATACAAAGTCAGATGAGATAGATTTCTCCCTTTGCTCCGTGAAGGCTCTGTGAATGATACTTGCCTTGGAATCTGTCACAAGATAGGAGGTTTTGTTAACCATTTGTCTCCTTTGTGGACTTGGGGGAGACGCTCTTTCTTTCCAGAGGGGCGCAAAGAAGATGTTGGGCCATTGCACCATTTCAGCGGCCGAGTCCTTTGATAGCGATATTAATTTATCATCTTCCCAAACCGTCTGTGATGGATAAAGACATTCTGGGGGAGTCTCCCGTGAGCCGAATCGCGATGAGAATGAAGAAATTGACCGGCGCTTCCAGGCTTCCCGGACAAAGGACTGGCGTTCCATATCGCTGAGCAGCTCTCGCTAGGTCGGCTCTCTCGTGGCCCTGCCCCCTGCGAGTGTGAAGTAATGGCGAGCTGGAAGGAAAGCTGCCGAGGAGGAGGAAGGTGTCTGCGTCCTCAGACGAGGAGTCATTAGCCAGGCCCAAGCGCGTGGTAGCCCTTGCAGCCTTTTCCCTGTGTTCCTTCAGTTTCCAGCCACCGCTCATTCCTCCCCATAGCTTTGCCATGAGTAGCAAAGGGGAGGGGAGGAAATAAGTGCCTCGGTGCTGTGCCCATGACTCCCAGGGCCACTCTGTGCTCATGTCACTCTCATGATTCTTCTCCTCCTTCAGAGAGAGTCACGTAGTGGTGGTGGTGGTGGTGGTGATGGTGGGGAGATCTTCCATTCACTGGTTCACTCCCCAAATAGCCACAATGGCCGGAACTGGACCAGGCCAAAGCCAGGAGCCTCCTCTAGGTCTCCCACATGGGAGCAGGGGACTGGCCACTTGGACCATCTTCCACTGATTTCCTAGGCACATTAATTAGCCTCTCTAACTGGAAGGACCCAGCCCTGGCTGGTGTAGACTTGGCGGCCCATTCCCACACAACAAGTCGGGACACTGAGGGTTTGCCCTAATGTTGTTGTGTGCTCTAAGGACCTATGCATGTCAGGAGCTAAAGGGACAAACAAGATGTAGGAGCTCAAGCCTAGCAGCTGGATCATGGTTAAACACCTGCATCCCACAGTGGGGTGCCTGGTTTTGGAGCTGGCACTCTGGCATGGTGGGTAAGGCTACCACCTAAGGCACTGGCATCCCCTATGGGCACTGGTTCGAGTCCTGGCTGGACTACTTCCAATCCAGTTCCCTGGTAATGTGCCTGGGAAAGCAGTGGAGATTGCCCAAGTGCTTGGGCTTGCACCCATGTGGGAGACCTGAAAGAAACTCCTGGCTTCCAACCATGCCAGCCTAGATCGATGTGGCCATGTGGGAAGTGAACCAGCAGATGGAAGATATCTCTCTTTGTCCTCTCTCTATTGGTTACTCTGAATTCTAAACAAGTAAATAAATCTTAAAAAAAAGAAAAAGAGAGAGAGAATACCTGGTGTGTGACCCTGGGAGGCAGCAGTGATGGCCCGAGTGAGCCACACACATGGGAGAGCTGCATTGAGTTTCTGAATCCCAGCTTTGGCCTGGCCCTGGCTGTTTCAGGCATCTGGAGAGTGAACCAGTAGGTGAATTTTCTCTCTCTCTGACTTTCAAGTTAGTAGTCAGGCTGGACACACCCACACAGGGTTCTGAAGATGCCAGGTGACATCCGAGGAGCTCCGTGCCCTAGCTGGACTTGGATCCAGATGGAGTCTTGAGGAGGCCCAAGCTCCAGCCCCTGCTTGCCTCAGGCCTGTGGATGTAGACACACGTGCACACATGTACAAACACACACACACACACTTGCTGGGAATGATTCAGCTCTGCAACAGGTGCAGGAAGCCTCTGGCTAATTAGATCACCAGGAGTCAAATCACCCAGTTTAGGATTGACAGATTCTTCCACCCACCTGCACTACCACCACACACCCTTGCTGTTCTCCATACCATAATGAGAGGGACAGGGGGCAGGCAATTTGAAATATGCATTCCTTTGAACCCCATTAGCAACTGCTGTGGGAAGGCAGGCCTGGTTGGGGAGGAGGATGATACTGATAGTTCAAGTGTGGAGTCTGGGGATGATGGTGAATTTTGGCAATCTTTACTCCTCCTTAGCATGGATAACGCAAGCGTGGAGATTGTGGCTGCTGAGCTCAGATATGTGGGGTTACAGGGCCTGATTGCCCCCTGCTTCTGTCCTGTAGGTGTGCAGGTTCAGGGGGCAGCAGCTTGAGCTTAAGCTGCGAGCCCATTGGGTACGAGTCTTGTCTTTGAGTCCCCAGATGTTTGTCAAGCACCCAGTACCTCTTGGACCCTGGGTTGCTATGGTAACCAGGAAAGACACAGTCGCTTGGCTCTCTGATGGAGGTATGATAATCCACTAGAGAGAGAATGCTAGAAGGCAGTGAGCGAAAGCATAACGGGGATCAGCAGGATGCTGCTCACCCTTGTGGCTGTGGAGCAGCTCTCGGAGGCCAAGATATTTGGGAGAAGACCTGGGGTGTGAGGTGAGAACAGCCAGGAGGAAGTGGGAAAGAGGAACACTTTCCAGAAAGTACTGGAAAGGCTAGAAGCAGAAAGGGTTTGGGGGAGGGGAGCTTTAGGAGGAGGGGGGCAGAGCTAGCTCACAGGGGTCTGGAGAGGAGGTGGCATGCTGAGAAGGCTTGCAGCCCTCCGAGGCTTGACAGGGAAGAGTGACTGGAGGGTGCGCCTGACTCACCTTTTCCTCCTGTCAGAGTAGTCACAGGAAACACTGGGACCATCCCATGGGGGATGTGCATCCAGACTATACTACCAAAAACAGCAGAGAACCAAAACAGCAACAACTCTCTCAACTCAAAAGAAAACAAACAACCCAATTAAAGATGGGTGAAATAGGAAGATTCTTCAAAAAGTTTATGGAGAATGGAATGAGAAGATAAGTTTATTTTGGCACAAAAACTTTAAAAAAAGGTACAAACTTTAAACAAATTATTTGAAAGGCAGAAACAAAGAAAGAGAGAAGGGGGAGAGAGAGAGAGATCTTCCAACCACTGGTTCACTCTCCAAATGGCTGTGACAGCCAGAACTGGGCCGCTTCGAAGCCAGGAGTCAGGAGCTTCTTCCAGATCTTCCATGTGGGCGAAAGGGCCCAAAGCTTTAGGCCATCCTCTGCTGCTTTCCCACGGGAAATGGAGCAGCCAGGCTGCCAGTGCTGTAGGCGGAGGATCAGCTAAGATTTTGCCCATCACCCTGGGCCAGGTAAGAGGCAGGGTGGGGTTTATGGCCCTGGGGACTGGTGCCATGGCGGTTTTGCCTCGCTGGGCTTCAGAGAGGTTGGTAGCATGCTGGCTTCCTGTTCCAACACAAGCAGTTGCCCCTAGATTGCTACCGTGTTAGGGTCCGGTCACCCGCACAGGCTGCAGAGCTAGAGCCTTCAGGGAATGGTGTGAAGGGGCAGTGGTAGGAGACAGCCTCGGGCCTGCAGCTCTCCCAGCACTAAGAAGCTGCCACATGGGCACAGGAGCAGGAGGCAGTACCAGCTGCCTCTTAGGTCAGCTTTGCTTGAGGCTCTCAGAAGCCCCCTGAACAGTCTTCTGAAACCAAACAATCCAGTCTCAACAGGGAAATTCTAGCAGAAGGCGGGCAGAAGCTCTGGGGCTGGGCTGGGCAGGGCTATCAGGATGTGCATGCAGGAGCCGGGGGTGCCCTGTTTCCTGCCCTTGTGGCTGGATACTGCAATACATGAGTGACAGTGCTGGCCGCAGGCAGCAACGCCCCGCAAAGCTGTGGACTGTGAGGTTGGAAGGGACATCAGTGGGGGTGCTGGCCTCTGTCCCTCCACATGAGCCACCTGCTGCCGTCTGCAGAGAGCAAGGTCCACAGGCAGATCGCCAGGCCTGAGTCCCCTCAGCTGTTCCCGTGTGACCACCTTGAGCCAGGCCAGTCTGGGTTCCCTGCCTCACGGGGAGGCTCGTGGGAAATCCACTCCTGGTGCCTTCTCAGGGACTTGGGCTTCCGCCTGGTCTTGCCCTCCGCTTGATGGAAAAGACCTCAGGGAGGTGATTTCCCATGGTCAGGTGCTGCCTGCTCCGGGCACACAGGGTGACCTACCCCCCGTGGTGGGGTTTGACCCTTATCAGAAAAACGTGGCTGACTTCCAGAGACCTGGAAGTCATCAATGGGCTCGCTTGCAAAAAACACAGGCTATGCTGTGTTCTCTGACTCAGGCCATGCCCACAGAGGAGCTGGGAGACTGTTCCCTTTGCCAGAGCCCCTTGCAAATGGAGAGACCCCCACCTGCCTCACTTCCATATTTCCCCATTCCCTCAGCCTGCCAGCTCCCTGCCCGGGTCTGTGTGTTTTTGTGTGTGAGGCAGTGGGAATCTATACATTGCATGCATATGTGTGTGCACTGTGGGCAGAATGAGGCCTGATGATGCTCACGCCACCCTGGAATGACTCAAACAAAACTTCTGTGACCCCCACCTTGTTCTTGGGGACCCTGATGACTTCTTCTCCTACAAGGATTTGATAACTCTGCTGGGTCAGGTTCTTTGGGAAAACTTTGCAGAAAAATGTTTAAACGCATTGGGCAGGCTGGGCTCACATTTGATGAGGGGAGGGGCCCAGAGGAAGTATCTGTCGCACAGAACAGATGCAGAGGGACCTCTGCTGTGCCCAGAGCTGGTTCTTGGGTCTGGCAAACCTCAGCTGGCACCTGACTCTTCCCGGCAGTGAGCCAGCTTAGGCAGCTGGGAAGGCCTCCACCCGGGAGAGTTTGCTCTGGGCCAGCTCCTGGACTGGTGGTGCTGTCATGGACTGGTGGGCTCTGAAACCCCAGCTGCTGATGCTGTTGCCTCTCCTGACCCTGCTCTAGCCCCGTCTGAGGATCCAGAAGTTAAGAGTGCACAGCTGTGTTCTGTCACCACCCAGGGGAGGATGCTCTGGCATGGATGTTGGGGTGACCAGAAGGTCAAAGGAACTCAATTGGCCTGGACCCCAGGACCTGCTTGTAGGGGCTGGACAAGGCAACCTATGCAGTCATCCTTACATCATTGTGAAAGATCTTGGAGACCACAAGCAGGTGGCAAAGACCCTCTCCAGCCATCTCCACTGTATCACCAATGTTCTCAATGTGTCCCCGTGGACCACCAAAGCTGGATCTTCTCTTTGATTAAGTAAAACAGCAACAACAACAACAACAACAGGGGCGGGGTTGTGGCCACCACTTGAGATGCCCACATCCCATGTGCTGGTTCAAGTCCTGGCTACTCTGCTTCTGATCTGGCTCCTTGCTAATGTGCCTGGGAAGGTAGTGGGAGATGGGCAAATCATCTACCAGGTGGAAACTACGCTCGCGCTCTCTGCCTTTCAAGAAGATGAAAATAAGCCAACATCAAAATATGTGTATTCTGGTACATTCAGCAAGACATAATGGGGCAAGAATTTGAGTGTATGACAGCTTTAAGGGGTCAGGTTTCCCATCTGTAAGGGACGAGATTGGCACAACCCTACTTATCTTACTGTTTCCTCAAATGGTGTCCCCTGTCTTCCTGTAACCGCAGGGTCATCCATAGCCAGGACCCTCTCCCTGTTTCTAGGAACATTTGCTCATGTAGACACAACTGTCACAAACAAGTCCATTCCTGCTCCTCTTTCCTCCTTTTCCTCGATCTTCTGATTGTCCGCTCCTTTCACCTGCAGCCCCACTCCCTTACCCAGAGCTGGACTTGCTGGAAAAATTCTATTTTAACTCTTTTTAGGATCTCTGCTCTCATGGACTTTCCTGGATCTTCTTGTCTGGTCGGGAGTGAAAACACACTGGGATTTGCAGTGTTGATTGAAGTTGCTATACAAATTCTTCCTACAGCAGCGTCCCACCTCTCCTGAACTCCTCCATCCTGTCTGCTCCCTGCCCAGGCCCAGATGGAGGCCACTGCCTGGGCTGGGGGCAGGTGCAGCTGGGTACCTGCTGGAGTAGCTTGTCCTGCCCAGAACATCATGGTTGTTGATGGAGCTGGCCCCTAAGGACTTTCCCTCTCCTGGGGTTGGGTCCTCTGCAGACAGCAAGGGGCCTTCAGGATGAAACAGGATGAGGTGGGCCACCCCAACTCTCCATTTCTTTCAGAACCAGGGGAGGACCTGCAACTCCTTGATTGACTGTTGCCTTCCTGGGAGGTTCCCTGGGCCTCTCTGGCCTTTGTCTATTTAGTATAGTTTTATTGTATCACTGTATCCTTTTCTGGTGCTGAAGGTCATGCATAGGTTTTCTGCTCCCTAAGCCTGGGCCTTGGATCACTGGGCTTACCAGGCAGGGTTGAGGGCAGCAAGGGCAGAGAGGAGTGCACACCTTCCTGGGCCACCCTCTGACCTTTCAGACCCTGAAAAGGGGGACTTCAGTGGCCCCAAACCCCATTTCTCCACCCAGAGGGTCAGCAAGGAAATCCGGGGTTGGGGAGTGAGCTGAGTGCAGAGTTTGAGATGCACAGATTTACCCTGTGTGTTGGGGGAGGGGCAGGTGCCTCTCCACATCCTGAATCCCCCACTCAGGCACACTCAGGGCTGCAGGCAGACACACCTGAAGGTAAGCTTTCTGCTGAGACTTGGCCTGGGCTCCCCAGCTTCACCTCCTGGCTGTAGCCAAAACCAACCCCCAGTTGGTCCAGGCAGGTGGGTGGCCATCATCTGAGCTTCTGGAATGCATGTGGGCTTGGCCGGGCCTGCCCTCCACACCTCTGCCTTCACCTTCATCTCATCCCTGCTCATCCCCTCGGGAAAGTGGTCCACAGGCCTCTTCTGGCTTTCCTGACCCTCCTGTTGTGTTTCCTTCACAGCCTGTGATTGCCACCCTGTGGGCGCCGCCGGCAAAACTTGCAACCAGACCACGGGTCAGTGCCCCTGCAAGGATGGTGTGACAGGCATCACCTGCAACCGCTGCGCCAAGGGCTACCAGCAGAGCCGCTCCCCCATCGCCCCCTGCATCAGTACGTGCTGACCCCGCACTCCCGTGTGTCTGTCCTGGATGGGGGTCGGGGAGCCCCTTGCTAATACTCGTTCCTGACATCCATTGTGGACTTAGCACTCAATGCCAACCATCTCAGTCCAGTGTTTGCTGCTCAGTAACATCCCCCAACATCGTGGGGGACTCTCAGCCTAGGGGCTCCATGCAGAGCTAGTTGGGGACCCTGTCTTGTTGGTAGGTCTCTGTTCTGGCAAACAACATGTGTCATTCTACTCCCTGTATTCCACCTTGACCCCAGACTCAGAGTGGGCCAGTGGCTGTCAGTGCTGCTGCTGCTGCAGGAATTCCAGTAGCACCCTTGGATTTGGTGGGTTCAGAACAGAAAAGATTGGAAGCCCAAGGCTGTTTTGGAGAGAGGCCAGGCAGGAAACCCCACACATAGCACCCAAGGTCCTCATGAAGGATGTGGCATGCTCTGAGGGTCCTAGGAATGCCTCCCTTCCCCCCGGCCAAGTACATTGGGAATTTGTTAACCCCAGAGTTGCTGGGATATGGGAAGCGTGAGCAAGATGGCAGAAGCTTTTCGGAGACCTTGGAGCAGAGGGTTTAAATATGTCAAGATTGGCAGGGACATGCTGAAAAGCCAGGAGTATCTGGAGAATTAGCTCAGGGTGGAAAGTCTAGCCCAGCCAAGAGGTGCCTCCTTAGCCTTGGCCTCATTGATTCCTTGCAATGGAGCTGAGCTAAAGCAAGAGAGAGGGGTGGGAGAAGAGGGTAAATCTTAACAAATGAGGTTGCAAAGGGACACTCTGCCACAGTACATGGCTAGTGCAGGGGGCTCCCAAAACAGAGCTGGGCTTACACCCCCTCTACCAGCAATGGCCACCAGGGGGGTCCTTGGGATATCTTCTTGCTTCTTCTCTGCTAGGCAGCGGCCTGAGGTGGAGCACTGATTAGGTGTGGCCTTCACCTCTGGACCATCTGGGCTGCGTCACCAGGCCTTTTCCTCTGATGATCACGAACCTCTGCTGAGGAGCCCCAGCTCCAGGCACCTACAGAGTGCCCAGGCGTTAGGCTGTCTGTGCCCATCTGTGAGCCAGGACTGTGTCCAGGCCGAGGCCCAGTGCTCCATGTGGCTCCAGGACTCTTGGCATTACCCTTACTCGTGAACTTGCAGCCAGAGGCATTCTCATCCTGCCTCTAGAAAGTTCTTACTGGGACTAGATGTCTTTTAGGGTTAAGGACAGGCCTGGTACAAGGCCTGGCACTCTAGGGAGTCCCTGGGGGTGATAAGTGATAAAAACGCCCACCAGCAAGATCAAGCTCCATGCTAGATTCTGTGGATCCCTGGCCAATCTTCCAAAAGCCCTCGTTGGGACTCCCAGATTAGCTCCCCAACCCAAGGGGTTCAACCCCATCCACCAGGCTTAGGCCCTAGCCAACCTAGGATCTGGGGGGAGGACAGGATCAGAGGGAAGTGTTACCCCCAAGGAGCTAGTGAATTTCAAGGTCTCTGTCCCCTGAGGACTTGTGGCAAATGGTAAGGCTGTACCTAGTGTTGGTGCCTAGCGGCTGGCTTGAGGTGCAATAGGAAGTACAGGGTCAGGTCCAGCCGGTAGCTGGAATGAATTGCTCTCTCAAGCAGAAAGAGACTAAGCCAAGTAAACCACCTGCTTGTATCAGAGCCTTTCACCCTCTTCTCCTGTATCCCATGTGCCCACTAAGTAAATACCTTCAGTAGGGAGAGGCACACCATGGTGTGAGAAACCTATTCCTGGGACCAGAAAGGCCAGGAGGAATCCCCTGTCTGCCATCCCCTCCCTGAGTTGATGACCCTGTGCATGTAAAAGGTGGGCACCAGGCCTTGAGAGCAAGGTCAAGGCCCCAGGGCCACCAGCTCACTCCCACCTTCTTGCCACTCTGCTGCAGCCATGACCTTCCTGCCAGGTGTGGGAAAGGACAGCTTTCCGAGGGTGCCCAGCTCCCCTCCCACCATACCCCTAGGACCTGACCCAGGCTCTTCTTCTCCCTTTCCTGAGCCACGGGAGAGGACCAGAGAGAACGGGGCCCAGGAAGGTTGGAAAGAGCCCAGGCTGGGCCTATTGCCTTTCCCAGCTCAAAAGTAATGTCTTGCCTTGCCTTCTCTCCCTCTCTGTTCTGACCCTACCAAAGAGATCCCCGTGGCCCCGCCAACCACCACGGCCAGCACTGTGGAGGTGCCTGAAGGTAAGCCAGCCTGGAGCTTCCCGGTTCTTCCGTCTGCTCTGGGGTGGGGTGGGAAGGGTTCGAGGTGAAAGGGGCAGTAGAAGACCTAGTTGCCCCCTGCACCCACCAGCAGGCATTGCGTGGGCTGCAAGGAAGAGGATGAAGGCAGTGTCTTTGAGGCTCCTAAGAATGATACTGAACTCTAATCGTGGAAAACAAAAAGAGCGGTCCTCAAAGCCCAGAAGCTTCCATCGCAGCCAAGTAACTGTCGTCAGCGACAGTGGCATGGTCGTCGGTAGGAGTCACAGCAATGTTCGCGTCGCGTTGTCGGTGGTGTAGACCTCGCATTCTGAATGTTTGTGATGACTTCAAAATTAGTTACTACACCTGCTGCTGGATCCTGATGTATAACCGTCGGGAAGAGAAGCAGAGGTTGAGTGTTTGGCCTAGTGGTGGTGGTTGGGATACCTGTGCCCCTCACAGCTCTGGCTCCTAACTCCCGCTGCCTTTCAGTGCACACCCTGAGAGGCAGCGTGTGATGGCTCCAGTAGTCTGGTTCCAACCATCCATGTGGGAGATGCAGCTTCAGCCTGGGCCACCCCCAGCCTTTGTGAACCTTTAAGCTCTTTGTATATGAGAGGACGTCGGTGTTGCTTGGTCTTTGTTGTAGCCCTGGGTAGGTGGAATGACATCTTGATAAAGCCATCGTGGGTTGAAAATGCCGTGAGTCAAGATGGCTGGTATACACATCCTAGCCCAGCAATGCAGGTAGTGTTGATGGGTGCCACCCAGCATGGCCAGAGATGGTGGTGCTGCCTCTTGCCAGCCCAGGAAAGGGCCAACATTGGGCTTTGCAAGTGTGGTTGTTACCGAACGTGTATCACTCTTGCGTCGTGGGCACACTGAAAAATTGTGAAGCGCTGCCATTGTAAGTTGGGGACCACTGGTATTTATTCTGGCATCAGAACTATCCTAGGGGGTTGGGGAAGGGTGTGTCCCTGGGATTTGGCAGTCCTTAATGCAAGAATAGTTGTGCAGCCCTCGCTTTGGGCATGCAGTGAGCACAGAGCCCTATTGGTGGGTTGGGGAGGGGGTGCCCAGTTGAGAGCAGTCCAGGCCAGTACCCAGAGCCCTGGTCCTGGGGTTCTCCCATAAGTTCATATGGGAGCCCCAGCATGAACACCTGTGTCCACTCTGGGGACCCCGCCCTCTGCAGATAGCACCATCAGGAGGCGTGGGGGAGCCTGCAACGCCGGGAGGTGGCCTGAGTGTTTCAGAATGAAGTCCCTGCACATGGAGGAAACAGATTCAGAATGCATCCGTTCCTAGGCTGTCCACTGCCTGCAGCCGGGAGGGGACAGGATGCCTTTTGGTCTTAGATTGTTTTCCAAGTTGGCCGGTACCTTTTAATCTCCTGCATGTCAGATCTTAGCACGCGCGGTCTTTCTTGCCACCCCCTCACTGCCTCACCTCCTCACTGCATCACCTCCGCACTGCCTCACCTCCTCACCTCCTTACCTCCTCACTGCCTCACCTCCCAACACATTCCTCCAATCTCCCCAGGCCCCACAGCTTCAATTTAGGTTTCTTGCAGAGATGGTTGACATTTTTCCTTCCAAGTAAGAAATGGACAGATGAGGGGGCGGGAATAAAACATACATGCACACACACACACACACACACACACAAAGTGCGGAACTTCTAAGATTTTGACACAGGCCACAAAAACCGATAGCAAACCTGGTGGCTTTGCATTCTGTACCAGGCCCAAGATTGCCAAGTAACTGTTTACCAACACCTGTTGCATCGGCCTGCGAGGTGTATCCCTTGGCAGACCTTGGCTGGTTCATTTACTTTTCTGACCCCTTTAGATTTGGCTGCTGTTTATTTTTCTTTCAGGGTCTTTTTTTTTTTTTTTTTTTAATATATGCTTTCAGCCACAGCAAGCAGCAGACATACCCCGTGATGTAGAGCATTGCCCACAGAGAGACTGAGTGAGGTTTGAAGCTGACAGCAATGTCTGTGGCTTTGGCAGCCCCCAGATACCTCTGCTTGCTCGTTGTCTCTCTCTGGGAACTGTGGGCATCCCTAGGGACCAAGCACTGGCCTGGGGTGGGAGGAGATGAGGGGTTCCCGCTGCAGTCTGGCTGGCTAGCCGGAGGTATGGGCAGGAGACAAGGTCCCTCGTCCAACCCCCAATTCCCAGCAAAGCAGGAGGACCTAGACACTCAGTTCCTGCAAACCTGCCGGCTCTTGCTGTTGTTTAAATAGGGAAGGCCCCTGAGCCAGGCTGCCTGAGAAAGGCTTGTTTACTTTTGCCTGTGCAACAGAAGGGAGAGATTAATAAGCCAGGAATGTTGTCCTGAAAGTTGATGGACATAACCTCACCCTGAACTCGTCCCCTTGAAGGGCCAGCTCATTTGGGGAATGCTCCTCACCTGCCTGGTCATGGCTTGGGGGTCAGCAGGGGTGGGGGAGAGGCAGCCAGGAACATAGCACTGGGTGGGACAGAGCTCCCTTCCTTCCCCTGGCACACCTGAGGCTACAAGACGGACAGCCGCCCTCCTTGACCTTGGCTGCTACTCCAAGAGAAGATCTTGACTTGCAGATTGGTGATGTGCAGCCGCTTGCAGCACTTGATTTGGAGCCAGGACATGTGAGGTTGATTGCTCATAGCCCCAGCACTTGGGTAACGCTAATTCTTCTCGAACTTTCTGTTTCTCCCCCCAAACCCTGTCCCCTCTGCCCCTGGCGGCCCTCTGTGCCTAGACTCCCAGCTCAGGAAAGGAAGCTTCCCCTGCTGCTGGGGTGTCAGTCCTCAAAAATGTCCACTTGTCCTCCTTCCCCTGACCTCACCCAGTGGATTGGTGTCTCTCGTGTGATCTGTTGCAGATGGGGGCCGGTGCGCAGGTAAATATTTAACACCTGAGTTGGGAGCGGGCAGTGAGAGCCAGACATGCAGCACCTGTTGCTTGTTTTTGGAATGAGCATTGCTCTGTTGCTGCTTTGGGGCTGCCCATGCTGAAATGGAGAATAGTGTAGGAAGAGCCATGCTCGCAAGGGGCTCTCGGGACCCACCTGGGCTGGCTCCACCCCTGCACTGCATGGGGTGGGGTTTCTGACCCGGAAGTGGAACGAGTATAACTGGAAGAAGGAAGGGTGGTACCTTTGCTGGCGTCCTCGAATTGGCAGGGGGTGCAGGTGCCTTTACGAGAAGGAGCGGAACTCAGGGCTGAGGTTTGAGAAGTGAGGAGCCGGCCAACTCCTGGGCACTCCCACCTCCCCCACTGGAGTCCTGAGTCCTGTCTCCCTGCCATGTGTCCTGTTATACCCACCATGTTTGGGGTTCTTTAGTGGTGTGCCTTTTGGCTAACCGCTCCCACAGCCTAGGGATCCTGGCAGCCCTTGAGGACTCGGTGGAACCTACTGGAAGAACTCCCAGCCCAGGTACTACCAGGTGTGGGAGGGTGGGGTTGGGGATGGGGGTGGAGAAGGCTTCAGAGAGGTTGGATCTGGTGGCTTCTCGGCCGCTCTGCGTTTTCCCCTGAAGGAAGTTGGCTTTGGATAGACCCGGTTGCATCTTGAATTGTTCGCTTATACACTTTGATTACCTGGAAAGGGAATGAAGTTGGGGAGAATGCGCTGATGAGTGTTGAGTGCGTCTTTCGTGAGGTGTTGGGGAAAAGTGCTGGGGGAAGAAAAGACGCTGAAATGAGAAGCCTGAACTTCTGTGAAATGGTGTTAACTGTCCCTGCTTCATAGAGCTGTTGGAGAACTAAGTGGAGTGATCCAAGTCAAGTCTTTGATCCGGTGATGGATGTGTTTTAAATGCATAGTAAGAAATCGGACAGGACCTCTTGAAATGGATACCACAGGATCAGGGTGGTTGAGGCAAGCCATGGTTTTGCTGCAGCTGCTTCCAATCCAGGCAGGAGGCAGTTAGGTGTGGACAGGTGTGGGGAGTCTGCTGGAAGGAGGACTTGGTGAATAACAAGCTGGGCTGCATAAGGCTCAGAGCCACCCAGCTGGCTGCTTCCCGCAGGGTGATGTCAGACCCTGAATCGGGCAGAATGGTAAGGACTAGAATTCAAGGCCAAGTACTTCATGATAGCCCAAAGGTGGAAATGGCCCAAGTGTCATAGGTGGATGAACAGGCCCACACCATGAGATGTTGTTCGGCCACAGTAAGGAGCGGCGGACTGGCGACAAAAAATACACCATGGTATGTTTTTGGGTGTGTGTGGGAGTGCACCTCAAAACCATTGTGTCAAATGAACAAAGCCAAACACCAAAGCTATGTAGTGTGTGTTTCCATTTGTAGGAAACGTTGCGTATTGGCACATGCGGAAAAAGTGGATGTGAGGGTAGGGGAGAGTGGCTGTTGGATGAAATGATGTGCTGTCCAGTACTGTGAGTGGACGTCACACTACTGGACTGCATACTTGACAATGTTAATCTTATGGTTATTTTGTGACAGTTGAAAAAAACAACTCAAAGTGTTCCAGGTCTGCGTCTCTGAATCCGGCTGCTCCAGGACTGGGGAGCATGGAATCCAGGTTTTGAGATGAGACTCTGGGCGCCAACACTGGTGGAGATGTTCCTCTCCTGTGGCCTCACTCACATCTGTGTCCACTTTTGAGGGCAGGAGCATATCTTAGCCCCCGCTATCTAAGCGGGACTAGATGAGTAAATGTGTTGGGAATGGAGGCCAGAACCCGTTGCCTTCCAGCTGCATACACTAGATTAGGGAGTGGGTTGGGGGAGGTTACTGCTTCAACTGCAGAACCTGCAACCGCTCTCTCCTCTCCTAGCCCTCTGATGAAGGTCGCTCTCTGGGTCTCTAGGGAGGGACACACACACCTCACCCCCACTCCACAGTGGTGGGAGGTGGGGTCTCTGTAGGCAGCTCAGGTTACTGGGAAAGGAAGTGTACAATGGACGGGGGCACTGGTTTGGAGCAGGGTGTTTTGCTGTCTGGAATTGGCTTTTGTGGTAAATGACCAATGAGGCCATCGACTTCATCAAGAGCAGATTCAGGATCAAAGGTAAATAGAGGGGCAGGTGTTTGGTGTAATGGTTCAGCCTCGACTCGGGACACCTGCATTCCCTGTCAGAGTGCCTGGGTTCTAAATCAGCTTTGCTTCTGTTTCCAGCTTCCTGCTAATGTGCACCCTAGGAGGCAGCAGGTGATGGCTCAAATATTTGGGTTTCTGCCGCCCACCTGGGAGATACAGATGGAGTTCTTGGCTTCTGGCTTCAGTGCTAGATGAAGCTAGGTGGCTTTTGGAGTGTGAACTAGCGAGATGATCTTTCTTTCAGTTAAAAATTTAGTTTTAAACAGATAAATGGATTCTGGCTATAGAACAAAGAATGGTCAGTGTGTCCATAAAGCTCACCCTAATGGGCACGAGTCTTCATGCTTTACATTATTGGCCATTTAATGACTCTCTTCTGCCCATGTGTAGTGGGTTATTATTCCCCAGTCCCCCTTTTAAATGGGAAGAAACATGAGCAAGCAGCCTGTCTGGGATTCCTGCCAAGGTCAGCTGGCTTCTCAGTGATGTTATTGGTTGAGCTTAAAAAAATCATCATGATTATCTTTGCCTATATGTACTATGACATCCTATGA
Source organism: Ochotona princeps (assembly GCF_030435755.1). Classification (NCBI taxonomy): domain Eukaryota; kingdom Metazoa; phylum Chordata; class Mammalia; order Lagomorpha; family Ochotonidae; genus Ochotona; species Ochotona princeps. The sequence goes on along the minus strand of NC_080848.1, from coordinate 52,490,899 downwards.
GGAGATAAGACCATTGTGGTATCTGCTTGGAGTTAAAACCCCAAAGTTTTTGCAGGTATCAGAAGGGGCTCTTTGGAGTGTGGTGGTTTTAGTGCATTGGTAAGACTGGGAGGACAGTCAGCAGAATTCTGTCCCTTCAGTCATAGACATCTGGAGTAGAGACGGGCAGAGGAGTCAGCTAGCAGAAAATGAACGGTGCTCTGGGCTCCGGTCTAGAACAGCGCCAGCCATGTGGGCATCTGGAGAGTGAAGCAACAGATGAAAGATCTGTTTGTCTCTTTCGTCCCCTCTGTAAATCTACCTTTCAAATAAATACATCTTCTGAAAGTGGGTGGGCATCATTAAAAGTAGCAAGGATGGGGGCAGGGGGCACATTTTAGCCCCATATTTAAGACTCCTGTTAAGGTGCTCACATCCTAAGTCAGCGTGTCTGGATCTGATACCTAGCTCCAGCATCAAATTTTAGCTTCCTGCTAATGAGGATGCAGGGAGGCACTGTTGATGGATCAAGTTGTTGGGCTCCAGCTACCCATGTGGGATACCTGGATTGCGTTCCTGGCGCCAGCTTTGGCCTGGCTCAGCCCAGGCCTTGGTGGGTATTTGGGAAGAGAACCAATGAATGGACTTTCCATATCTTTTTTTTTTTTAAAGATTTATTTTTATTACAAAGTCAGATATACAGAGAGGAGGAGAGACAGAGAGGAAGATCTTCCGTCCGATGATTCACTCCCCAAGTGAGCCGCAATGGGCCGGTGCGCGCCGATCTGATGCCGGGAACCAGGAACCTCTTCCAGGTCTCCCACGCGGGTGCAGGGTCCCAATGCATTGGGCTGTCCTCGGCTGCTTTCCCAGGCCACAAGCAGGGAGCTGGATGGGAAGTGGAGCTGCCGGGATTAGAACCGGCGCCCATATGGGATCCCGGGGCGTTCAAGGCGAGGACTTTAGCTGTTCGGCCACGGCGCCGGGCCCTCCGTATCTCTTAAACAAAAATCTAATGGCTGAGAATCAACTGAAAACTGTCAGATCTGAAAGTTGTCACACCTCAAGGTCGCTTGCTTTTCCTGTGTCAGCAATAACTAGTTACAAGACTGTCACGTTTAGTGCATGATGCACAGTGAGGTGTTTGACCTACAGCACATGCTCAATGAATGCATGTCATTTTAGGATAACAAATAGCAAAACACACACCCACACACCCACACAATCCACCCCACCACACACACACCAAAAACCTGCAACTCCTCAATTAGAATAGCACATAGAAATCAACACAGCAATAGAAGTTCAGAGAGTACTTGAAGTAAACGACAAGGCCTTTCTAGGGAAACTAAGCAAGACCAGCAGAAACAGGGCTTCTAGTTGTGTTCCTGGAGGGCAAGACTCGAAATTCTGCAAGGATCGGTTTTCCCAGAAGTAATCTGTAAATGTAGCAGAATTCCAGTCAAAATACCAGTTGGGTGGGATGTGATTTTTAAAGTTCAGCTAGAAAATAAATGTATGAGAATAGCCAAGAAATTTTCTTTTTGAAAGATTAATGAAGGGTGATTTTTTCCCCCTACCAGATATTTAAAAGTATTGTAAACAGGCTGTTTAAATTAGTGTGTTACTGGCACAGGAACAGAGATCACTGGGGCTGGGTAGAAAATCCAGAACCACACTCCAGTGTAAACTCCAGCCCTGACTAGTTGTAAAGCTGTGACTGTTAATCAGGGAGGAAAAGGTTGCATCCTTCAGTAAGTGGGGCTGGGAACATGACTTAAAAACCATAGCAGAATTCAATTTCTACTTCATGCTGTGTGCCACGAGTGGTTCAACAATTTCTGTGTCTTTATCGAGTCCTTAAAAGCTCCAGAATAAGAATCATGTGCTGGCATGAGGGTGATTTTCTTTTTTAATTCATTAATTACATTGTATTATGTGACACAGTTTCATAGGTACTGGAAATTCTCCCCACACCCTCCCCCCATGGTGGATTACTCCACCTTGTTGCATAACCACAGTTCGAGTTCAGTTGAGATTCATGAGGGTGATTTTCTAAGACGTGAGGCAAAAACAAGAAATCATAAAGGGAAAGGTTGTGAGTAGGTACAAATGGGAAAAAGTGTGGGGCAGAAATCTCCGGAGGCAGGACCAGAGGTGGATTAAAAGCTGGGAAGACTGGTGGTGGCTTGTCTGAGCAAAAATGAAGACACCTCAACAAAGAAAGAGCTTTTACAATTATTAAAGAGAAAGTTCTTGGGGCTGGTGCGGTGACTCAACAGGCTGGCCATCAAGCACTGGCATCCCATATGAGCACTGGTTCAAGTCCCGGATGCTCCACTTTCAATCTAGCTCTCTTCCCATGGCTTGGGAAAGCAGTAGAGGATGGACCAAGTCCTTGGGACCCTGTACCTTTGTGGGAGACCCAGAGGAAGCGCCTGGCTCCTGACTTTGGATCACCTCAGCTTAGTCTGTTGTGGCCATTTGTGGAGTGAACCAGGAGGTGGAAAATCTTTTTTCTTGTCTCCCCTTCTCTCATTAAATTTGCTTTCAAGTAAAAATAGCAATCTTTTTAAAAAGATTTATTTTTATTATGAAGTCAGATATACAGAGAGAAGGAGAGACAGAGAAAGATCTTCCATCCAATGATTCACTTTTTTTTTTAAGATTTATTTTATTTTTATTACAAAGTCAGATATACTGAGAGGAGGAGAGAGGAAGTGGAGCTGCCGGGATTAGAACCAGCAGCCATATGGGATCAAGGCGAGGACCTTAGCCACTAGGCCACGCCACCAAGCCCTCAATGATTCACTTTTAAAGTGAGTGCAACGGCCGGTACTGTGCCAATCCGCAGCCAGGAGCCAGGAGCTCCTCCGGGTATCCCACATGGGTGCAAGGTCTCAAGGCTTTAGGCCGTCCTTGACTGCTTTCCCAGGCCACAAGCAGGGAGCTGGATGGGAAGCGGGGCAGCCTGGATTAGAGCCGGCAACCATATGGGATCCCGGTGTGTTCAAGGCAAGGACTTTAGCCACTAGGCCATGGCGCCGGGCCCACAATCTTTGAAGATTTATTTATTTTTATTAAAGATGGATATAGAGAGAGGAGGAGAGACAGAGAGGAAGATCTTCCGTCTGATGGTTCACTCCCCAAGTGACCGCAGTGGCTGGAGCTGAGCCAATCCGAAGCCAGGAGCACTTCTGGGTCTCCCACACGGGTGCAGGGTCCCAAGGCTTTGGGCTGTCCTCTGCTGCTTTCCCAGGCCACAAGCAGGGAGCTGGATGGGAAGCAGGGCCGCCGGGATTAGAACCGGCGACCATATGGGATCCCGGCGCGTGCAAGGCCGGGACCTTAACCACTACGCTATTGTGCCAGGCCCAATCTTTTAAGACAGAAAGCCCCTAACACAAATTGGACTGAGAAAGTAAGCCAGCAATTCAGAGAATCAGAACATATGGCAATGAACTTATGAAATATCACACTAGTCCTTAAGAAACAATGTTAGCAAGAGCACCACTGAAAACTGGGTACTATTTAGCAAGTATGGAATTGTCAGTGTTGAAGAAAGTTGTGGGGATGGGTTACACAGCAGCTGTGGTGTTGGTGGGGTATCTCACTGTTGTCTGATGAAGGGTGATTTGTAGAATTTAGTCTACGGAGGTGCATCCTGACATAGCACTGACGGCTATGATGAGCTGTACGTCTTTCATTGCACTTCTACTTACTCATTTATAGCACATTCATAGAATTATGTTGTAGGGGAAGATTGACATGGCAAGATACCGTTACTGCTAAGTGATAAAATCAATTGACCCAGGAGAGAGTCAACTTTTTATTACTCTTGCTTGAAAGCAAAGTTAGAGGTAGAATTGGAGAGGTCTTCCATCTGCTTTTTCATTCTACAGATGGCCACAGTGGCCAGGGCTGGGTCGAACCTGAGCCAGTAGCTATTCAGGTCTCTCACATGGGTTCAGAGGGCCAAACACGTCAACCACCCTCCTCTGCTTTCCCAGGTGCGTTAGCAGGGAGCTGGATGGGAACTGGAGTAGCCAGGACTCAAACTGGTGTCCATATGGGATGCTGCAAGCTCACCTGTTTCATCACTGTGTGAGGGTCACCTTTGCTGGGCAGAAAGACTGTTGTACGGGGCATTCCAAATACATTCACTAAGTTCATGGGAAGACACTTCAAAAAGCTCATGGAGAATGAACATATCTATTCTGGTGCCAAAAGTTTTTGGAGTCCACGCACAGTATGCTCATGATACACATTTGCTACTAACTTTTTGAAAAACCAGCATAGATGTCCAATTTTTCCAATTATTTTACAGCAAAATACATCTCTGCTTTCCACAAACTTGTTGAATTATCCTTGGATAGTTTGACAATTCCCTACCAGGAGAACTGTGCAGTCCCCAGTTGGTGTTTGCGGCGGGGTCCTCATGGGAGAGGTTTTCGATTTATCACAAGCGGAGGAGGGGAGCCGTGGGCATGTCATGGGCAGAGACTGGGTGAGGTTGAAGGGTTGGCTGCAGAACATCTTGCACTGCTTGAGACGGCCCTGATGACAAGCCGTTGTCAAGCCCTGAATACCCGTCAGACCGAGGCTGAGAAATCCTGATGTGTGTTATATAGAAGTCCGTGTGCTCCCTCTGAAAGTATTTAAGAGGGCTGCTGTGGCGTTGACAGATAGGTGTGACTTATCACTGGCCTTGTGTAATGATGAAGTGGAAGCAACTGGGGCCGCAAGAGGCTGTGTTGCGCCTTGAACATGTCTAACCATTGGTTTGCTTGGACCTTCTTCCCTGATACTGCTTAGCTCAACCTAAAATGAAATTCATCACCGTTTTTGCACAAATTAGTACGAGGGGACTTCAAAAAGATCATAGACACATTAGAATGTAAAAATGCTTGATGCAAAGACTTCTGAGCTTGATGCAATTTTTCAAGATACACATTTCCTGTCAACTTTGAGAACTTCTTGTACATTAAGGAGTTTGACTCATTGTTAACTCTTTTGGTTGAGAATTCCAGAAGCACCAAGAGTGGTAGACAGCCACGTTTCCATCACCAAGACTTAATGGTTCACGGTTTCCATGGCTTGCTTTAACAGACTTTTTTTGCATAAGTCATCTTATAAGTGTAGATGTGATGACATTTCACCCCTATGTATTTTAGAGCATCCGAGGTGACGCCTGCTCAAATCAGCAGTAAATTCTTTAATGGCCTATACTAGCCCAAATTCTGTGTTCTGGAATGCCTTAGTATGTTCACTGACAGGCAATGCATCTTTAGGGACTCATCTGGAGGCCCCAGTTCGGGGCCATTTCTGAGAGTGATACAACCTGGAACGGGTGTGGGAAAACCAGCCACGTGGCCCATGCTGTTGTCATGAACCTCACACGCCCTCCAAGAGGAGGCTGTACCCACATCTGCTCATGCGGCTGAGGTACAGCCTGTGACTGTTGCAGGGTGGGAGCTCGGGGCTTCCCACAGGTGAGGGTGGGCAATCAGACCATCTTCATTCCTTGCCACACTTCGCCATGGTGAAAGCCAAGGTGTTCAGTTAAGGGAGGCATATAAAGCAAGGCTCATGGACCTCAGGGTGCGAGAGTTTGCCGTGGTGGGACCTGCAACCACAGCCTCCCGCATTGCATGTCAGCGCCCAGCCTATCCAGTGTTCCTGGGGTATAAGAGCCACTGGTGGGGAACCATTGAGTTAAACTAAGGTGTCGTCAGCCCAGCTTGCTGGGGCTGCCTGTCCGGGAAAGGGCACTGGGGACCCAGCGAGTAGGGCAGGGCCCACTCACTCCGTCCTGGGATGAGCTGAGAGCAAGCCATAGGTGGGGCTGTGTGGAGCTGCTGATGTATCTGACCACTCGGAACCCCCAGAAATGGCACCTGTGTGTGGTCCAGCTCCATGTGCGCATCCCCTGGGCCTGGAGACCTTGATTCTGGCCAGCCTGAACAACTCCCTTCTTTGTTTTTATTTCTTGTGTATCTCTCTCCACTACCTCCTTGTTCCCTCACTTTTCCTGGCTGCCTTTTCCTCTCTCTCTTCCTCTCTTTCTTTTTGGTGCTTGGACAAAGGGCAAGGGCAGAGGGCAGAGTAGCTGTAAGGGGGGACAGGAGGAGGGCAGGAGAGCCCCTGCCCACCCTGCCCCTCACAGCCAGTTGTTTCGTCACCCCCAGGGGCACGAAGGAAGCCCTTTGCGGCATGGGTCTCGGGACCTATTGTTTGTTTGGCAGGTGGAGTGGAGCAGCTCAAGCAGGATAAAAAAATGAGTTGAGAGGCCAGAGGGACAAGTGGGAATGGAATACTTAGCCCTTCTTGGGAGCTCTCCCCACCGGGGCTGTGAGGGGTGAGAGGACAGTGAATGAAATGAGCGCACGTGATAGGTGTCAGGAGGACAGAGGCATGGCATTTCTCAAATCCCCACCCCTGTGGCACACCGCACTCACAGCAACCTTGCTGGCTGAGACAAGTGGGGAGGGGTGCAGGCCACACAGCTCCTCCCCAATGTGCAGCCCGCCCCCTTCCCTGCTTTGGAGATTCCTCAGGTCTTGGGATGCTCTGTGGTGAGGGTGTGCAGTGACCCCACTGGTCCACGTACTCTGGCCAGGCCTTTAGCAGCTAGTCCCTTTATGGCCCTTAAACTGTCCGACTCATCTGGTGGGATATCCCTCCCCCCACCACCCACCCACCCACACACACACATAGCTGTTGAGCTGGGGAGAGCAAAGCTTATTCACCCCAGAGCCCATGGCTTGGGCAATACCCACGGGAGTCTCTGTGACGGCTGCTGGATCTCAAGCACTGAAAGTGACGAGAAAACAGTAATAATGACAGCAGAGTCAGTCCTTAAAGAGCTTGAACTGTGCATTTTACCATGCCCTGCGAGCCCCCATAGCCCTAGGCCCAGTCTTCTCAGGAGACGAGACTGAGGCTGAAGGAGCCATCTGGTTTCCTCTCAGACCAGAATCCATGGGCACCAGCCAGGAGCTCCAGCAGGACCAGTCCAGCACCGAGGTGGGACAGCAGGGGGTGGAAGGCACCAGCCTCCTCTCCCCTAGTCTCCCGCCCCTGCGGTTCCCCTGCTCTCTCACCCCCACCCACCCTCCTCTCTGCTCTTCAGACTCTGAGTGTGGTGGCCCCAGCAAGCGAGTCCCCTACCTCTGCCCAAGTCATTCGGAAACGGGGACTGCAAAGATGTTGGATCCGGGGATGAGCAGCGATGGACATGTCGGTAGGGCAATGGGTACCACCTCTTCCTGTGCTCCCGCTCTGGGCAGCCAGCATCTCCCTGGGAACAAGTTGGTGACAAGTGTGTGTTGCAACTGTTCGGTGCCCACATGCTGTGGGATGGAGGAAAGGAGAAAGCCTTTTCTTTGCCTACATCCCAGGGGCACCAGGAGTCGGAAATGCTTTATGCCTCCTTCATTGGCAAATTGTTGCCAATGTTACAAATAAAGAGTGTCTTTTTCTTGCCCAGGCTCTAGTTGTTAAATATTGCCCAGCACGGTGTTATCTGAACAGCTTCCCTAGAGGGTGATTCTGAGTTGTCCTGCCGGGCTCAGCCCATAGATAGGTTATCCAGCCTGGCCTCTGTGGCCAACAGGTGCAGAGCCTGCAGTCTGGGACCCCCGGGAGGTGACAGGCAGATGGGAGGTCTCTGGTTTACTGCAGTACTTGGAGCAGGCTAGCAGTCTGTGCTGGAGAGAGGCTAGAGAAGGACACCTGCTGTTACATGAGAAGTTTGTGGAACGTTGGGGGCAGTGGGCTTAAGGTCATTGTAAGGCCACTGATCCAGCACATGGGATGTCATCCTGGTTTCCTGCTGGGTGTTCCTTCTGTCCCATGAAGGACAGTCCTAGGTCAGGAGGTCCTGCAGTAACATATAACATCTCCCTTCTACCTGTGCTGGGGCTGCTGTCTCCTGCAGGTGGAGGAGGTGCAATACTTCTGGGCCCAATAGCCCAGGATTGCAGAGACCTTCTGTTCTCCTTGCTCTCCGTGGCCCATTGGCTGTCCCGCTGTTGCCTTGGCTTGGGTCTCCCAGGCAGGAGGCCCAAGTCAAGGAGTCCCATGCAGGTGATCTGTGGAGGAAAGTGCCATGTGAGTACCAGTGAGGGGTAAGGGATGCAAGAGCATGCAGCAGAGGAGGCTGGGAGCATCATGTGACTTCCAGAGAAGGTTGCTTTCCATCCAATGCTATGCGAGCTGTGTGTTCACGCCGTGCCCAGGTACTGTCCAACTTAAAGGCAGGAGTGCTGAGCAGGTACCTTGCCCCTGGTCTTCTCCCCATTCCCCCTTGGCTGCGGGCCACCCTCGGGAAGGGATATGTGTCATTTGCCAATTGTTTTCAAGCCAAGCTGTGCCCATCAGCCAAGTGCAGGCTATTGGAGAACGCAGCAAGGGTCAGCCATTAGCAACCAGCACTTGCAGTAGCTGGGGATGATGGGTATGCTAGGCCAGGAAAGGGTCTGACTGCAGTACCCGCCCCCAGTATCTCCATACAAGGTTCTATGTGGGGTCGTCAGCCATGGATAGAAATATGTATTTTCAGTCTAATGCTCTCCCAACTGAGCTACTTCGGCAGCTAGAAATACATATTTTTAAAAACTGTCTATACTAAAGACATGCAGATTTTGTTTGTTGTTCCTTAAACTACCCAGTAAAACTACTATGTCCATTGCATCAATGTCATCATAGGAATTAAAAGTCTTCAACCAGCTTTGTAACGCAATGGGTCAGGCCACTAGCTATGACACCATTATCCCATATTGGAGTGTTGGTTTGAGTTCCGGTTGCTCCACTTCCGATCCAGCTCCCTGCTAATGTTCCTGCGAGGGCAGAGGAAGATGGTCCAAGTCGCTGGACCCTCTGCTACCTGGGTGGAAGACCTGGAAGAGTCTCCTGGCCCCTGGTTGTTGCCTGTCTCAGCTCTGATGGTTGCTGTTGTTTGATAAACCAGCAGATATGAAAGATTTCTCTCTCTCTCTCTTCTCTATCTCCACCTTTTTCTCTGCTTGTCAAATAGGTGTTTTTTTTCTGAACTAGTTAATTTATACAATCCTCTTGTAGACTTTAAATGTGCAAATATTGTCTCATTTCACTTAAGGGACTTGTACATCCAGTGGATCCTGCTGTCCTCAAGGATCCTGAACCTGACCCTCCCTAGATTCTAATGGGTGCCCATATTTAATGATACAATATGGAGGGAGAGTGTGTTGGAATCCAGGGTTGTCTGTGGCTTTCTGTCATGTCGTGTCTGTTCTCTAAGTGTGTGATACTATAGGAAAATCCAGTGGTCACCTTGGGCTTCATGTTCTCCTCCCCTCAACTACCTGGTCACTCAATAGTGAGAACTCCACTAACCCCTCTCATCTCACTGCTTCTGCCCCAACTCACACTCCTTTCTTCCCATAATCAGGGCAGGCTATACCTGCAGCAGACATCCCCAGCTACCTGCCCTTGGTCATTGACCGAGCAGACATCACAGGTGTTGCTGGTTGGGTAGCTCCTTTCCCACCACCCAATCCTTCTGTCATGTGGCCCTGTCCCCTTCCAGGGCAGGGCTAGGGCACCTTTGTTGTGCTAAGGGGCCGTTTGAGTGTTTATAACATAGTTTGCGGGCCATACATGAATATCATTCTAAAAGCCAGCCTACCATCAAGTTATTGGATTTCAAGTCCCACCTGTGGTCGCCTCAGCTGGGCCAGCCCAAGTGGGCTTGTTGTCCCCCAGCCCTTCTCGGGCTTCGGAGTTTCTCCGTGTCTACCTGCAGACAGAAAACAACTTGGGCAGCACGTGAGAGACGTTCATGGGCTGGACCAGAAAGTGGTAGGGATCACTGGTACCCACGCCCCATGGACCAAAACTTAGGCCTGTGACCATAACATGCTGCAAGGGGTCCTGGGTAATGTCCCCAGAAGAAAAGGAAATGGTGCTTGGTAACCACATTCAGGGTTTGCCATGGGTCATTTTTTTTCTTTTCTTTCTTTCCTCCATCCTTTCTTCCCAACAAAAATAAATATTTTAAAAAAAGGCAGATCTACAGAAAGGAGAGACAGAGAAAAATATCCTCCATCTCCTGGTTCACTCCCCATGTGGCCACAACGACTGAAGCTGAAGTAATCTGAAGCTCCGAGCCAGGAGCTTCTTGTGGGTCTCTCACGTGGGTGCAGGTCCCAAGGCTTTGGGCTGTCCTCTGCTGCTTTCCCAGGTCACAAGCAGGGAGCTGGATGGGAGTGGAGCAGCTGGGACAGGAACTGGTGCCCATAGAGAATACTGGTGCTTGCAAGGGGAGGATTTAGTCACGAGCCATCGGGCTAGGCCCCATGGGTCATTTCTGAGTACTCTGCCGACTTTAGGAACATCTGAGGCCACCTATCCATATGGTGCCTCAGTTGCTGGCAGCAGGCAGTGCTGGTGAGCCTGAAGCCCTCTTTCCTGTACAGGAAGCAGGTTAGCCCAAGTCTTGGTCCTAGAGCTGCTGTCAGTTTGGGGTGTCAGCAAGCTCAACCAAGCCAGCCCCTGGAGTTTCCAAGGCATGACCTCATCAGGCTGGACTTAACCAGCTGAGCCAGCCAGCTGCGGGTAGGGGGAGGCGGGAGTGCTCCAGGGCTGCAGGCATCCTTGTCTTTCACGACCTTCCCAGGGAGTCCCGGCTTAGCCTGGCTGACAGCGCTGACAGCCATTCCAGACTGTTGGCTCTCGCCAGAGGCACGCAGAGAGCTCCAACTGGATCCCCGTGGGACAGCTTTGTTTTCCCTGCTGAACACAAAATCCCCTGTTCACTGGGAGAGCTGACAAGGGGACCCCGTAGGGCTGGCCCGCTGGGAGCAGATCCCGGTGAATGCAGCGCCCGAATGGCTTCAGTTTATTAAAGGGGGCTACACGGGCTGACTCTGCCCGCCGAGTGGGAGGCAGAATGGAGGGCGCAGAGCTGTTATAGCGGATTAGCAGCCGCCAACGGACTGAGGCAGGTGCAGCCCTTGCCGCGGTTTGGAAGGGTTTATGGCGTACTGATCTGTGTTCTCTAAGCCCTGCCCTGGGCTGCCTCTGGGCTCCAGCCTGAGAATAGGGAATTGCTTGATGGTGTAGCTCTCGGCACTTCTGCTGTCCAGCCTTGTTCTCGAGAATTCCGGAGGAGTTCCGCTCTGAGGGTTTGTGCGCTTGTTTATTGGTTTGCTTTCATCTGGGTGCTGGGGTGACAGAACTACTGGGTAAATGTAAGGTTTGTTTTCAGGGGATTTGGGGTGTCCCAAGAGTACTTCAAAAAGGTTATAGAGAATGCTAATTACCAAAAAAATCTGTGCCTAGATTTTGAATTTTTTTTTGCACCAGAATAATTCATTTTCAAATAGCTTTAAAACAAAATATTTATTTGAAAGAGAGGGGCAGAGAGATGTTTTCGTGTGCCGATTCACTCCTCACATGCCTGCAACAAGCCTTAGCTGGGTTGGAACTCGGTCTGTCTCCCACTTGGGTAGCAGAGACCCAAGAACTTGAGTCAGCACCTGCTACCCAACAGGTAGCTATCACTTGCAGGTAGGTGGGACCTAGGAGCAGAACCCGGGGCTTCAGCACAGTCATCCTGATACAGGATGCTGGCCTCATAAGTGACACTTTGACCACTGATCCAGCCTCCAGCCTCGTGTTTTCCACAGAGTTTATGAAGTACCCTGGTGCATGAGAAAGATGGCTAGATCATTTTAATTCACACTGGTGAAGGTTAGCTGTGTCCAGGATAGCCATCTACAGGCCTGACTTGGTGGCAGGCATAGCCAAGCACCTGGATGTTCTGCTGCTCGACTCAAGCTGCAGGTCCAAAGTGACTTGCTGCCCTTCCAGTTGGACTGTTTCCTCACAGAGCGGGGAGGCGGGGGGCTGGGGAGCAGATGGAATGAGACTCAGAACAAGCCAGAGGACTAGCCCGATGGGCTTTTCAAGCAGAAGCTCTCCAAGTCTCCTCTGGGGTGGCAGAAATTGCAGCTTGGGGAAGACCCAGAAAGGATACTTGCTGGCAGGTGTGTCTCTGCCTCTGGTACAGATGTGGTCTTCACATCTCTCCCTCTGACAGATCAGGTGGGGGTGAGGGTGGCGGCCCCTCCCCAGCTCCTGCAACCTGTCACCCCGCATCCAGTAGTCTCACCTCTTTGGGCAAAAAAATTGACCTATCCCATGGCTCCAGATTTTAGTGAACTCTCCATGTTCACTGATCTCAGGGGCCAAGGTTCCCTAGCTTCTAACAGGAGCTGGTGCCCACGAGTACTAAGGCTCGAGTTACCTGATGTCTCCCACACCTTAGGCCTCCCTTGGAGGTGAAAGGTCCGGAGTGCCTTGTCCACCAGCGTTGTTCCAGAAGTTGCTCTGGGAGGCCATTTTCCAATGGCAGCACTGGGGATCTGGGATGCATAGCAATGCCTAAACTCCCATACTCCTCCGTTCTCATATCCCAAGTCCCTGTGCATAGTAAGGAACCTGGGAAATAGTCTCTAGAGAAGCCCTCCAATGTTAAGGAACCAATAAGGGAGCAGCGATTGAAGTCCTGGATCTGGGAGGTTCTTGGAGAAAGCTGGTTGAGTAACGGAAGATTGCTGTAAGACGAACTCGGTGTTGTGTTAGTGCAGGATGTGTCCAGGTGAGAAGGGCAGGCAGGGATAGAGTGCAGGACATCTGCTGGTCTCCTGGTCTCTAGATGCCTCACCCTGAGATGTCCCTGAGGGCAGGGAACTCTCCCCTTGGCTCTTTATGAAGGAAGCCAGTACCTTCTGCAGGGGCTATTTGGGCTCTCCGGTCACCTGGAGTATATTGAGAGTTCTTGGCTTCCCTAATCCAAACATCCCAAGTAACTTTTTTGGGTGCCAACTGGGTGCAACCGGGCAGTTCCATTCCTGATCTCCAAGGGAGATCTGGGTTAAGTTTCAGGCCCCTGGCTGCTGAGGGCCTTTGAGAGATGAACCAGTGAGTGGAAGACTTCTCTGTGTATCTTTCTCTGTCCCTCTGACTTTCAAGAAAATAAGTACACAGTGGTTTTAATAAAGAACAGGGGTGTAGCAACTGTGGGGGCCCAGGCGCTTTATCCCAGAGCCTTGAGGGCTGTTCTGTTGTCTTGCTAATAGCACCTGGGAATGTCATGCACTTGGCATTCTGGAAGATGGGACTAGGGTTACAGGCGAGGCTCTGCCAAGGGTAGTCCTGTCTTACGTAGCCCTAGCCCAGGTAGTGAGGGTGGAGATGTTTCAGCTGTGTCAGGTGTAATGATGAATAGCCGATAACAGAATGGATCAATAAAGCAGCCCAGAGCATCTTGGTGTATACAGGGCTCCTTGGGGTGATGCGGTTGGTTGATGATGTCTAACATAAGGCTGGATGGGGGTGCTGGGAGCCAGCATGCTGGTGTGTTCTTCCCTGGCGTTCTGTCTGCAACCTAGGAACATTGAGCGTCATACTTGGTTCTCTTTGTCCCCTTCCCCAGGTGACTGTTTGCTGCTAAGGGCCACAAGTCCCCTGCTGTTCTGATGTGCACATGGCTTTGTTTCCTAAAGGCTTGGTTTGGTGGCAGGAGAGTTGCAGGCATTGTGGGGCAAGAAGGGGCATGACTTAGGGAGGGGGCAGGAGCTGCCCCCCGGGTTGTGCTTGAAGACAGGAGTGCGGAAGGAAAACTCCCTCGACAAGTAGCAGCCTGCATAGTGAGGGCCAGAGCTCAGGGCTCCTGAAGTTGCCCGTGGACTTGGGGGTCTAAGGCCGACGTGGCCTTGTGCTGGGGGAAGGACAGCTGGTGTTAGGTGCTCCCGGGGGCTGGTGGCCTCTGACTCTGCACATTTGGGGTCCCCAATCTCTCATGTATATAAGCGACATGGCAGTCCTGATACTGCCTCCTCCTGGGGCACTGTACGAGTCACAGGGAGTGGAGGGTGGGACACCGTGCAGGTATTCTACAGGTGGAGAACAGAGGGCCGCCTAGGTCTGGGACTGGTGTCAGGGCAGAGTCTGGAGCCATCTTCATACTGGCTAGGGAGGGCTAGGGCGGGCCAGCCAAGGGTCAAGAGAAAATTCTAGATGTCCAGGAGTTGGCGTGAGCCACTGAGGTCTTCCTGCCTGTGGCTGGGAGGCCTCGCTGCAGCCCCACAGGCTCTGGGCAAGAGACTTTAATCTAATTACATGCTTTATTGGAGCCAATTTGTCTTCCAATCCATCTTGTTCAGTAAGAAAAAAGAGCATGCTGGGGACTCATTTGCACCCTCTTGTTCCAAGACGGAGCAGAGGGGCTGCCCCCCATCCCCTGGCTCACGTGGTCAGTGCCCCCACCCCCCAACTCCCTGAAGCCAGCCTGCAGTCTGCCCTGTCCTGCCTTTAGCCAAGAGAGCCCAACCCTTCATGGGTCCCGGTGCACCAAGTAGGGCCAAGGCCTGACAAAGTTGCTTCGCCCACAAGGCCACCCTGCTAGAGATGCTGACCTATCAGTGTGGGAGCGTGGTGTTTTGAATTCATTGGTATTTGAGGATTTAGGACCTGCGTGTGAGTCATGCCCAGAGCCCACCCAACCTCCCCCCACTCTCCAGGGCTCCACTCCCTTTCCCCCTGTGAGGAGCTACCTTCCCCCATTGCAAGTTTGTTTTTTGCCCCTTGAGCATTTCTGATTTGCCCTTTTGCCCACCCTTGGGGACCCTGCCTTGGGCTGCCTCTTTGCAGTTGCTTTTGCAGACTTGGTTACTCTCACCCCTTAGATGAGGACAGAGCCAGGAGTTGCTAGAGCTTGGGGGTCACTTGGCTGGCCAAGCCACTCAGTGGGGGTGGGTGGGTGATGGCAGCTGAGGTTGCTTGTGTTTAAGTCATCGGCTAAATGGTTGTGAGAACCATTGTGAGAACCTGGTGGGTGTCCTGGGCCTGGGGACTAAGCAGGAGGAAGCTCCCGACTTCAGGGAAGGGACTCCACGAAGGGAGCTGACGTCAAGAGGGGACAAGTGTCCAGTGGGCAGGTGGGGAGCTGCATCTGCTGAGTGGATCTGTCTTGTAGACTCGCCAGAGGCCACCAGAGGTTCATAGCTGACTCGGGGCCATACTGGAGCGAGAAATAGCTGTGGGTTTAAAAAAGAGTAATTGCTTATGCTGGCAATATCATGAGATGAGTTTCCTGTCCCAGAGCCAACATGAGAATAACATGTACTCCAGAGCTCAGCTTGCTAGAACTACGGAAGATTCGGGCTCTTGCTCCCACCTGAGGAGTGTTGGTGGAGAACTGCAGTGCCAGGCGTGCCCAGCGATACATAACCAGTATCCTGCCTGCACCCTGTGCTGCAGGCTTCTTCCCTCCGTGCACCCTGCAGGTCCACTGGTGTGGTCAGTCCTCCTGTCCCCACTGCAGGTGCAAGGGCTCCTGTGCTGGGTTGTCGGCACAGGTAATCTGTCCAGTGGCCACTGAGCTGAGGCCTGCGAACAGGCCCCCCAGGTGCCAAGGTCAGGGTGCTGCTGTCAGATACCACCAGCTGTACCTGCTGACGTGTGAGGGTGCTATGCCCAGTTCAGAGCAACGTTTATTAGGGGGCCAGAAGCCTGTACCTGGTTTCATGAGGGGGTGTGTTTTTCTGTAGACTTTTTGAAAATTCCTCATACACATGGATTTCAACGATTTTGGGGCGCCCCAAAGAAATGTAGCTTTTCTTGCTATTTCTTCCTGAGCTTTAGGAAACACCTCCCTTGTAGGTATCCCACAGCCTCTCAGTTTCACATGAGCCCTCTCTAATCCAGCTTGGGCCCTCTGTGGCATCAGAGCCCAGCAGGTTTTAAAAGATGCCTAGAACTCCTCACCCCAGCTCTCTCTCGCAGGCATCGCCAGGATAAGGGAGTCTATTGGTCAGGGCAACCTTCTATGTCTTCCTGAGACAACTACAGTCAGCTGGTCACCTGGGAGGTAGCGGTGACTCATCCTGTATTAGGTGCCGGGACCCTGAGGTCTGACTGGCTGTGGGTGGGGTTGGGGAGCAAACAGATCATTCTGGCCTGTGGAATGGGCACCAAGAGCAGAGGGTACCCACCTCCGCTCAGGAGTGTGAGGAAGGTGCACAGGCAAGTGGCATGGGGATGGGTTCCGCCAGGGGACCAAGGTGTAACGTCTGAGCCTGTGCGTGGCTGTTCACCATGTGTCTCCAGCTTCTCCCACAGCTAAAGGCTCAGGTGCTATTCCTCCTAGCTACTCGGCCAGAACCTGGAAAAGGGGAATGGGATGGTGTAGGGACCCCAGGTGGAAGATAGGGTGCTGGCTGAGAACCTGGTGGGTTGGCTAAGCCCAGCCCTCCAGGCTGTGGGCCTGAAGCTGTGGGCTAAGGAAATAGACATCACTCCTGTTGCCACATAGGACTCCATTGCATAGATTTCTGAATCTGTGCCTACTGGGCTTTGTCTGCTGAGGCCAAGGCCAGGTCTCTCCATCTTAGAGCTAAGCTGGCTTCAGGAGCATCCTTCTCTGCCCATGCTCTATACCACCTTTCCTCAATGCAGGTCTTGGCCAGCCCCCAGGCTCTTCAGTGCCTTTCCTCATTCAGCCTGTGCATGGCAACCCAAGTTCTCTGCAGTCCCTGGGCTAAGTCAGGGTTGTTGATCCCTGCTCAGGGCCTTGGTCCTTTCCTTCCTCAGCTCTTCTGGTCTTTTGCAAAGATGTATTTATTTATTTGCAAAGCAGAGGGAGAGAAAGATTGTTCCATCTGCTGATTCACACCCCAAGTAGCTGCAGTGGCAGGGACTGGGATGGACCAAAGTCGGGAGCTGAAGCCATCCAGGGCTTCCCCGTGGGTGGCAGGGGCCAGGCCCTCTGGCCATGTTTCGCTGCTTTCCCGGGTACATTAGCAGGTTGCCTGATGGGAAATGGAGCAGCTGGGATTTGAACCAGAACTTACATATGTTGGCATCATATCTCATGTAACTCAATGGATCACAGCACTCATTCTTAACCTAGTTTTAAAAGATTTATTTTTATTGGAAACTTAGATTTACAGAGAGGGAGGCAGACCGAGAGGAAGATCTTCCGTCTGCTGGTTCACACAGCCACTTGCAGAAACGATCAGAGCTGAGCTGATATGAGCCGAAGCCCCGAGCCAGGAGCTTCTTCTGAATCTCCCATGTGGGTGCAGGGTCCCAAGGTTTTGGGCTGTTCTCTACTGCTTTCCCAGGCCACAGGCAGGGAGCTGGATGGGAAGTGGGGCCGCTGGGGTATGGACCAGGGTGCATATGGGATCCTGGTGCATGCAAGACGAGGATTTAGCCACTAAGCTGTTGTGCTGGGCCTGATCTGTTTTTGTTTTGTTTTGTTTTTGTTTTTTAAGCACAAGAATTTTATCTTCATTACAAAGTTGAAAAGAACAGGCAACGCAGCAAAGGGAGAGTATCAAAATGAGCCATGGTCCCTGCATATTGCATGCTTTTGGAATGAACTCAGGCCTGTGTTGTGGTTGACATCCCCCTGGGGGTCCCCTGTGACCCACCCAACTCCTTCTCAGTACCCACCCCCACCCCTGCAATCCTCTGGCTGCACTCTTTCCCCCACATCCCTCAGTTCTAGTCCTCTTTGGGTTCCTCACAGCTGCCCGGCACTGTCTTGCACTGGGGCTTGTGTACCTGTTGAGGCCTTGACTGCCCCTTTCTGTGCCCCACAGGGCTGATGGCTTGCCATCTTCAAAGTCATCGCCTCCAAGGGGCCTTCCTGTCCTTCCCTGGGAGAGCTGCATGCACACACACACACCCCGGGGCTTTGACGTGGGGATGCCACCAACTCTGGGTAGCACCCCAGCCACGCTGGATACAAGTGTGCGTTGCTTGGGTGGTGAGCCAAGGCGGCTGTATTCCCGTCTGCTGAATTTTTGTTGATCTTTCAAGATTGAGCATCCCATTGTTCCACTTCCTTATCCATGTTTGTTTCCTTGTTTATGAGTTACCTATCCCTTTCCTTTGAGTTTTGTCTCCCTGGGTTTTTTTCCCCCTTATTGATTCAGAGAGCCCTTTATATGGTAAAGACTTCTGCTGTGGATGTTGCATACATTTGGGGGGCTTTCTTGTAACCACTGGCCCATAAGTTGAAGGCACATGGAGTTGTTTCAGTAGTCCACTATGAGAAGTCACCTGGCTGGTGGGGGTCCTTGGCCTCCACTACCCTAGGGACCCAGTAGGAAGTGAGCATTTTGCTGTTGTGTCAGGACTTCTGGGGTGATGGAGCAGGTGTGAGAGACCAGCTTGGGCTTGGAGAAATGAGAACTACTGAGAGCCTGTGATACCAGATTTCCCAGACAGGTGCCCATAAGGCTTGTAAGGAGCTTGTCAGAGGCTGACTTACCTAAGCCATCAAGTCATCTGCAACAGACCCAAGGGGTGGGAGCTGGCCTGCTGGAAAGTGTCTCTGGCTCTCTCCACATCCCATCCTGAGGGCCAAGGCAAGGCCCATGGACATGTGCAGCCCCTGTGGAGGTTTCTCTGACTTCATACCTGCATGGAGTGGGGTCTGAACTCTGGGCAAGCCAACCTCACCTGCTGTAGAAGGGCAGGCTGCAAACGACCCAGGGTCCCTGCTGGCCCAAGCCCCTGTTCCCTTGAGCTCTTTCTCCCAGCCCAGAAGGCCGGAGGCAGTGAGTCGGTCGGGGGCTCCAGCAAGCAAGACCTCTGCCAGCACCCCGCCATGCTCCAGGGGGAGGTGCCAGATGCGGGGCCGCTGGCTCCCACCACGGGCTGCTGGGCCCTGCCTGCCATATGCTCAAGCCGGCGAGCAGGCCTGCCCCCGCAGGATTTGGCACCTGAGACCCTGGAGGTGGAGGAGGAGGTGGGAGGGGCTAGGCCATGGGGAGGGGGTCCATGGGGCCACCTCTTGGCTTTTGGCTGTGAGTGGGTCAGGGGAGCAGGTGGGAGGAATGGGACTGAGGCAGAGCTGCTCCCAGGAGCAGCCAGGATGCCAGCCAGCCAGGATGAGCCTGCTGCGAGTTGGGCAGATGGTGGCCTCCAGGCCTCAGCAGCTCTCCCAGGACGAAGCTCGTGCAAGTGGGGAGTCAGGCAGCCTCCCGTTTCTTGTGGGGCAAGGTGGAAGGGATCCCTGGTGGATCTGCCAGTGTTCGCCTGGGTTTCCGAGGCTTCCCCGAGAATGGAGGTGACGGGCATCTTACCCACCAGCACTCCAGATGCCAGGGTGGGATAGGATGGGCACCTTTGGGGCACAGGGTGCTGGTCTCTGATGGTGCCTAGGCTGGATAGTTGGCCCAGAAGGTCTGTGCATGTGTCGAGCTATGCCAGCTTCTGCAATGAGGTCAAGCTGTGCACTGCGGGCCCTGGAAACACGTTGGGGTGGCATGTCCTGGTCGCACTCTGTCTCTCTATGTCCCTGTGTCTGATGACCATGGGGATGGCTTGGGGCACAAGTGTCTCGCCACTGTCCCTTCAGGTCTGCTCAGCCATTCATGTTTCCCCAAATAGGTTGGTTTTCACTCATGTTGCCAGGATTCGAACCTAACATTCTGCCTGTATTTTTTTCTCATCTCTGCCTGTATGCTTTATTTTTTTTTGACACTTAGAAGGCTTTAAAGAATCATTTCTTGGCTATATTTATAATTTTGAAGTTTTTCTCCTGTTTATTTCTCCTTCTGTTATTAATTCTTCCCTCCTTTCCTTGGGCTCTGTCTTGCTCATTTTTTTAAACTTCTAGAACAGAACACACTTCATTTATTTCCACTCTTTCTCCCTTAATAACAAATAATATTTATTCCATTGTGGTCAGGAAATGAGGCCTGTGCAATTCCAGCTTGTTGGAATTAACATTTTTTTCACTATTTATGGGTTCCGGTGTCTTTCAGTATTTGTCAGTTTTTGCTTAATATATTTTGATTGGATTTTTTTTATACAAATTCATTCTTTAAATTAGTAAGTCATATTCATCCAATTTAAACATGTTTACTCTGCATTCTTTTTAAAAATATCATTTGTTTGAAAGAGCAACAGAAAAGGACTAGGGACAAAGGCCCTTCATCTACTGATTCACTCCTCAGATGGCTGTGAAGCCACAGACCGAGCCAAGTGTCAGGAATTCCATGAAGGTCTCCCATGTAGATGGCAGGGGGCCAGGCACTCGGAGCATCTTCCACTGCTCTTCCAGGTGCATTAGCAGGCAGCTGGGCCTGCAGCGGAGCAGAAGGGACTCAAACTGGTGCTGCACCATGGGATGCTAACATCTTACTAGCATTTGTACCTCTTGGTTTTGCTTTTGCTTTCCTTACTTCCATTTGATAGGACACCTATGCCCTCTTCCTAAGTTGTAACTGTTTTCAACATCTCTGCATTTGGTGAGATTCCTCTTACACAGCAATGTAATGTTTTAAATCAGTTTTTCAGTAGTGGAGGATAGTCCATTTACCTCCAATGGCTTTAGATAGTTGCTCGTCTGGGCTTATTTATCTGAAAGGTAAGGAAATAGGGGAAGATGGACAGAGATCTGTTACATCACTCCACAATTGTGCGTGATGCTTAGCTCTGGACCAGGCAAAGCCAGGAGCCTAGAGCTCTATCCTGGCCTCCCAGGTCTGCACTGGCAGGACACAGGAATCAGAGATGGAGCCTGGGACTTGAACACAGGCATTCTGAGATGGGGTGTGGATGTCCAAGTGACAACCATCACACCACACACCTGCTGCTTTCTGTAATCTTCATTTGTCAAAATTGTTTTATTTTTAATATGGTCCACTTTTCCCCCATTTCATCTTTTGGCATATTACATATATTTCCTCTTTCCCCCAGTAATTGTTATCTCTGAGTCTTTCGAAAGCATGATGTAAGCTGGTAACCTTTTGTCATCTCCGAAAGCAAATGTATTTATTCCAAAGGCAGAGTGGCTGTGAGTGAGCATGAGGCTGATGGAAACATCTTTCATTGGCTGGATTCACTCCCAAATGGCTCCAGCAGCTGGGTCTGGGCCAGGCTGAAGCCAGGAGCTTGGAACTCCTTCTGGTTCTCCCACGTGGATGTCAGGGATCCATGTCCTTGGGTCATCCTCCATGCCTTCCTGTGCATAGGTGCAGACAGTGGAGCAACCGACACTCACATGGGATGCCAGCCTCACAGGTGGCAGCTTAAATCGCTGCAACACAACTCCAGCCCCCCAAATTGCATCTTTCACATTGTTCCCCTAAGTCATACTACACTTCTCAGTCTTTGCAAACTTGCCCTAAAGTTTGAAAGTAAACTTCTGATTATTTAGATAGACTTATCTGTGGTCTGATGTTCCTTTTTAAACGGTTAAAAGATACTCTTTGCATCCAGTTTGAGAACCAAATTTGAAATCTCTTTGGACTTCCACCTTGGAAAAAAATTCTTCAGTATTACTTTTTCAGGAGGATATGTGATTGGAATATTGTATGAGCCACGGTGCACTTGAGAACATATTTAATTGTGGCCTGCAGACATGGAAGGCAGTCTAGCTAGGTATAAAATTCCCAAGTAAATATTACCCCTCGCAAAACCTTCTAGAGATTCATGCATGATTGTCTGGCCAGCTTGCTGTTCTAAAATGTGTGTATAGTTTTTCTTGTCCTGGTGTCTCTTACGACTTACACAGATGTGTCTGTGCCTTGGTTTGTTTTTCTTGTGATTTGAAAAACAACCAGCAGGCCCTTTCCTTACATGTCCCTACTCCATCTGGCTCTTGCTACAATCCCCTCTGATCATATCTCATCCTTCCACTTGCCTACAGCCTGACGTTTTTCCACGTCTTTATCTCTTCTTCTAAATTCCATGAGGTTCTCCAATTTGTTCTTCATATTTCTACACCAGCATTCCCCTAGGCTGCTTCCAAAGTGAACATCGGTTGCACTCCTGGGCTTCTAGAGTTTTGTCTTTGCTTCTCCTGCCCCTCCTTCACTTCTCAGCCATTTGCCTGGCATCTCAACATGGCCTTTGCCAGCTGGGTGGCATCCCACACAATGGCTATCTCCTCTCTCACACAGTCCATGTCTTTTTGCCTGCCAGGCCTGTCCAACTGCGTACTCTCTATGGGTGTTTGGATTAGAGTGACAGTGTTGAATGGCCCTCTAAGAGTTAGATGTTCACAGAGAATGCTTGGCAGTGGGTCTGGGAGCTGGTGAGACCGCTGGGCTCCCGTCTCTGACCCAACGTAGGTGGCTGGGAGAATGCCTGGCCTTACCTCCAGTCCTGGTCCCCCTACCCAACTCCTGCCCTTGACCTGCATTGACCTCACTTCTGTTCTGTGGAGCCATGCCCCTCTCTCACCTCCACTGCCTGGCTCTTTGACTTCAAGAAAATAAAAGCCCAGATTCTACCGTGGCTGCTGCCCTTGTAGATCCTATCCTTGCTCAATGCCCCTGTCCCTGGAGAAAGGGTGGCACCAGCTTTCTGCCTCCCACCTTGCTTCCTGGCCATTTGTCCTCTGATCACTGTCTCATTCTCTCTCTGGTCCTTGTTTTTTGGATCTTTCTGTTTCACCAAAAAGCTGTGTCCTGAGGTAAAACCCGGACAGGTTTTGCTTATTCCATCACCATCTGCCTTTAATTACTAGAGATTGCTCCCAGATCCCAGTGCTGGGTCATCTATCAGCTTCTTTCTTGGCATTGGCCGGAGTTTTCATGATTGTGTTGTCCTTTTTTGGCTGTTTTGGAACCAAACAAGGGGAGGCCCCATGTGTGGCTGCCAAGTCAGTGCCATGTTGGAGAAGGTGTCAGGGCTGCCTGGGGTTTGTTGGGGTCTGTCCTGAAGCTGTCTACAGCTCTGTGTCCCTTGTAGGGGAAGCAAAGGCAGGGATGCGTGCATACCCGTGGATTGCTTGCTCAGTGACCTTGGCTGTCTGGACCACATTCCAGATGAAGAGCCAGCTCCAGATGCCATGGCAATGGCCACACCCTGTCGCCAGCCAGCTTCCCCCAAAGGAGAGCATGCAGCTTCCTCTGCCATGCCAGTTATTTGTGTTTTATGTCTTCCTTTCTCTTAAAGAATTTATTTGATTTATTTGAAAGGCAGAGTTACAGAGGGGAGGGTAGAAATAGAGATTTTCCATTTGCTGGTTTACTCCCTAAATGACTCAACTGCCTGGATTGGGCTAGGCCAAAGCCAGGAGCTGGCACTTCATCCAAGTCTCCTGTAGGGTATAGGAACTCAAGTATCTGGACCATCTTCTGCTGCCTTCCCAGGAGTATTAGCAGGGAGCTTGATGGGAAGCAGAGCAGCTGGGACTCAGACCAGCACTCTGACATTAAATGCCAGTGTCACAGGTAGTGGCTTAACCCACTACATCACTCAGCACCAGCCTCTACAGTTCTAACACACTTGGTCTCCTTAGCGCAGACCTACATGAGAACCAGCTCCTCTGAACTGAGTAGGGAATACTTCCCAGCAAGCCCACTGACCTGACAAAAAATGCCAGCATGGAGAAAGATCTAGAACCCACCAAAATAGGTGAAGACACAAATAGCAACGTTCCAAGGCTGGCTAGGAGAATGGCTGCTCCAGCATGAAGCAAGCTTTTCCCCTCCGACACTGGGAGCTGTGTGCCCACCATAGGTTTAGGGACCTCCCAGACCCACAGCCCCCAAATGACTCAGTCATGCTGACCCCCAACTGAACATTGGGATCCTCCTGGGTCACCACTGTGGCACAGCAAGTTGTCTCCACTTGCAATGCCAGCATTCTCTATCAGAACGCCTGTTTGAGTCCCGGCTGCTCTGCTTCCGATCCAACTTCCTGCAAATGCAGCAGGAGATGGCCTGAGTATCTGGACCCCTGCCACCCACATGGGAAACCTGGATGGAGTTTCAGGCTCTTGGATTCAGCCTGGTCCAGCCCCAGTTGACGTCGCTGTTGGGGAAGGAACAAGTGTATGGATGATCTGTTTGTCTCTCCCTCTCTTGCTCATATCGCCTTTCAGATAAGTACCACTTTAATTTAAAACATAAAAGTAGACTTTCATACTACTCCATACACCCCACAGAACCTCTTGGGCATAAGACTGGGAGCATTAGTGTTTTTCAAGCTTCTGGCAGATTCCACCTGTAGCTGGGATTGAAAACCAGGGCTGAGGAGCCGGAGTTCGGGGGACCCGTGACCTTGGCTGATGCGAAGGGGGTTTGGTCCCAGGTCTTAAGAGGTGCTTGTGAGACTCACCCTGGTGCCCTGGGAGTTACCACTGTGCCGAGAACAGACGCCTGGTACTCATGGTCAGGACTGCCATGTGACTGGGCGGTGTGGGCCGTCATGCTGCAGGGAGGGTCTTTCCCTGGTAGGTCCTTGGCTCTGGAGAGAAAAGCTGTGGATGGCAGTGGCTGGGCAGAGTGGCCCTGGAGGCCCAGACGCGTCTGCCTCCCTTACTCCCACCTGTCCACTGTGGTCAGGCTCACCTTCCACCACCCAGGTACCTCTTTTTTTTTTTTTTAATTTTATTTTAAATTCATTAATTACATTGTATTATGTGACACAGTTTCATAGGTACTGGGATTCTCCCCACCCCTCCCCAAACCCTCCCACCATGGTGGATTCCTCCACCTTGTTGCATAACCACAGTTCAAGTTCAGTTGAGATTCCCCCATTGCAAGCATATACCAAACATAGAGTCCAGCATCTTATTGTCTAGTCAAGTTCAACGGCTTCTTAGGTATACCCTCTCTGGTCTGAAGACAGAGCCAGCAGAGTATCATCCCAGTCAATTAAAAGCTCCAACATACCATCAGCAAAAATTTACATCATTATGGAATTAATTGACATAGTAATGAGTAACCAATATGGTAAAAGTAAATGCAATTTCTTATCCACCTTCTGTGACCACCTCATTGACATTTCAATTTTGGTTTATACACAACATATAACATTCATAACATAACTTGTTATACATAACATCATATCAAATTAAGGCAAACATGTGGTATTTAACCTTTTGGGATTGGCTCATTTCCCTTAGCATTATGGTTTCCAGTTTGGCCCATTTGGCCACAAAGAACTGCATTTTGTTTTTTTTAATAGCTGAGTAGTATTCCATGGAGTAGATGAACCATAGCTTTCTTATCCAATCCTCTGTTGATGGGCATTTTGGCTGCTTCCATGTTTTTGCAATTACTGATTGTGCTGCTATGAACATAGGAGTGCATGTTGGTTTCTCATAAAACAAGTGTTCTGGATATATTCCTAGGAGTGCTATTGCTGGGTCATACGGTATGTTGTATTTGAGTTGTTTGAATGTTCTCCATACTGATTTCCATAGAGGCTGTACCAGCCTGCAGCCCCACCAGCAGTGGAGTAGGGTTCCCTTTTCCCCGCAACCTCGCCAACAAGTGTTGTTGGTGCTTTTATTCATGTGGGCCAGTCTTACTGGCGTTAGGTGGTACCTCATTGATGTTTTAATTTGGATTTCCCTTATTGCCAGGGAACTTGAGCATTTTTTCATATGTTTATTTGCCATTTGGGTTTGTTCCTTTGTGAAGTGTTTGCCCATTTCCCGTGCCCATTTCTTGAGTGGCTTGTTTGTTTTGACATTTTGGTTGTTTTGTAGCTCTTTGTATATTCTGGAGATCAGCCCTCTATCACCTAAGTCGTGTGCGAAGATCTTCTCCCATTCTGTGGGTTGCCTTTTTACTTTGTTGATTGTTTCTCTAGCTGTACAGAAGCTTCTTAGTTTGATGAGGTCCCACTTGTTTATTTTGGTCTTGATTTCTACTGCATTTGGAGTCTTTTTTAGGAAGTGAGGGCCTACCCCTAAGTGTTCCAGTGTGTTTCCAACATTTTCTTCCAAAAGTTTGAAGGTTTCTGGATGTAGGTTTAAATCTTTTATCCATTTGGATTTGATCTTAGTATATGGTGAGAGATGTGGGTCTATCTTTTTGTTTCTGCAGGCTATCAACCAGTTGTCCCAACAGCATTTATTGAACAGACCTTCCCATTTGCCTGGGTTGTCGTTTGTCTTTTTGTCAAAGATTATTTGGCTGTATTTGTGTGGGTTCCCATCTGGTGTTTCTATTCTGCTCCATTGATCTTCTTCTCTGTTTTTTTGCCAGTACCAGGCTGTTTTGATAACCACTGCCCTATAGTATGTCCAGAGGTCTGGGACTGTGATTCCCCCTGCTAACTTCCTGTTCTTGAGAATGGTTCTAGCTATTCGTGGTTTTTTGTGTTTCCAGATGAACCTTTGAATCATTGTTTCCAGATCTGTGAAGAATGTTTTGGGCAATTTGATTGGGATTGCGTTGAATGTATATATTGCCTTTGGCAGTATAGACATTTTAATGATATTGATTTTACCTATCCAGGAGCATGGGATGTTACTCCATCTTTCTAGATCTTGTTCAATTTCTTTTTTAAGTAGTTTGTAGTTTTCCTCAAATAGGTCTCCAACATTTTTGGTTAGGTTAATTCCCAGATACTTCATGCTTTCCTTTGTTACTTTGAATGGTATCTTGCTGGTTAGATCTTTTTCCAACTTGGGGCTGTTAGCATACACTATGGCTGTTGATTTTTGTTCATTAATTTTGTACCCTGCCACTCTACCGAACTCTCGTATAAGTTCTAGTAGTCTCTGTGTTGAGCCTTTTGGCTCTTCCATATAAAGAATCATGTCATCTGCATATAGTGAAAGCTTGACTTCTTCATTTCCCATTTGGATTCCTTTGATTTCTTTTTCTTGTCTTATGGCCTCAGCGAGTACCTCTAGAACTATGTTGAATAGCAGCGGAGAAAGCGGACATCCCTGTCTTGTTCCAGATCTCAGTGGGAAGGGTTCCAGTTTTTCTCCATTCAGTCACCCAGGTACCTCTTACAGCCCTGGTTTCCTCGTCATTTTATGATAAAGATTTTCCCAACAGCAGGGACTTGGCCAGGGCTGAAGCCAGGAGTCAGGAACTCAATCCAGGTCTCCCACGGGGGTGGCAGGGACCCAAACACCAGAGCCATTACTGTTGCCTTCCAGGGTCTGCACCGGCAGGAGGCTGGTATCAGATGCTGAACCCAGGCAACCCCTCTGTGGGACAAGGACATCTTAACCACTAGGCTAAAGGCCAGCCCCAGGTGCCCTCACCCTGCCGCTGGGCACGGCATCCTTCCCTCAGAACCTGCCAAGAGGCTCCAAAGGGCTGGTGCACTTGACCCCTGCCGATCAAGGTAGAGATACAGAGGTGCCTGGACCCATGCAGAGGAGGCAGGGTGGCAGAAGTACCTTGCTCCTGGTGACAGGTGGAAGTGCTGGTATGGGCCCACTCGCAGCTTCCACCAACGTCACAAGAAGGCCAAGAGGGTGAGTCCGAGGTGGCCCGGTGGTGACGACAACTTGGACATGGAGAGATCCGCAGTAGCCTTGGCCATAGCCCTGGCTTGGCAGCCCTGTGGTGTGGCATGGGAGGGGGGTGGTGGTGCAGTTGACCTGTGTGTGAGGACTGCCAGCAGCTGTCGTCTCAACTGCTCAGACTTGGTAGGGTGAAAGCCTGCTGGCTAACCCAGTCCATCACTGTCCACCCAGAGGGAGTTCTCCTGAGGGTGCTCCCAGCACAGTACATGGCCCCAGAGGAGCAGGGAAGCCTGTCCCTGCCTGGGGATGCTGAGGGGCTGCCCAGGAGGGAGTGGGGGTTGGGGTGGGACACTGGATCTCTGGCTGCCAAGGCAATGGGATGGAGCTGTTTTCACTTGGATGGAGAGCCCTGGGCCATGCATCCTGCTTTCCATGTGGCCAGGGCCAGGCATTGGGGCAGATGTTCCTACAGTTGTCAGCGTGGGCTGGAGACAGGTGGCACTGCAGGGGCCTGCCTTCCTGCCCCCACCTACGTCACTACTCACTCTCCTTGGCCTAGGGTTTCCCTCTCTGTGGCTCTTGTGCTTGGGGTAGTTGCTTATGTGTGTTCATGTATGTGCACACACGTGTGTTCAGCTTTTTTATTTACTTTGTTGAAAGAGCAATAGGGAGGGAGGGAAGGTGAGACAGACAACAAGCTTCCATGCACTGGTTCAGTTCCCAAATACTTGCATGCATTAAGTCTGGGCCACGCCAAAACCAGAAATTCCATGTGGGTGGCAAGGACCCAAGCATGTGGGTCATCTTCTGCTTTCCCAGGTACTTCAGCAGGGAGCTGGATGAGAAGTGAGGTAGCTGGGACCTGGACCGGTGTCCCAAGCAGTGGCTTCCCCTTCTGTGGCACAAACCTGGGGTGTGTGTGGCGGTAGGGAGAGACATTCACTTTGCTGGTCCCTGGTTCTCCCTCCCTCAGCATACCTGACCCCCAAGTGCCAGTCAAGGCCAGCGCTTTGGTTGATCGCCAGTCTGGGAATTTCTAAACCACAGGGCACCCCTCATCCCAACTCAGAGTTTCACTCTCACACAGTTGGTGCCCCTGGAGACACAGCCTGGCACGAGCTGGGATGGTGATCTTGGTACCCAGAACCCCAGGTCAGGGACCTGCCTGTGTTGCGACGAGCAGGTGGCTCACCCTTCTTGGGCCTCAGTTTTGGGGTCTGCAGGATGGGAAGGGCACCCACGTGTTAGAACAAATTGCGATTGGGTGTGTCTAGTACTGAGGGCCAAATGTGCGGGGGAGACCTTGGGCCTTTGACAGGCTCGGCTGTGGTGCTTACGGCAACACGTGATGATTTTGCAAAGGAATTGTGTCTCCTGGTCCAGGAAACAGAAATGGCTGGGGGCAGGGAAGAGGAGCCAGCGTGGGTGGGCTGGCTTGGGAGTTGACAGGACCACCCCTGGGAGCAGCAGGTCCATCGGTTGGCAGACCTGTGCATCCCCCGCCAGGTTGGCCCTGGGGGTTGGGGCGCCCCGCCCCCAGTGGTACCAGCAGCCCCACCTCTCAGTGGTGGGGCCCAACAGGACAGTCCTGCTCATTTGCACACTCCAGCAGAGTGGACACCAAAGGGGCTTTCCGATGCTTCACGGGCTGCTAATTTCCCCCTGCGACCCTCTTTTGTCTCCGCCTGACCCCAGCCAGAGGCTCCACGCCTTGAAAGCCAGTGCCTACCACAGACCCCGGCTGTGGGGTGACAAGGAGGCCTCTGTTGGCTTGAATCAGACTCCAGTTGGGGCCTAAAAACAGGGCGGTCATTCGTGGGCGTGGTCTCTGGAGCCCAGGGCAGGGAGCACGAGATACAAGAGCCTCCTCTCCCAGTCTCCTCCTGGAAGCTGAGGCGGCTACATGGGACCAGAGAAGGGGGGCTCAGGCTCCGGCCCCTTTGTCCCCAGGGCCTCTTGGGAAGGCTGGGCGTGCCCTGAGCACTTGGCCAGCCGGGTGCTGGGCATCACCAGGCCTCCCCGGCCTATTCATCACATGCCTAATTGGTCTGTGTCTGTGCTCTGCCCCCGCCCCCTGCAGACTGTGACTCCTACTGCAAAGCCTCCAAAGGGAAGCTGAAGATTAACATGAAAAAGTACTGCAAGAAGGACTATGGTGAGTGGCGGGGGTGGGGGGAGGGCGGGGGGCGGGGGGCGGGCCCGGGAGGGGGTGTGGTCAGGAGCAGGGCTGGCCTTGCAGGTGGGTGTCCATCACAGAAGCCGTGTGACTGACAGATCCCACGCCCCTCCCTGCCACCTCTGCCCTCAGGCACAAGGGTGTATGAGGGGCCAGGCAGGCCCAGATTCTACCCCCACCTCGTCCTGCAGCGCGGTGGCCAGGCTGGGATTCCCAGGCTGGCCTTTGGTCTTTGGCGCTGCTGCCAGTGCATGGTCATTTGGCCTCTCTGGGCTTGTGTGTTCCTATATGTACCCCCAGGCTCGTGACCCATGTTTGTGTGGCTGAGAGTAGACAGTGGACGGGCATCAGAAAGGGAGGCAGGAGTTTAGGGGGTGTGTGTGAGAGAGAGAGAGAGAATATGGAACCCCCCCGCCCCCAGGCTGTGCCTAACCTGGGAATCTGCGTCTTGCCCAGCTCTCATGACTAATAACCTCCACAGGGAACCCCCTCTGAGGCCTTTCTCAGTTGGCAACCCTGGGGGCCACCTGTAGAGATTGCCTGGCACCCATGTCCTCACCTGGCACTCATGCCCTCAGGCACTCTTCCACAGGGAAGGGGGTCCTATGACCCCCCCCCCCCGTCACCTGCTCTCACTGTGTGTCTGTTCCAGCCACTCCACTCCCCTGGGAGATGAGCTGACATGGTGATGTCTGGGCCCTGAGTGTGTGTCTGACTGGAGGCCGTTCCTGCTGCAGGGTCAAAGTCGGCGGGGCTGGAGGGACCTAGAGAACCTGTGGGGCTCAGCAGGGGGGGTGTAAGAGCTGAGGGGTGGGTGGGGCTGGAGAACAAGGCAGGGGGCACAACAGAAGCCCTGAGGTCCTGGGCGTCAGCGTTGGCTGGGCACTGCCTAGTGGGTCCTCCTGCCAGCTGGGACTTGAGCAGGGGCCCTGAGGCATTCAGGGAGTTCCCTGTGAGCTGAGGGCCAGCGGGGTCCAGGTTGCCCTACCTCTGTCCCTCTGTCCTTTGTCCTGTAGGGGCTGCGGTGGCCCCGCAGGGAGGTGGGAGGGAATGCCAGGGGAGATGGATTGATTGGGACTTCATGTTGGAGGGGTCCTTTCAATTGTTCCAGGGAGGAAAAGGGGCCAAGGTGTCTTTCTGGAAGGTACGGAGCTAGTTCCCACTCCCATCTTTCAGGTGTAAACAGCAGATCCCAGGAGTTGGGAGGTTTTAAGGGGTTCCAGTTTTCCCCCTGACTGGAGGGGGAGGGGCCTTTGAAAAGTTGGCAGAACATGCAGCTGATGAAAACAGTGCTGCCTAGCTTTGACAATCACCTTGCATCACAACAAGTTTATCTTAAAAAAAAAAAAAATTCGGAAGGTACCGTCACAACGAGAGACAGATCTTCCATCTCCTGGCTCACTCCACAGGTGGCCTCAATGGCCAGGGCTCCTTCAGGCCAAATACAGGAGCCAGAAACTCTGTCTGGGTCTCCCATCTGGGTAGCAGGGGCCCCAGCACTTGGGCCCATCCTTGGCTGCTTTCCTAGGCATGTTAGCAGGGAGCTGGATTGGAAGCAGAGCAGCCAGAGATTGAATTGGAATCCCGGCGCGTTGCTGACAACAGCTTAACCACCATGCCACAAGGCTCCTCCCAAAGCTTTACTTCTCTTCCTTGTGGGTCCTGGGGACACTTGGATTCCCTCTCCATCTTTGCCGAACTCCTTCTCAGACAGGCACACCCTGAAGCCTCCTGGATCACCAGGCCAAAGATCTTGGCGTGTGAGGAGGGGACACAACCCCACAACTTGGCTCTCCGTCCACCTGACCCCACCTGTCACCCTCCTCGTGGCAGGTGTTAGAAGTGGGGGCTCTGTTCCACGCAGATCACATGGTGGGCACTGGCCCAGCATGGGAGCCTCACCTACTACCCATGGGTCCTTTAAAGGGCAAGACTCAAGCAGCAGGGGGTTGTAGGGGAACCCTATAGGGTACCCCAGTGGGGCCATTTTAACCATGCTGCCCCCCAGGACTGCTGATGCCTGTCTTAGTCCTTTTGCTGCTGCTGTCACAGTGCCCGACACAGTGGGTTATGAAGGAAAGAGGCAGCTCTGGGCATCCACCTGCATGGCACTGGCATGGCTCAGCCTCTAGGGAGGGCCTCGTGCTACTGCGACTCCAGGGGAGTACAGAAGGGAGGCAGGTGTGTGTGAGAGGGGGGCACTGAGGGGACAATGGTCTCTGATGTCCTGCTGCGGGTCCCAGCCCCTCGCAATACCCAGACACTGTGGGGTCCTAGCCTCAGCCCAAGGCTTGGCTGGGGACCAACTACCTTCCGATTGAACACAGCTGGAGTTTGGGTTCCAGTCCTTCCTAGAAAGCAGGTGCACTGAAGTGTTTCGGGGGGCTAGGCCTCCAGCTCACCATCCAGGGGTGTGTGTGTGTGTGTTTACATGCAGTGGGGAGCAGGAGCAGACAAGCTTCCCCAGGGACTTGCAGGGGCTCCTGGGAGGCTCAGGGGAGCCCCAGGGGATGGGGTAAGCAGTCAGCCGGGCACAGGCCTTGCTCTGGGCCTTTGGCAAGTCTTTCGTGCCAGTGACTGGGCCCCAGGCCCCCTGGCTGGAGCAGCAGGACAGGCGGGAACTGGCTTGGGGGTGATCAGAGGGCAGGGCAGTGCAGCTGAGGGCATTGAGCAGGCCAGGCGGGGCTGGCTGAGAGCTGGCTCCGAGTTTGTAATCCCCGGGTTCTCTGGCTGACACCCGGCGGGGGGCCAATTAGGAAACACATTTCCTTCCCTTGCAGGGCACTTGGATGCTCCTGAAGCTGCTAATTAGAACCTCGGGTTTGCTGCCCCTGCTGGGGAAAGGCCCAGCCGCCTACCCTCATCTCCTTCCTCCTCCAGGCCAGCTTAGGACAGACTTGCCTTGGGAGCCAGGGAGAGTGCCCATCTAGGGCTCTGTTGACCCTGTGTTGAGGAGCGGTGTTGCAGGGGGGGCGGAGGTTGGCGCATGGGAGGTGGTATAGGGCTGCTTGGGATGGGCACTGTGCCAGGCAAGAAGGAATCAGGTTGGGCCGGGCAGGGGGATGAGGCCTCAGTGCCCGGGCCTGGGCCTGCCTACTTCTCATGTCCAGTCAACCCCTGTGGTCTGTGGGCACTTTGGCCAGGAAGCTCTCCCAGGGCCTTTTTTTTCCCCTAATGTTCCCAATAGGGAAGAGGTGCCAGGAGGGAAATGTGGTGTCCACCCCCGCCCTCACTCTCTGGCAAGCAGTGGTGGTGGTCCTGCCACACCAGGTACCATGTCCAGGGTAGGACTGGCTCCCCACACCTGTTCCAGGCACCTGTTCCCAGCACCTGCTCCTGGCACCTGCTCCTGGATCTCCTGGGGCCACCTCAGTCCTCTGTTGCCCTCTAGGGGATTCTAGCTCACCTTGCAAATGCAGGGCCCTGTTGGAGGGTGGAGTTGGGGGTGGAGTAAGCCAGGGAGAAGGGCCAATGAGCGGGTCAGCCAGTCTTCTGGGAGAGGTGTGCCTACGAGAGGGGATGCCCTGGGCACAGGTGTGTGTGTGCATGTATATGGGTTACGACCCTGCTGGAGCTCCCTTCTTGGGCACCTATATCTGGATGCAGGACTCATGAGAGTGGAGGCTCTTCCCTGGCTGGTTTCCTAGTCTTCTTGCCTCCTGTGTCCCCTCCCCTCTTCCTCCTTCCAAGGCCATCTCAGCCCTGCTCGCTCTGAGTGCCCAGCTCACACATCAACAAGGACTTAGCCTTGGCCTTCAGGAGTTTTTGGTTAAAGAGTGGAGCAAGACACTCAGACCAGAACCACAGAAGGTAGACCTGTGGCCTGGTTACAACCTGTACTGCCCCTGTGCCTTGCAGAGGGTGGGAAGGAAGGCTTCCTAGAGGAGGCAACCACAGGAGCCCATAGGCACCATGCACCACAGAGACCCCAGTTGGGAAAGAGAGGCTGCAGACACAGGAGCTGGGGACAGGCTAGCCAGGGAGGTTGGGGATGAGGCCAGCATTCACGCATCAACCCATCCACTGTCCATCCCACCACTGCTGCCTCGGGTGGCCTGGGAGCTGCCACTAGCTAGCCCCTTACCCCAGGACCCCAAGAGGTGGCGGGTGGGAGGCAGGGATGGCCTCTTGGCTGGAAGGTGAGATCATTTCACTTGTGCCAGTTCTTGGAAAAAAAGATTCATTCCCAGAAATGTTGATTAGTCACGCCTTTTGTTGAAAGACATTTTGGCATCACCACATGGAAAAAACCAGGATGCTTCTCCCCGGGAGGACTTGTTGTCCCAGTCCTCCTCCTGGGCTCCCAGCATGACGGTTGCAGACGAGTGGGCCCAGGGGCACCACTGCTGGCATCACTGCTGGCATCACTGGGCAGACATGGGGATAACTGGGAGTGTGTGTGTGTGTGCGCGCACACGCACTCAGGTGGGAGGGATGGTCCAGATGACAGGAATGGGGGCGGGCAGAGGTAGAGTTGGCATCTCTGTCCCCATGCTGGGCATCATCGGGTCCCATGGGCATGGAGAAGAGGGGAGTGGGCAGTGGCTGTGACACCTTGTGGGAGGTGAGGCCCTGCTGGGCTTGGCCCTGGAATCAAGTCACTCAGCTTGGGGCCTGCCCTTGACCTTGCGGTCGACAGCTACTCCAGAGGAGACTTAGTCCCTTCAGGCTCCCAGCACAGGGATGGAGCTGCCGCGTGGAGTGGCGTTGGGTCTTGGATGTGGGCGCGGGAGTCACAGCATGGCTCTGCCATGGCTGCTGCAGGGGCTGCCTTCCCCCCACCTCCCTGGGGCCGGAGAACAGCACGTGGCCTGGTGTTGCGGAGGCTTGCTGACCCACCCCTGGTGTCGGCGGCCCCCTGCAGAGCCTCCAAGGCCCCAAGCCAGATGTGACCTGCCCTCCCTGGGGGCCAGCCCCATATGGAGCCCAGATGTGGCGCTAGGGGCTGCATGAGTCAACCCGAGGTCATGTGGTGTGGGTGACCACCAGGTCGTGCAGAAAACCCCCTGAGCCCACAGGAAGCTCGCCCACCCCAAGAGCTGGGATTCGGGGGTGGGGGGTGGAAGTGGATCCGTCCTAGGTGCCTGTGCGGGGGGTTCTGGGTCCGCCCTCTGGACTGTGTGGCCATGTGGAAACTGGGCATGGTAGACCAGGTATCCCCGCCTTTGGGTTTGTGTCTTGCATGCCACTGACTTGACCCCTTCACTGCCCCAGGGGTCTCTTCAGTGGCATTCATGGCTGCCTCAGGACCTGCCCCATAGTCCCCCCGCCACTGCCAGCTCCCAGCTCTGCCAGCAGACACCACTTCCTTCCCAGAGCCAAGCCTTGCCCGCCCCCCGCCCCCCGCCCCGCCCCTGCTCCGTGGCCTGCTTTGGTTTCCTGTTTTAGATTTTGCCCAGAGAAGCATGTTTTGAGAAGGTTTGACTATGGGCCTTCAGAGCTGAAAGCTGGTTATAGGTGGTGCCTGATGCCCCTCCTACCTGGTGGGAAGGGGCAGTGCTGGGCTCCCATGCAGCTCCCAGCAGGGGGTGTGGCAGGTTGGGGGTGAGCTCAGCCCTGGTCGGGGTGTGGAGTAAGGCTGGGTTGGGGAGGCTGGCCTTTGCCACCTGCACAGGAGCTGCTTGCAAGGGCATAGGTCTGGGCGGGTGGGGGACACTCACTAACCCATCTTCCCATTGGGGGAGTGGGCACACCTCCCTGGGGGTGGGGTCAGCCAGGGAGTGGGCCACAGGGCTTGAGGGCAGCTCATGGGCCTCATTCACTCTGAGGTCGACCCATGGCAGCTGTGTGGTGGTAGATCCAGCCTCAGCTGAAGGTTAGGGGGAGGGGCTACTTGAGCACTGAATTAGGGGGCAGCTGGGTAGGCTCAGGAGGGGAGGAGCCCTTGGCTGCCACCCTCTCCCCAGCCACAGGCTGTCTCACAGGCTGCTGTGTGCAAGACACCAGGGCCCCTCTCCTAGTTGAGCCTCTGGCAAAGCTGTGACCTTGCTCGTGAGCCTGCAGGCATAGAGGGACAAGATGGGCTAAGCACATCTCCAGGGCATAGGACCATTAGCTGTCCTCATCTCCTTACACCTTCTCTGGGGAGGGCCAGGAAGCCAGATGGCCACTCATTAAACCCCTCTCCCTTCCCAACTACAGAGCCCAGGCACGAGGGGAAACTGAGGCAGCTGAGAGGCACAGGTGCACTGTGGAGGGGGGCCTTCAGCCAGCCCCTCGGTGGCATTGTTAGTGTATCCAAGGTCAGTGTGGCCAGAAGTGGCACCCAGGATCGCCGAGGGTCCCTGGGGCAGCTGGTGGGGGCAGGGTTTGGCGAGGCTCCAGCCCTTGCCTCACCTGATGGAAGCCCAGCAGGGCCGCTCTGTCCCTGCCCTGTATCGGGGGTGTGGGTCCTGGGCAGATCAGCGTTCACGAGCATAAATCAAGACTTGGCTGCAGTCTGGGAGGCATGTGGTCAGAGCCACATTTCTCGAAGGCAGCTGCCAGCTCCCGCCGTGCTTTTTCTGCCGGCGGATTTATGGGACGCGTGGTTTCAATGGTCGCTGTGGGTCAAGCATCCCTCCCGTCTGTCCTCTCTGAGGCAGACGGATGACAAGCCTTCCTAGCCGGACAGGCCCAACTGGAAAGTATGGTGGGTAGGGGGAAGCAGGGGGTGACCACCCAAGCTCCCTTGGGAGGATTCCTTCCCAGAGCCAGCTCATCCACCGAGAGACCTCCAGGAGGCCCAACAACCCACAGGGGTGTCCCCACGTGCAGGGGACCTGCCCCGTCCCGCCCAGCAGGGCCCTTCCCTGCTGCAGCAACACCCACAGCAAGCAGATGAAGGAGGAGCCAACAGCTTTCCTCCAGCCAGACACAAGAGGTTTGTTTGTTAAAGACTCATTTTTATTAGAAAGATTTACAGAGATAAAGATCTTCCATCCACTGGTTCCCACCCCAAGGGGTCGCAATAGCTGGAACTGAGCTGATCTGAAGCCAGGAGCCTGGAGCTTCTTTGTGTCTCCCATACAGGTGCAGGGTCCCAAGGCTTTGGGCCATCTTCTACTGCTTTCCAGGGCCACAAGCAGGGAGCTGGAAGGGAAGTGGAGCAGTTAGGACATGAACTGGCATTTATATGGGATCCTGTTGCATGCAAAGCAAGGATTTAGCCACTAGGCCATCAGGCCAGACCCAAGGGGGAGGGGAGCTTTGATCCCAGGGGAGTTGTGGGGTTCTCCACTCTGCTCCCAGCCTCCTCCTGTCACTGATTTCCCAGGGTGGGAGGGATGCTGATCACAGGCTGGGTGGCTCATGGCCAAGGCTGCGCTGGGGGCACTGGAGCACCCATTCAGGCGGCCCCCACCTTGATGGCCAATGTTGGGACTGCAGTGGAAGGGCGAGGGCACCCGTGTTATCCCACCCAAGGCCCTACCTTTTAATCCTGACACAACCCCTGCAGGCTGGGGCGGGAGGGGTGGGAAGGTGTCCTCAAGTTCCATAGTCCTGCGAGGGGCAGCCTCCTGCTCCAGTGACGTCACGGGCACGTCTGGCTCCTGGTGACAGGTATGTGCAGAAACAGGTCACCATCAGGACGTTGTATGGTGAATGTTCTCAGCCGTATGTGCGCAGTGGAGGCTGCACATACTTGGTGGGTTGTGTAACGGGGAGAGGCCTTGCCAAGTGCAGCAGAAACGGGGGGTTGTGCCCAACACGGTGCCCTGACTCTTGGGCCCACCCTCCCCTGCCCTCGCCCAGTCCCGCCCTGGCGCCCGCTGGGGTGCGGAAGGGAGATGGGGCCAGATGCTCTGTCGTGGGCAACAAGGTGTCATCTTCTGCCCGGACGGGGAGAGGCGGCTGTTCAGCTGTCCCACCTGGGTTCCTGGGGCCTTCGCTTTGGGGAGGGGCTGCCCGACCCTCTGCAGGGAGTGGGGTGATCTCCATGGGCACAGCTGGACCAAGCTTGGACCTTGCCCTCCCCTCTTAGCGCCCTCCCCCCAACCCCCGCTCCGGAGAGATGGCACCGGGCCTGTCCTTTGGTGCTGAGCTGGGGCCCAAGTGCCCGAGGCCCCTGGCACAAGATGGTCTGGGCTCAGGGTAGGTGCAGGCAGTCCTCCCAAGGAGCTTGGTTGTACTGGTGGCAGATGTCTGCCTCGTGGCAGTGTGTCTGCACCCTCACAAGGACCACCCTGTCGGTTAGGGCCCACCCTCATGATGTCATGTCAGGGGCTCTCTGTGAACCCAATCTGCAGCTACACTTACGCTCTCCAGGGCAGGGCCTGAGCATAC
Source organism: Ochotona princeps (assembly GCF_030435755.1). NCBI lineage: Eukaryota > Metazoa > Chordata > Mammalia > Lagomorpha > Ochotonidae > Ochotona > Ochotona princeps. The sequence continues at coordinate 52,453,238 of NC_080848.1, read as the reverse complement.
GCCCTTGCCAGCGGCGGGTGGGGGAGTGTGGGAGGGCGTGAAGAGATGCCCGGGCCGCGAGGTTCATTGTGCATTCCGCTCAGTCCTGGGGAGAGGAAACCGGGGCTCTCATGGTGGCCGGGGTGGGGGGCTCCCCCTCTCGGTTGCCACGGTGACCTCGGTCTGCAGTCAGATACACATGGCCCAGCCACTTCTCCAGAGTGCCCCCTCCTCCCGCCAGGAGTTCACACTGAGTGTTGAGTCCCTTGGTGACAAAAACATGGAAACGGTTGCCATGGCAGCCATTCTTTGGAGCCCTCCGACTGGAGTGCAAAGTTCAGGATGCCCAGGAACAGCTGAAATGAGAAAATCCACCCTTTCCCCCTTGCCTCACTATGGAGGAGGCATCCTGTGCACCGTGGGCCTGGGCCGTGGGTGGGTGCAGGGGGTGTCCCCTGGGACTGAAGGTGTCCTGGAGAAGAGTTAGCCAGCAGGGAAGGCGGGCAAAGCTGTGTGTGCACCCACTCACTGTGTGGACTGGTAGGCGCCAGGTTCTGAGACCATGATTGGGGTCTTAGGAGAAGTGGGTGCCTGTAGCATGCTGGGGACTAGGTCAGTTGTAGGCGTTGCCTGGCAGTCCAGGACCTTGGCAGTGGCAGAGGGGGCTGGTCCCCACAGGCAGCACTGGTGGCCCCTTCCATGGGGAGGGGTCGGGCTGCCTGGAGCAGGGCTGATTCAGGGAGGGCCTGCCCACCCCACCTGGTCCCCAGGCGGTGCCCGCGGTGGCTTTGGGGGTCTCCTGGCCCCCTGCTGGGTTCCTCTGTTCTGTGCTTACCCACCCCGTGCCCACGTTTCCTTGCAGCCGTGCAGATCCATGTCCTGAAGGCAGACAAGGGCACGGACTGGTGGAAATTCACCGTGAACGTCATCTCCGTGTACAAGCAAGGCGTGAGCCGCATCCGCCGCGGCGAACAGAGCCTGTGGATCCGCTCGCGAGACGTGACCTGTAGGTGCCCCAGGATCAAGACCCTCAAGAAGTACCTGCTGCTGGGCAACACCGAGGACTCGCCCCCCGACCAGGGCGGCCTCGTGGCGGACAAGAGCAGCCTGGTGATCCAGTGGCGGGACACGTGGGCGCGGCGGCTGCGGAAGTTCCAGCAGCGTGAGAAGAAGGGCAGGTGTAAGAAGGCCTAGCCTGGAGGCGGCGGCGGCGCGCCCGGGGCCCCCTCTCAACCCGCGGGGCGGGCCACCGAGGCTGCTGCGTGGACTTGACCCTTGAGGGCTGGCCCGGGGAGGGGGAGGGGGCGGGGCCCTCGGCGGCCCCACCCTGCACGCCCCATCCCTGTGCTTGCGAGCAGGTGCAGGGCAGGGAGCGCCGCAGGCCCTGGAGCAATGAGGGCGAGACTTAGCTACCTCACGGGGCTCCTCACAGAGCTGAGACGCGCATTCACGCTTTGGGGGGGGGGGGGGCGGGCTGGGGGGAGGCTAGGCGGGGTTGCGGGGGAGGCGGCTGGTCCAGACGCAGGTCACTGATAGGTTCCTGAGGAAGAGAGGGGAGGAGAACTGTGAATTCCAGCCCGGCAGAGGCGCTCCGCCCACCCCTTGGCCTTTTTCGCTCGAGGAATCCACACGGGACCCCTGGCCATGGGGACCCTCTGAAGGGGGAGTGGGGTGACGGACAGCCTATCCATGTGGCCTCTTGTCTGCATGGCTTCCCACTGTCCTGGTTTTCCAAGGAAGGGTCCTGGGATTTAATGGGGGAGTCACCCTCAGTGGGGAGAAGAAGGGGGACCCCTACTGGGTGCCTGCCCCTGCCAGCTGGGGGCTAGCCCCGGGTTCTGGCTCTGCCACACGAAGGGCACGGGCCCAAGGACAGCCCGGAGAAGGCCCAGCCGGGTGGTCACTGCCTCGCACCAGGGCCGCCTGCCGCTCTGCAAAGGCAAAAAACCTCCCACAGAGTTTCCTTTCTGGAAACTTGGACCTGGCCTGCTTTATGACATTTTTCCAGGGGAGGGGGCGGGAACACTGTTTGTGGAATGACGTCGGCTCCCACAAGGTCCCTGGAGCAGTGTGGAAGCTGGAAGGGGCTGGCATGGGCACAGAAAGCGGGCTGCAGATCTGGTGGGGGCCTGGCTGGGAGAGAGGAGGGGGATGGCAGGCAGGGCTGGGGATGGCCGGGTTCCTGGCGGCAGCCAAGGGAGCCACAACCACTTCCTCTTGCGGCCCTCCCGCGGGAGGGCAAAGGGGAGGGTTGCTGGTTCTGCCAGCTGTCTCACTATAGCCTGGGCTGTCCGTAGCACACTCAATTCTGGCTCTCAGGCTGTCCACCATCCCACCTTTGTCTTGCAAAGCCATGAGGAGACACTACCCTGGGGAGGGGGAAGGCAGCCCCCCAGGGTGGGAGGACCCGGCTTCTGCAGGTGCCTGGCTCCTGTCTGGAGTCTGGTTGCCCCACAGGGACACGTCGGGAGGGCTGCTCAGCCCCGCGGTCTCAGCCCCCCGTACTGAGCCCTTCCATCCTGCCACGTCCCCACTGCCACTGAGCCCCTGCTGCATGCCAGGCACTTTACCCACCTGCTCTTGGTGTGTCCTCACCCACCACCTCCACTATGGAACTGCAGTCTCCCTGTCCGGAGTCGCATCTGACCACACTTGAAAACGGTCACCAAGGCCAGGCTGCTGCATTCCAAGGTCCAGCTGCTGGTCCTGGCCGCTGCCTCTGAAGAGAAACCAGGATAAGTGTCACTGCTCCCAGGTCACCTGAGGAGGGTGGCTTAGCTGTAGGGGCAGCGTGGTGGGGGCTCACAGCAACTGGCTGTGGTTTCTGCCTGCACTGATGCAGAGGGGCCAGTGGCAGCCCCGTCCCAGTGCGTGACCCACATTGGTCCCCAAGGTTTTCCTCCCTGCCCCAGAGCAGCTCCCTGAACTGCCAGCCTGCCCTCCCCCACTGTTCCCAGAGGTGCCAGGGTTGGGAAGACGTCCAGTTGGCACCTGCAGGCCCCATCCACAGCTCCCCTCATCCTGGCCCCTCCCCCTGGGAGAAGCTGGAACCTAGGACCAAGGCGTGGAGGCTTGTACAGTTAGGAAGGGACAGGAAACAGAGCTAGGTCCCAAGTTGAGTTCTGAAGTGTTATTAACCTGCATTGCAAGCGGTAGGTGTTTGACGGAAATGTACCGGGTTAGTTTCTTATTCAAGCCAATGCGCCAGTTGGACACCGCAGCCGGGTGACGTGGTGTCCCCACCAGCCACGTACCTGCTCCACTGAAGCGCGGGGATGGGCAGATGTCCTCAACTCCCTGTGGAGCTCAGCCAGAGCCCAGGTAGGCAGTGTGATGGAGACCCCTAAGGGACTTGGGGACCAGCCTCCCCAGGGAGGCTGAAAACCATCTCAGCTCTCCCCCAGGACGGAAGTTGTCTCTGAAAGACGAGGCTCAGTGGTGGGGGACTGGGTTTGCACCATGCCACATCCCAGGGCTATCCCACGTGTCCTTGGGGGGTGGGCCTTGCCCCCAGGTCCTCTCCTGTCACTGGGCGTCCGTCCCCTCCCTCCCCGGCCTTCTGCATTTCTGATCACTCAGAACTGTAAATTTAGTTGTGACCATGACATATTGTTTGGGTCAGCGTTCCCTCCCAATGCATACTAATATATTATGGTTATTATATATGAATATATTTAATGACATGGAAAAAGTTGTGGATTTTTTTTTAAGGCTTTCTGTTCCGCTAGAGTTGTAACGGACCCAGATGGAACTTGTAACGTGGGCCCCACGTGATAGAACTAAATTCAGATATCATTAAATAAACTCTTGTACACTCTCCTGCCTCCTAGTCATCGCTGTGGGCGAGGGGGAAGAGGGACGGGCAGGGGGCCCGCGGCTCATGAACATACCCCGGCAGCACAGGGCCCTTACCTCCTCCAAAAAGGTAGCTTGGTCTGCAGAAGGCTGGGGCCTGTGGGCGGGCAGTGCTGTTTGCAGCTGTAGGCTGTGGTGTAACCTTCCAGGAGAGTGACCCTGGGATCCATCCGGGCTCCTGCATTGGGGGGACCCTCCTCAGCCATGCACTAGCAAGGTGGGGAATGGCCTTGACCTTCCCCACCCCATTGGATTTGGAACCTGCAAGTGGTTCTCACCTTTGACATGAAGCAGCTTTCTTCATTCACAGCCGCACGGAGTCTTACACGCACATTCGCTAGGACCAGCGACGCTCGGGATCTCACCGGGCCTAAGCCGCCATGAGCACCTCCAGGTGGTGCCGAGTTGGGATCTGCCCAGGGCTGAGCTCCCTGGGTTTCCAGCAGGCCACACTTGAACCCTTGAACAGTTATAGTGTGCTACCCTGTTTAATCGGTGGGGCCATGCCACGTGGCTGCATGAAGGGTAGTCATGGGCCACAAGGACACTGCCTCCAGCGGGCACTGGGGACATGTTTCTGCCACAGGCCCTCCCCTCTTGAAGGCCTGGGAAGCTTGCCTGTTGCTGGGATACATGTGCAGTTTCCAGGGTCCTGGGTGCTCTCAGGGACATCAGACCTGCGTGGACACTGGGCTGAGGGCTATGGTGTACTGAGCCATGGGTGTGCCATCTTCAGTCGTTACAAGATGAGTGTGGCATGGCTTGTTTCTGTCTGTGTGCCCCCTTGGGATGCGGCCTTGGCCAGGCCCATGCTGGCAGCCCCTAGGGAAACAGAGAATAAATAGTGGTGCTGCCCCCTCCCCCCGCCGGGGCCTTCTGGGGGAGGAGGGGCCAACACCCGCCCAGCTCAAACCACAGGGAACATGGGCCGAGGGAGACCCATTGTACAGACTGCAACTTGGAGGCCGGGGATCAGAGCCAGTGCGGACCCCTTCTGCGTCCACTGGAGACTCGGTCATTTCTGGAAAGAGGTCACCACCTCTTGCAGTGGCACACTGTTGGGAAGATGTTTTGTGAACCTGGGCAAGGCGAACAGAGACAGCAGAGGTTTGGGCTCGCTTTTTAACAGAAAAAAAAGAACCATGCATGCACTTAACTGGACAGCGCTGGTTGTAAAGCTGAGAGCTGGCGCTTAGCCTGTGCACGGAGCTGTGGGCATCTCTCTGAGGCTGGAGGAGGAGGAAACAGGACCCTGAGGGGGACTCAGGCAGGCTGTGGCGTGGCCGGAAGCGGTGACGTCAGGAGAGCCAGCAGGGGAGGCCGGGTCACTGTGCAGCGCCCTGCAGGGACAGCCAGCAGGAACCCAGCTGGGGGCTGTGCGAGAGGGGCTGGTGGTCCTGGGCACTGCCAGCAGGCTATGAATCACGCCTCCCCCCACCCCGTGAAAGTGCCGCTGGTACCCAGGTATCTGGATTTCTTTATATGGTCTCCAGGCTTGCAGTGCTTATAATTAATAACCGTGGCAGTTAAACAATCTGCTGCTGTTATTTTAATGACGTTTGTTTTCACTGAGAAAAGCGCCCGATATGATGGTGCTGGGACAGGAGGGAGGTGCCTTAACGCCTTGTTCTCACGCTCAGGGCAGCGTCAGCTGCAGGCTCACCCAGGCCATTCCAGCACACTGGCAGGGTGGGGGCTGGGCAGGTGGTGCTGCAGGGTGGGGGGAAGGGAACGGGTTCCCAGCCACCTGGCTACGCCTTGCCAATTTTCCATCTGTTTGGGCCAGAGCTGGGGGTCTCCTGTGAGAAGCCCACCACCAGAGGAAGACTCAGAGGAGTTTGGGCTCGAGGCCTGGACAGCACCAGGCCCTGACACTCCCTGGGCAGCCTGTCCTCTGGCCTACCTTGCTGCAGGGGTCCAGAGAGGTGAAGTTGCGGGGCCAGGGTCACACAGCTAGCCGCACTGGGTCCTGGGCCGGAGCTTGTTCATTCAGTGGGAGGACGGAAGCTGCTGTATGCAGACGCCGGCGGCTTCGTGGCTGTGCCTGAAAAGGCCTCGCAGTGTGGCAGAGCCAGGACTCCGTGCTGAGGTGATAAAGTCAAACAGACCATCAATGGTGCCTGTCTCCTCCTGCCCCCCAGCCCTGAGGTAAGGGTGGGGTTCCAAGGAGACTGTTTGCATAGATTTAGGGGTACCGAGCTGAGGGGTGTGGATCTTCAGGTTCTTGGTCTTCTATTAGCAACCACTGTGCTGGCAAGGCAGGGCATCCCCGGGAACATCCCCTGCCCCCCCCCCCGCCCCAGTCCCAACACTGGTCCTTGTTGGTGCCTTGCTGGCCCCTCAAACCCCTTATGACTCAGAACTGCCCCCCTGCCACAGCCTGTGGCCACACCAGGACGAAGACACACCGTAGAAAGGCACACACGTGTGGATATGTGCACGCAGGTGCTCAGATGATAACATGAACACACATGCATGTACACATAAACACACATGCACGCAGACAACACACTTGCGGGCAGGGTCAGCGCTGGAGCTGCTCCATTTCGTCGTCGCCTCTACCCGGATACCCATTTCCCACATCTTGGTCATTTTGCATCCTGCACCACGCATTTAACAAGCTTGATGTGTGGACATGTGTATACATGGGTTTAGATGATCGCATGTATTCACACATACACACAGCTGCATGCAGAAAGACTCCGGTGCTGGTCAGTGCAGGAGCTGAAACATTCCACCATCACCCCAACCCAGACATGCTCTTCCCATCCTTCATCAGGCATCAACAGGCTTGATGTGTAAACATGTGTATACATGGGCTCAGATGATATGTAACATGCATACACATATACACACACATGCATGCTGATGACACACTTGCTGGCAGGGTCAGAACAGGAGCTGAAATGTTTCACTGTCACCGTTAACCCGACGCACACTTCCCACAGCTTGGTGGTCCCTTCCCATCCTTCACGATGTGTTCAACAGGCTTGATGTGTGCACAGGGGCATTAATGTGCTCAGATGCCAACATGAATGCCCATGTACACCCATCTGCATGCTGATACAACACCTGCTGCAGGGTCAGCGCTGGAGCTGAAATGTTTCCCCGTCACCCCTAACCCGAACGCACACTCCAAAGCCTAGTCATTTCCCATCCTGAACGATGCATTCAACAGGCTTGATGTGTGCACAGGGGCATTAATGTGCTCAGATGCCAACATGAATGCCCACGTACACCCATCTGCATGCTGATACAACACCTGCTGCAGGATCAGCGCTGGAGCTGAAATGTTTCCCCGTCACCCCTAACCCGGACACTCACTTCCCGTAGCCTGGTCACTTCCAGTCCTGTTTGATGCATTCAACAGGTTTGAGGTATGCACATGGGCATTTATGTGCTCAGATGATAACACATAGATGCCCACATACATGCACAAGCATGCTGACAACACACTTGCTGGCAGGGTCAGTTCAGGAACCACTCCATTTCACTGTCACCCCTAACCCGGACACACACTTCCCACAGCTTGGTCCCTTCCCATCCTCCAATGCACATTCAACAGTCTTGATGCATGAATGTGGGCATTGATATTCCAAGATGATAACATATAAATGCCCACATACATGCTCAAGCATGCTGATGACACACTTGCTGGCAGGGTCAGAACAGGAGCTGAAATGTTTCACTGTCACCATTAACCCGATGCACACTTCCCACAGCTTGGTGGTCCCTTCCCATCCTTCACGATGCGTTCAACAGGCTTGATGTGTGCACAGGGGCATTAATGTGCTCAGATGCCAACATGAATGCCCACGTACACCCATCTGCATGCTGATACAACACCTGCTGCAGGGTCAGCGCTGGAGCTGAAATGTTTCCCCGTCACCCCTAACCCGAACGCACACTCCAAAGCCTAGTCATTTCCCATCCTGAACGACGCATTCAACAGGCTTGATGTGTGCACAGGGGCATTCATGTGCTCAGATGATAACATATAAAGGCCCATGTACATACACAATCATGCTGACATTGCACTAGTGCAGGGTCAGCGCAGGAGCCACACCGCATCACCTCGCCCCTAACCCGGACACTCACTTCCCGTAGCCTGGGCAATTTGCATCCTGTATCACGCATTCAACAAGCTTGACGTGTGCATATGTGCATGTAGCTAATAGATGATACAAACATACAGGCACATATACACACACCTGCATGCTGACAACACACTTGCTGGCAGGGTCAGTGCAGGAGCCGCTCTGTTTCGCCGCTGCCCCTAACCCGCACACGCATTTCCCACAGCATGGTCACTTCCAATCCTGTACAATGCATTCAACAAGTTTGACGTATGCATATGGGCACTTATGTGTTCAGATGATATCATATGAGTGCCCACATACAAACACAAGCATGCTGACGACACACTTGCTGGCAGGGTCAGCACAGGAGCCACACTGTATCACCAACCCACCAACCCACCAACCCAGGCGAGCATTTCCCACAGCTTGGTCACTTTCCATTCTGTACCACACGTGCAATAGCCTTGATGTGTGGACATGTGCACATATGTGCCCAGATGATAATATACATGCACACATATACAACCCTGCATGCTGACACATATGGGTGCTGGCAGGGTCAGTGCAGAAATGGTACCATTTCGTCATCTCCCTTAACCCGGAGGCGCACTTCCCACAGCCTGATCCCTTCCCAACCTTTATCATGCATTCAACAGGCTTGACGCATGTATATGTGCACATAAGTGTTCATATGATAACATACATGCACACATACACACACCTGCATGCTGGCATCACAATTACTGGCTGGGTCAGTGCTGCAGCCCCATCACTTTGCTGTTACCCCTAAACCGGACATGTACTTTCCCCAAAGCCCAGGCACTTCCCATTCTTCATTGCGCATTGAACATGCTTAATGTACGCATATGTGCCCATATATACTAGATGATACACTACATACAGGCACATATACCTACACCAGCATGCCGACAACACACTTGCTGGCAGGGTCAGTGCTGGAGCTGCTCCATTTCGTCGCCTCTACCTGGATACCCATTTCCCACATCTTGGTCACTTCCCATCCTTCATCAGACATTCAACAGGCTTGATGTGTGGACGTGTGTATACATGGGTTCAGATAACAGCATGTATTCACACATACACACACATGCATGCAGAAACACTTGGGTGCTGGTCACAGCAGGAGTCGAAACATTCCACCATCACCCCTAACCCAGACATGCTCTTCCCACATCTTGGTCACTTCCCATCCTTCATCAGACATTCAACAGGCTTGATGTGTGGACGTGTGTATACATGGGTTCAGATAACAGCATGTATTCACACATACACACACATGCATGCAGAAACACTCAGGTACTGGTCAGCGCAGGAGTGGACATGTGTGGACATGGGCATACATGGGCTCAGAGGATACATAAGATGCATGCACATATACTCATACCTGCATGTTGAAAACACACTTGCTGCCAGGGTTAGTGCAGGAACTTCACAGTTTCGCCTTCTCCCCTAAAAATGAATGAGATTTTCCCACAGCCTAGTCATTTCGCATTCTTCATCATGTATTCAACAGGCTTCATGTGTGGACATGTGCACATATGTGCCCAGATGACATTATTACATGCATATACACACACCTGCATTCTAACATCACACTCGCTGGCAGGGTCAGTGTTGCAGCCACTGCATTTCACCACCGCCCCTTACCTGAAGGTGTACCTCCCACGGCCCCGTCACTTGCCATTACATCATGCATTGAGCAGGCTTGGTGTGTGTATGTGTGCGTATGAATTCAAATGATAACACACACACACATACACATACCTGCATGCTGACAACACACTCGCTGGCAGGGTCAGCGTTGCAGCCACTCTGTTTTGCCACCGCCCCTTACCTGAAGGTGTACCTCCCACGGCCCCGTCACTTGCCATTACATCATGCATTGAGCAGGCCTGGTGTGTGTATGTGGTTGTATGGGCTCAGATGATAACACACACACACATACACACACCTGCATGCCGTCAACACCATGCTGGCAGGTACTGCAGGAGCTGAAACGTTCTGCTGTTGCCCCTAACCCGGGGGTGTACTTACCCACAACCTGGTCACTTCCCACCCGAACCACATATTCTACAGGCTAGATGTGTGCATGTGTGCTTACATGGATTCAGATGATAACATGCATGCCCACATACACACACGAGCATGCAGACACACACTTGCTGGCCGGGTTGTCACAGGAGCCACTGCATCACCATCGCCCCAACCCAGACATGTACTTACCAGAGCCTGGTCACTTCCTAATCTTTACCACGCATTCAACAGGCTAGATGTATGCATATGTGCACGTATGGGCTCCAATGCCACACACACATGCACACATACACACACCTGCATGCTGACACATGTGCTGGCAGGGCCAGGGCAGGAGCCGCACCATTTCATTGGCACCCCCAACCACGAACTTCCCACAGCCTGCTCACTTCCCATCCATCATCACACATTCTAAGGCTTGCTGTATGCATATGGGCATTCAAGTGCCCGGATGATAACATATCCATGCCCTCATACACACACCTGCATGCAGACATCACACTTGCTGCAGGGTCAGCACAGGAGCTACTGTTTCACCGTCATCCCTAACCCAGACACCCACTTACCAGAGCCAGGTACTTGCAATTGTGTACGACGCATTCCACAGGCTTGATGTACGCACATGGGCATTTAGGTGCTCAGATGATAACACATAAAGGCCCACGTACATACATAAGCATGCTGACAACACACCTGCAGGCAGGGTCAGCGCAGGAAATGAAGTGTTTCACTCTAGCCATTAACCCAGACAAGTACTTACCACAAACCGGCCACTTTCCATCCTGAACCACATAGTCTACAGACTTGATGTGTGGATATGTGCATGCAAAGGTTCAGATGATAACATATAAATGTCCACATACACATACCTGATGCTGACGTCACACCTGCTGCAGGGTCAGTGCAGCAGCCACTCTGTTTCGCCATCACTGTTAACCCGGACGCACACTTACCACAGCCTGGTCACTTGCAATCATGTTAGATGCATTCAACAGGCTTGATGTATGCACTTGGGCATTTATGTGCTCAGACGGTAACATATAAAGGCCCACGTACATACACAATCATGCTGACATCACAGTAGTCGCAGGGTCAGTGCAGGAACCAACCTGCATCACAACACCCCTAACCTGGACACTCACTTTCCACAACCTGGTCACTTTGCATGCTGTATCACACACTCAAGAGGCTTCATGTGTGGACATGTGCACATATGTGCCCAGATGACATATTACATGCATATACACACACCTGCATTCTAACATCACACTCGCTGGCAGGGTCAGCGTTGCAGCCACTCTGTTTTGCCACCGCCCCTTACCTGAAGGTGTACCTCCCACGGCCCCGTCACTTGCCATTACATCATGCATTGAGCAGGCCTGGTGTGTGTATGTGGTTGTATGGGCTCAGATGATAACACACACACACATACACACACCTGCATGCCGTCAACACCATGCTGGCAGATACTGCAGGAGCTGAAACGTTCTGCTGTTGCCCCTAACCCGGGGGTGTACTTACCCACAACCTGGTCACTTCCCACCCGAACCACATATTCTACAGGCTGGATGTGTGCATGTGTGCTTACATGGATTCAGATAACATGCATGCCCACATACACACACGAGCATGCAGACACACACTTGCTGGCCGGGTTGTCACAGGAGCCACTGCATCACCATCGCCCCAACCCAGACATGTACTTACCAGAGCCTGGTCACTTCCTAATCTTTATCACGCATTCAACAGGCTAGATGTATGCATATGTGCACATAAGTGTTCATATGATAACATACATGCACACATACATACACCTGCATGCTGGCAGGGCCATTGCCAGTAACCCTTACATGTACTTCCCCCTAAGCCCGGGCACCTCCCATCCTGCCCCATGCATTCAGCAGGCACGCATGTGCTCTGATGATCCATAACATATAAATGCCCCCCGCACCTGCATGCTGACACACATAACACATGTGTGCTGATGGGTGAGTGTAGGAGCCACACTGTTTAATTGTTGCCCCTTACCAAATGCCTACTTCCCATGCTTGGTACTTACCATTCCACATGACGCAATCAACAAGCTTGACGTGTGCTTGTGTGCATGTATGTAATACATGATACAAAACATACAGGCACACATACACACACCTGCATGCTGACAACACACTCGCTGGCAGGGTCAGCGTTGCAGCCACTGCATTTCACCACCGCCCCTTACCTGAAGGTGTACCTCCCACGGCCCCGTCACTTGCCATTACATCATGCATTGAGCAGGCCTGGTGTGTGTATGTGGTTGTATGGGCTCAGATGATAACACACACACACATACACACACCTGCATGCCGTCAACACCATGCTGGCAGATACTGCAGGAGCTGAAACGTTCTGCTGTTGCCCCTAACCCGGGGGTGTACTTACCCACAACCTGGTCACTTCCCACCCGAACCACATATTCTACAGGCTAGATGTGTGCATGTGTGCTTACATGGATTTAGATGATAACATGCATGCCCACATACACACACGAGCATGCAGACACACACTTGCTGGCAGGGTTGTCACAGGAGCCACTGCATCACCATCGCCCCAACCCAGACATGTACTTACCAGAGCCTGGTCACTTCCTAATCTTTATCACGCATTCAACAGGCTAGATGTATGCATATGTGCACGTATGGGCTCCAATGCCACACACACATGCACACATACACACACCTGCATGCAGACACACGTGCTGGCAGGGCCAGGGCAGGAGCCGCACCATTTCATTGGCACCCCCAAACCCTTACATGTACTTACCCACAACCCGGTCACTTCCCATCCTTCATCACGCCATTCTACAAGCTTGATGTGTGTATATGTGCACTTATGTAGTCAGATGATATAGAACATACATGCACACATACACACACCTGCATGCAGACACACGTGCTGGCAGGGCCAGGGCAGGAGCCGCACCATTTCATTGGCACTCCTTAACCGGACGGTGTGCTCCCGACAACTTGGTCTCTTCCTATCCTGCCCCATGCAATCAACAGGTTTGATTCTAGGCTGCCTGGAAAACCAAGGTACTCATGGCCACCAGGGCATGAAAAGCCCGTGTTGCCAGGTCTGGAGGCTGCTCCCCAGAGTTCTCCGGGAGTGTCTTTGAGCAGGGGCTGCTCACAGTTCAGGCAGGAGGGTGGGAATGGGGGCCGCTGCACATTCAGACCCACAGCTCACCAGGCTGCCCAACTGGCCACATACAGCCTTAACTGTTCTTTTCCTATGCAAGTGTTAAGGCTTTGACCTCCCCGCCCCCCCAAAGCTGGCACAGTGCAGGATGGCTAGAATTCACCTCTAGCCACATGCCAGTCACCATTTGGCTCACACAAAAGTGACCGAGGTCAAAACCCAGAATGCCACACTGGGCCAGGATGCCAGGCAGGTTCCTGGAACCATTAGGAACAGAAACAACATCAGGAGCCAGTGCTTGAGGAGGTTTTATTGAGAGCAACAGCTTGTATACCAAAAGGTACTGGGCTTTGTGTCTACATTAATTGGGGGGGGGGGGTATCTTGGCAGGAGGGCTCCTTCTTGGTGCTCAGTTGGTTGGCCAGACTGCCACCACCACAATCGCCACAAACAGCAACAGGATCACCAGGATCATCCCTGAAAGAGAAGCAGGTTGACCCTTTCAATGCCCCATCCCAGACAGCGGGAGCAGACAGCTTGCATAGGCTGCTAACTCCCATGGGGGAGGGGTACGCTGCTGCAGCACCTCCTCACCCCCTCTGAGCCCAGGGTGAGGATGGGGAGGCACAAGCCGGCCAAGGAGTTGAGGCAGTGTTCCTGGTGCAAGGCCAGTTGCCCCCAGCCTCACTTTCTGCGTGGCTGCAGAAGTCGGCCACTCTGGCCACCCAATTCCTCCCTTGCCCATGCACCGAGGAAGCTTACACGGAAGCCGACCCTTGCGCCCACCCTGTCTGCCATCCACATGGCTGCATAGTGGGAACTGAGGCACTCGGGACATGGATGGCATGCTCAGGGGTTCCAGGTTTGGTAGTGAACGCAATAGACGGTACATGTCCTTGACAAACTCTCCTTGATAAGAAGTTTCTCACCTGGCAGCTTAACCTTCCCACCCATGTCCTTACTGCTGGGACAGGGGAAGCCAGAAGTGGAACCTGTTTGGTTCTGCCACACAACCTGGGACTCTGGGTCCTTCTCAGTACTAGTAGACACACACGCACGCACACACACAGGTAGCGAGGCCCAGGGTCTGGTGGGGGTGGGGCTGAAAACCTGGTTGTATTCTCTCCTCTCCCCCACTTCCTTAACTTTTTCATGGTGGGAAATTCTAAACAAATACAAGAGTGGGTGCAGGAGTCTGGAGCGCGCAGTGACGGAGCCAGCCCTCAGCCCGAAGGAGGAACACACCTGTGGCCTGGTCTCCTTTTTCTACATCCTTGCTTGTTCCCTATCTCCAGAGAAGACACTGAGAAGCCGACCCACGATACAGACGCAAGGAGTACAGGAAGAGGCAGCACCATGGAGACACACATTGGCATGTTACAACCCCACAGGGCTGGCAGGGAAGGGATCGCAAACCCCCTACCCTGCCCCTCTGCCCACAGGAAAGGAGCTCCAGGCTGGAGGCCATCCTGGTGGGAACCTGAGAGGGAAAGCTCCAACCTCATGGCCACCCCCACCAACCCTGGCTGAGGCAGTAACTGACACTGCAGGTCACGGACAGGTGGGCGCTCAACTCCTGCCCTGGTCCTGCTGCCACCTGGTGAGGCTGGCATACTCGCCCTCTTCTGCCCGCCAGCCCCAGAGTCCCTTTCTGGGGGTCAGGCCTGGGATGCCAGAATGGGAAAACAAGGTCCATTTCCTTCTGGTCAGTTGACTAGATGAGCATTACTCAACCACTTAGGATATTTACAAGTCCAGCTAAGGCAATTACAAAAAGATGTCAGAAAACAAACGCCTTTTCAGACTGGGAAAGGACACAGAGCGCAGCCGCTGGGAGGAGGAGGGGTGATGCTGGCCCAAGATTGTTGGTTAGCCCAATGCTCCATCGTCCTCCCAGGGAAACACTGAGAACCAGCAAGTGATGGGCCCTGCCACCACCACGTGCAAAGGACAGCGCTGGGCAGGCTCACTCATGAGGAGGAGGAAAGAGAGAGCAAGGTGCTAGCCCTGCCTGACGCAGGCACTTGGTGGTGTCTGAAAGGGACTGAACCAGTCCCACAGCCACAGAAGATCAAAGACTGATTTTTCTCTCCATCCTTCCCGCCCCTACCCTCCGCCAACAGTTACTCTGCCTTTCAAATAAAAATCAGCAAAGACATGTATAAAGACACACGTTGCTGCTGTCTGCACTGCCCTGCACACTGCGAGAGCTGGGTCAACACGATCCCTCATCCGTCCCTCCACCATCTAGTTAAGGACCTCCGGAGAGAGGAGGCCTACAAACGATGCCAGTTGTGCCTACTACTTGATGACATTTGCTTAGTACTAACCAGTTGGTTCTCACTAATCAAACAGAGAATTTCTTTTTTTTTTTTTTCTTTGTCATAGAGTTCTGAGTCAAGGGGTGGGAAGCGAGTGCGGGAGGACAGACAAAACTGGAATATTTGTTTTTGAAAGTTCATGTAAATGTTCCCTCTAATCCCAGTCCGGGGTAAATAAACAGAGAGAAGTGCAGTCGCCGAATGGGGGTTTTCAAATGGGACGGCGGCAGGGGCCTGTGGCTGGCCTTGGGACCTCAACCATGACCTACGCACGCGGGGCCGGGGGGCGCGCCTGCTCTGCCCCCACCTCGGGGGGTGGGGAGAGAGGATGAGTGCTGGGGAAGTGGACGCCAGTGCTGGGGACAGGGGCTGCACCTGGGTACAGGACTTGGCATCTGAGCCCAGAGGTCAGGGCTTCCACGATCCTCCCAGTGTGAGGTCTGTTGGCGGCTTGTGGGGGCAGGGGACAAAACCCCATGGGGCTGCTGAAGGAGTTGCTCCAGGAGCCCCCAAGGAAACCAGAGGCGGCCTTCGCAGTGCTTTATCTGCAGGCAAATGCAAATGCTGCTACCAACACAAGCCGAAACATGGCACCCTGTGTGTCACTTGGCATTTTCTTTTAAATAGTAACTCGGGGTGGGGGGTGGGGGAGGGAGAAGTAGATGGCTTACAAGAGAAAGCTTGTTTAATGACAGAAATGAGATGTCATTTTCTCCAAATGAGAAGGGGCAGCAGAAATGGGGAATACTTGGATGGTATTTAGCACCGAGGCCAAGGGGTCTGGGTGGCAGGTGGGGTGGCACAGGCCCAGCAGGGCGCCACAGGAAGAGCAGCACTGCTGGGTGAAACCCCAGCTGAAGCTGACAGGCCAACAGAGCACGGCCAAGTGCTTGCCAGGTGAGGGCGGCAGTGTGAACACAGCACACACGTCCATGAGATCAGGGTAGGGGCACATGCGGAGGACCGGTTCGCAGGCAGGGCAGGAGGAGAAGAGGATCAAACATACCAGACAGGGGAACTCAACATGCTAAGTCCATGTTCTACAGAAATGGCAGCAGCCTGAGAAGGAGAGAGGCTGCAGGTTGAGAGTCCCGTGTCACCGCTGGAGATGTCCAATGGCACATGTGTCACACAGGGAGGCAATGGGGCTCAGGGGCCAGCCATCTCCCCCAGTTGACAGGACTGCAGAAGCGAAGTGGGGTGAAGAGGGGGAGCTGAGCCCGTCCCCTCCATCAAGGGAGCCCTACCCTGGGAAGAGGCCCATCTGCGCTCTCTCTCCTCCTTGTGACGTGTCACCCCTGCCGCTACCGGCTGTATGTGGTAAACAGTCATCGCCTCTGGCCCCCCGAGGCTGCAGTCTGGGAGCAGATGGAGGGGAGAACACACTGGCCTGCAGACTCCAGCCTGGTCCTCTCTGGCCTCCGAGACATGGCTAACCCAAGTCCATGGCCTTCTGCCTCCCCTGGGTCCTATGGGTTGACCACATGTACATTTCCTGAGGCCTTTTGGGAAAACCCAGGGCCTGGTCTGTGGCACTGGCTACAGAGAATGCCTCCAAGGGTGCCTGGGCTGGAGACCAGGGGAAGAGGGAGGCCCTGTCCCTCAGCCCTCTCACCGAAAGCACGCACCTCCCCGGGCCTGAGCGACGGCCACTGTGAGGCTGACAGGAGAGCAGTGTGGGCAGACACAGCCCGAGACCAGAGTGAGCTGGAGTGTGTTGGTAGGAGGTGGGGACCAGTCCAGGGCGCCTGAAGGGGAGAAGGGACTGGGTAAAGGGAGAAGCGGCACTGGCTCCAAAACAGGAAAGGAATTACAGCTGTGAGAGATGGCCTATGGAGAGAAGTAGTTTGCAGAGTCTGGCTTCTGGGGTACAGGCACAGGCACCTAGTTGAGCATCACATGACCCTGGTGCAGCAGTGGGGAGGCCTCCCATGAGAGAGTTCATCTCCTGGACCACGGCCACTCAGTTGGCAGTGAAGGGATCAGAGTTTGCTAGATTGGTCTGATTGTTGGGTGCCAGGGTCAAAGGATTTGGGCCATCCTCTATTGCTTTCCCAAGCATACTAGCAGACCTCTGGGTCAGAAGTGGAATAGCCAGGACTCCATACGAAATGCCAGCATTGTAGGTGGAGGCTTAACCTACTGCACCACGGTGCCAGTCCCTTTGTCTCTTATGTTAAATATAGTGAATATGTCTACAACAGGGGTGATTCCCAGCCATGCCTGTTCGACTTGACCCTACCCCTGGCCTGATGGAACCCACATATGACCCAGCCAGGCCCTCTTCCTCGGGGTGGAAGGGATTTTTGATTTCTGAGCTGACCTTCTCTGGGTCTTGGTCACGGGAGTGTTAACATTTGAAGGTGTGGGCCACAAATGTAGCCGTGAAGGGCTGCCCCCGAGGGCACTACGATTCTACCTCATAAAATGTCCAGGCCCAGGAGTGATTTCAGGGGGCAAGACTACTTGCTTGGCCCTCCAGGCTGACTGTCCCTCGGCCTGGGCTCATAGGCTTGTCCCTCCAACCCCTGGGCAGACCTCAGGAGCCCTGAAAGTGGTCTGCTCATAACGTGCCCCTGTATGGGTAATAACCACACAGCGGGTGTGTAGGCTGTTTTCCCACAGGCTCTTATAAGTCAGGATGGTGGGAGGGGTTGGCGCTGTGACACAGTGGGTTAAGCTACTGCCTGGGATGCTGTACTGGCATCCCATATGGGTGCTGGTTCAAGACCTGGCTGCTCCACTTCCAATCTAGCTCCCTGCTGACGTGCCTGGGAAAGCAGGCGGAGGATGGCACAACAGCTTGGGTTCCTGCACCCACGTGGTTCCTGGCTTTGGGCTCTTGTATTTGGGGAGTGAACCAAAAGATGAAAGATCGCTCTATAAATCTGCCTTTTAAGTAACTAAGTAAATAAATATTAAAGGGGAAAAAAATGCTGGAGGAAAACAACTCCAGTTTGAAAAATAAAACCTGGACAGAAATCCTTGCCCTCACTGGGACCCCGCTGCTGTGTGTGTGGGTGTGGGATGGGTCCAGACAGACACAAACCAGAATAAATACATTAGGTAACGCACCAAACGATGGTGCGCCACGCAGGCACGGCGTGGCGGCATCTTTTCTAAGGTGATGATGCAGGAGGGGGTGGGAGGTTGTGGCAGGTGGCAGCAGGGGTGCTGCTGCTGAGGCTCCCCAGAAACCCAAAGTCGAGCCGCAGGATTCAGAGACACCATGCGGCCGAGGCTGGGGTACCTTCCTCCGTGGCATCCGGAGGCTGCCAACCCGAAGCGCTAATAACATGTGAGCTCAGAAATAACACGTTACAAAAGTTGGTTGGAATGAGGGCTGATGTAATGACAAGTGGAAACAGAAAGGGCGCTTATTACGGGGCTGCAGAGCGAGGAGCTGGAGAGGAAGAGCTTGTCAGTGGGTTCCGGGACAGGAGTGTGCCAGCCAGCCAACGGGTAGGTGCCTGGGGTAGGGGTGGGGCTGTCCAGCGGCTGGTGGGAGACTGCATGCTGCATGCATCCTGGACAGCAGCCATGGCTCCGGTGGCCCGCTGTGACTGTCCCACACCCAGAGGAGGGAGGGGGGAAAAACCCGATCCTGCAAACTGATGCCTGCTGCCTCAACTGCGGGGAGCCAAGGAAGCCGGGTCCTGGAGAGGGGGTGCAGGACTGACGTGGGCAGTGGTAGGGCCACTCGGGGTGCCGTGAGGGCACCAGTCGCCCTGCCTTCCTGGAGGCCACATCCGCCTGCCTCCTTTCAGCATTCCTTCTGCTTCTGAGATGACACAGACTATATGTAACCCAGGTGACAGGGGCAAGGCTGCAGAAGAAAGATGGCCACTAAGGGCCATAGGAAGAAAGGAAAAGGACGGACCTGAGAGAACGCTGGTGGCTAGAGCAGGCCTTTCGCCTTTCAGGCAGGGTCTTCCCCCAAATAACCAGGAGGTAGGTCACACTCACTCAGTGTGGCTGGGAGGCTGGCTGTTAGGTTCCCTACCATGGTGGGGGAGGTAGGGAGCAGGTAGGGGTGAGGCAGAGAAAAAGGGTCAACAGTCTTCAAAAGGTCACCCCTGCTTTCAAGGTGTCACTGCCAAATACCCTCAGGCTCTCAGGCCAGTGAACCCCCAGTGCCAGGCAGGTGCCACTTGTCATGATGCAGCACATGCCTGGGACCTGTGACCAGGCCTGGCTTCTGGGCACCTTGTGCTCTCAGAACCTGCTCTTGCTCCCCAAGGGGACTTCCTGGCCAGCAAGCCTGGCACAGAAGCTGCTGGACCCTCCCCATCCCTGTGTGGTCCTAGGCTACGACCACCCTCAGCCTGCAGTGCTGCTGGCTCCTCCCCATGTACAACACCTAAAGGAGAACTGCTCAGCCTCTCCACCTGAGCCCTGGCTTGCTCTCCACACCACCCAACACGGTTGCCAGATCTTGCTAGAAAACCTTCCAGCTCATCTTGAAATGCATGCTTGCACAAAAGGCGCCAGGACTTGTGGAGGCCACCACAGGGGAGATAACAGTTTCGGACGGCAGAGGTCTAACACTGAGCATGTGGTGTGAATGCAGGTGTGTTCGGGAAGCTACGCTCATGTCACCTGCACTCAGCTCTATCCTCAGATGCTGCCCACCACCCCCAAAGACGTCCACCTAGGAGCAGCATTTATCACCCAAGGGCCCATGCCACTTGACTTTGGACAAGGGAGGCTACCGCCCACAGAGTTCGCTGTCAGGGTGGACACTGAGAGCAAGAAGGGGGGGTCCTCCAACACCCCTGCCCCAACCCTACACCGGACACAAATGGAGGAACAAGATCCTGAGCCGAAAATTCTAGAATGTGTAGAGCCTGAAACAGTCAAGCCACGACTCTACTGGCACATCTACATCCCTCTATATCCCTCACAAGGAACACACAGTACCTGCCTTTCAAATGCCTGTCGCTAGTGCCAACAACAAAGGTGTTTTAAGGTTAATATTAAAATATTATTTAATTTAAAATAATATTAAAATTATGTCATTTCCTCCTGCTTATCCACTCTACTGGAAAAGAGGAGGAGACGATTCAAGAAGTCAGTTCTGGCTGTGAAATGATGGTTGGCGAGTGCTAACCACGGTTGGTCAGTTCAGAGCAGAATGTACAAAAGTTCCATGATGACACATTTCCCGGCGGCACGGTCCAGCTTCCCCACCTTGGTCTCCCACTCCCAGCTAGCCGCCTTCTCTCCTGCTTGAGCACCAGGGCCCTCTGCCGGCTTCCACGCACCCAGCACATGACACTAAGCTGCGTCACCTAAGCACAATCAGACTGCAGACAGCACCTGGCTCCACGCCCATCATGGGCTCGGTATCACTTAGCCTAAGCTTCTTGTGTGGCCGAAAATGAACATTTCCAGAATGAACGTATCACTTGGTTAGAATTACGATTTAGCCAGGTTTGTGATTTGCCTTCTCAGAGAGTCTGTGAAACATTCTTCAAGCACAAACGGGCCATGTTCTGAGCACTGTGCTGTCGGGTGAGTCTGCTGCTGTGTGGCTGTCATCACAGAGTAAATTTTCTCATCCCGAGACGCCTACCACACACACTGCCAGGCATCCACATCAGGCGCGTGGGCCATCACCGACAGGACATCATGGTGTGGCACACGACTGTGCACGGTTTCTGAGTTTTGGCTGACTAGCAGCAGTGTGAAGGTCAAACTGGGAATATTAACAGCAGAATGGGTTTCAATATCTTTCTAACTCAGGGTGCTTAACGTGGGAATGGTCTAGCAGCTGGTGCTGCAGTTGGACAACCACTGATTTACAGGTTGGGGTCAAAAGCTCATCAGAAATTCTCCACCCTATCAACAGATTATCCCTGTCAAGGCAGCACAGACACAATAGGATAGGGTTGCTAGGCAACAGGAAGGCTGCTGTCCTGGGGTATGCCTGGTACCCAGTGACCATCCTGGCTGGCAACACACAGCCTGGGGTGCATCCGACTCCCACACATCACTTGCCATTACCATTCACCCCCTTGTCACACCAATACTCCCCAAATCTACAGCGGCGCGTCAACATGGATGGCTGTGCCTGTGGCCATGGCCAATGAGCAAGAAGTTAAGAGGCAGGTTGACACTGGGCTTCTAAGGTGACTGAAGCTGATTCTAATGGAGCAAAATCAGAGGGGTATTTTGTCCCTTGCACAAGGCTGGGCACTGATATGGGCCACGCCCAGGCTAGCAGGCTGGAGAAGCCACTTTAGGCACCTGTAGCTCTGGACTGCTGGCCCTTGGGAGCAGGGAACCGAATGACTGGTTCCTTACAGGCCAAATGTTCTTCCTACAGATCTTAGTGCAGTCTGAACACTGCAGGCTTCATTCCTGCTAGCTGGATTGCAGCATCAGCTCTCTCCTCCTGAGCACCATGGTTCACGGACCCAGTAAAGCATCTTAGGAGCTGGCCTCACCCTCCCGCCCTCCTGGCGCCCCTCCCTCCCCACCGCCACCCTCTCCGCGCCACTCCGCCTTCTCTTTCTAAGAATGCAATAAACATTTCAGCACCATCTTTTCAATCCACATTATTTATAATATTTCGAACATCCATGGAGCCTGGCTAGAACGCTAAGTAATAAATCAAACTTAAGAACAACAATAGAAAAAGGAAGGTTGGTAGGGAGCTGGGGGGCGGGAGGGGGAGTGGGAAGGCAGGGCATGGGGCGGGAGGGGAAATCACCCCTGGGTTGGCCTAAAGCCTGAGACGTCTCATTCCCCTCCAAAGGGTTTCGTTATGTTAAGAAAAGTGAGCTGGGAGTGGGGGGATGAGACTGGAGGTTTAGAATGACACAGAGTCAGGAACTCCAATCTGTAGGCATCATCATAACTTTGTATAAATATCAGATGAACGTACCTCTCAGGGGTGCCATGTGGATAAATGAGATACGTGGGAAGCATTCTAAGTGCCTCCAATAAAAGCAATTGGAGCTCTGCTCTCCCCTCCTTGCTGGGTCCCCAAGGTCATCTTCCTCCCCCTGAGCTCCAGTGTTGGCTAATTAACATCTCCTCGATGGATGACCCCCCATACCCCCCAGTAGCCTGGCCCCAGTTGCCACCTAACTTCGCAGGGACCCACTGGGAATGAGACTGTGCCAGGCCACACACACAGCACTGAGATCTCTGGGGATGGGGCAGGGGGAAATGCCTGCTGCTGCCTGGACTGGGAAGTGGAACTCAACCCCACAATGATACTGCACAAGACCAGGCAGGTTTGCACAGTCTGACTGGCTCCTCATGGAGAGAAGAATTTGGCTCAAGAGAGAGACAGAGTGCTCGCTGATGGTTTCCAAATTTATCTAAATGTGAGGGTGGAGGCCAGCACAGGCTAGTGGCTAATTGCATAATTGGCTTGAGACCTTTCTGCTCTGGCCATTTCCCATTCGTCCCCAAGTCTCATGCCTGTGTGGAGAAACCCAAACATTTGGGCTATGTGTTTACACGGGCGCAGAGGTGTAGTGCTGGCATTGTGGCCGGCTGGGGTGGGCAGACAGGCTCTGTGCCCAGCTCTCGGTGGCCCCTGATGGCTTCCTGGACATGCCTTGCTACTGCTTTTCCATCCTTGTCATAAGGCCCTGTGCTAACACTAACCCAATCAGAACCTGTAATTTTTTTTTTAAGATTTATTTATTTTATTACAAAGTCAGATATACAGAGAGGAGGAGAGACAGAGAGGAAGATCTTCTTCCGTCCGATGTTTCACTCCCCAAGTGAGCCGCAACCGGCCGGTGCGTGCCGATCCGATGCCGGGAACCAGGAGCCTCTTCCAGGTCTCCCACACGGGTGCAGGGTCCCAAGGCTTTGGGTCGTCCTCGACTGCTTTCCCAGGCCACAAGCAGGGAGCTGGATGGGAACTGGAGCTGCCAGGATTAGAACCAGCGCCCATATGGGATCCCGGGGCATTCAAGGCGAGGACTTTAGCCGCTAGGCCACGCCGCCGGGCCCAGAACCTGTGATTTTTACCATCACAAACCCATGCTGGTTCTGGGAAGTGGGGAGTCGGGAGGACTGTCCAGGCTTGAGTCAGGAGACTTCTCCAAGAAGTCAGATGAGAAAGCCCCTGTTGTCATGCACATTGTCAGATATGCTAACTGAGGAAGCAGCTCACCATGTGACCATCCTGCACTTAGAGCAGCGGGGGTGTCAGGACAGCAAGGGCCATCTGCTTCCAAAGTGTCCCCATGGCTGGCTGGCTTAAATGGGCAGGAAGGATCTTCTCCCATGTAGAAGAAGGATCTGATAGAATTATCATGCTTGGTTCACTGCTTCTACCAATGAGCATCTAAACAAACCCGCGTGTTAGCCACACGGGTTAAAATAAAGTCTTTGAAAATACAATGTCCTTAGTCTGCCCCTAAGTCATTGAAACCACCAAAACATCACTACTCCACTGTCAAAGTTAACAACTTCCGCTTCTGATGACACAGCCCCTTAGTGCAGCCTGTGGCAGCCCAGTGGTTTACCTAGACCCCTCCCTCAACCCCTGTCCACTCCCACCCCAAGGCTGCATGAGAAATTCCTCCCCTCAGCTACTCCCTTCTGGGTGGGACTCTCCCACTCTTGCGGCTTGTCCCATCCTCTCAAAGCAGGGGGCTCGTCTGGCTGTTACTAGGGAGACCGTTCCTTGTCCCCACTCATCTACTTGCTCTGAAGCGAGGAGCTTGAGTCAGCTCTCTGCCACCTCCCTGCTGAAGCACCTGAGGATGGCCCAAGTACTTGGGCTCCTGTCACCCACAGGGTGACAGAACTGCAGGCTCCTGGCTTCTGTCTGGGCCAGTCTATTGTGTCCATTTAGCGGAGGGGAGGGTGGTAAACCGACAGATGGAAGATTCTTTTTGCCACTCTTTAAAATATCAACATTAAGGGGGTGGGGAGAGTGGTGGGATAATTAGTGCTTTTCCTAGAAGAAAGGTTTCTGTCCCCTTTTCCATAAATCTCCAATCTTCTGTGCTTCAAATAGCACAGTACCACTCCCAGGGTTCCCTTGCCATGGAGGTTAATTTAAAGTCAAAAGGCAGCGTCGCTCGGACAGCTTGGAGTGTGCAACTTTCGCAGCAGATGGAGCGATATCCGTTCCATCTTTTCTCAACTGGAAGAATCTTGCAAAATTAAAACCAAACCTCCGCCTGCACAACTCAATGTTCCCAACCGCTGTAGTCTCTAGGGTGTTAAGGTTGTTCTTATTTTCTGAAATTAATTTCTTCATCAGATACACGTTTCTTACAGTCTCTTCAGAGAACAGTCTGATGGGAACTGTCACCGGGATGACGCGGGGGGATTTGCACAGGCTGCTTCACTTTCCCTCGGGAGAGGAAATGATTTTTTTTTTTTTTTACTCTAAAGCAGGCTAGCAAAAACACCTGTGTACAATCTTTCTCGACAACAAGAAGACTTTTCTGAGGTTTCATGTCATGACCATTTAATTTAATAGCTCGGAGAGCTGAAGCAGGACACTCCTGCCTCGCCGAACCGGCACGATCAGCAAGCCGGGGATTCCAGCTAACTTAATTTCCCATCAACTAACAGTAACCCATTTATGCAATGGAATTGCCTCAGCAGGACAGAGGGGTTCTGGACAGCTCCATGCAGGTATGTACAACTGTAGGGCCTGTCTCTTAGTCTGCTCCCAGCCCTACCGCTTCCTGCCTAAATTTTTTTTGAAACAAAAATCAGCATTTAATAAACCAGTCATTAACCACATGAAAAAAGGTTCACCAAAACAAATTAAAAAGAAAAAAAGAAAAGGTGACGTTTAACTTTGATTGTCTTAGGTTTTAAAGAAAGTAAAGCCTAGTAGGAAAACAAACTACTTATCTACAGATGTATGCAGCATTCGTGGACCTGCTAGGCCTTGCTGTGTGCCCTGGAGAGGTGGGGATAAACAATACACGGTCTTTCGGGCTCCAGGAGCCAAAAACTCCATCCCTGTCTCCCACACCGAGCGGCAGGAACTCAAGCATCATCTGCTGCCTCGCAGGTGCATCAGCAGGAAGCTGCATCTAAAGCAATCCCAGGCTGTCTGGTACCGCTGTACCACAAGGCCCAGCCTGGGCGTCTGCATCCCCAGCCACATCTGGATGACAGAAACATTGGCCTTGGTGCTGATGAGCGCTGTACTCCACCCTGCGTGTACTGCCTACAGACCACACAGCATGAGCGGAGATCCGCACAGTGGCCAGAAACAGTGAGAACAAGCAAGACGGGGCACCTGGGACACTGCTGTCTCCCTGGGCCGCATATGGCCTGCCTCTCTCTAGGGCAGCAACTCCTATGTCTGCAGTAGGGGCCCCATTTCTCTGAAGTCGGTCTGCCTTTGAGAGCCAGGGAGAAGCCCATGGCACCAGGGACAAGACGCTATCCCCACCTGGAGTGGACCTGGGACGCAAGCATGGCATCCACGACGAGCAATCACCCGTGTGAGAGAAAACCTCGGGCAACATGCCACTTGCCCAGAGACCTCGTTGTATCGCATCTGCAGGTTGCAAATGGAACTGTAATGCGCCCCCATGTCCTGATCACTGTTTACTACAAGTTCTGCTGAAATAAACCTGTCTCTGCAGACAGTTGCTAAGGCACTTGCACTTAGGAGAGCAGTGCCTTTTACATTTCTCTTTCAAAGGTGACATTTTGAAATACTCATGAAAAGCTGAGGGAGGACCGCCATTTCACTCCTGCCCAGGATGCTACGGACCTATCTGGAAACACCAAGAGCAGTATCAGACTTGGCACGAGGGTTTAGAAAAAAAAGGGGGGGGAGAGAGAGGGAAGATGGAAAAGCAGGCCAGGTCACTAATGGGGTGCAAAGCTCTACCCATGCAGCCAGACTTTGCTTCACTCCAAATGTTTGAATTCTAAACCCCCCCCCCCAAACTCAGCTGTCTTGATTTCAAACCCCTGCCCACATGGCTCAAATTTGCGACTGAAATATCTGGGATGGGAAAACAAAGTTCTTTGACTGTTAGCACCAGATTTGTCTCCAGAAGAGAAGAGAGGAGGCAGAGCTTTTGCTGCCTGCCCCTCAACACACACACACACACACACACACACACACACACACACACACACTTTAGAATCTGGTGTACAGCATCACGGTTATTTCAGCTCTGGAAGGTGCTGCAGCCGCCACCACTACCACCGCCTGCTGCATTGGAGCACGTGGTTACAAAGAAAGAGTTGCGAACATGCCAGAGCCAGGACCAAGGGATGTGTGTGCTGTACAAGTGGCTCTTTTCATTTTGCAAAGAAAAAGCACTTTAGGAAGGTTTGCTGGGGAGGCTCAGCCATGGTAGTTTCCACAATGCACCTTTCACGTCTGATAGCTCCGTAAGCTCACGCATGGCTTCAGAACGGTTCTACACTGTCCATAGCAGCTGCAGAGGCCGTCTTTTAAAAGAAATAAAGAAATAATTACCTCAGGGAATAAAAGCAAGTAAGGTGGGGGTGTGTGGTGGCGGGGTGTTAGCGGAACTACATAGCCCCTTGGGACCACACAGTATGGATTCCTGATTAACGCTGCACAGGAATCCCTGAGCAATCCCAGAGGATCAAAGAAAGGATGAGGGGTGGTGGGCTTGCACTGTGCTGATTAAGACACCACTGGGGATGCCGCTTCCAGTACTGGAGTGCTGGGGTTCGAAACTCGCCTCTGCGTCCAGCTCTGGCTTCCTGCTAAGTCCCACCCTGGGAGGCAACTCAAGTTGCTGGCACTCCGCCACCCACATGGGGGGCCCTGTACTAACTTACTGGTTCCTGGTTTCAGCCTGGTCCAACCCAGGCTGTTGGGATTGGTGACATTTGGAGAGTGAACCTGCAGATCTCTCTACCTCTCAAAAAAGATAAATATTTTTAAGAGATACATTGTGGTGGAAAGGTTTAGGATTCGGAGGTGTGCTGGGACTCAGTCCTCTCCAATAACTCAGGTATAGTGCTAGATGAAAATCCTGGCAAGGCTAAAAGCTCCCACTTGGAAAAGAGGAAAATGGGGAACAGGAAACGCCACTACCCAGTGTTTAGATGGGGGAAGGGAGACAACTTGGTCCCCTGGGAAGCTCACTCCTGCTGGGGTCCTCTGCTGGAGGGAATGTGCACTGGGGGCTTCCACCTCATCGAAGGCCATTGTCAAAATATAAAGGAAATCTGAGGGCAGGGAACTGGCAGAGCAGTTAAGCTGCTTAGGATGCCTGCATCCTCCATCAGAGTGCCTGGCTCCGGCCCTGATTCCAACTTCCTGCGTGCTGGGAGGCAACAGGTGATGGCACAAGTCCTTGGGTCCCTGCCACTCACGTGGGAGCCCTGGACACAGTGCTTGGCTCCTGGCTTCAGCCTGCTGTATGAACCAGTAGATGGGAGCTCTCCCTTTCATGCACTCTATCTGCCTTTCAAATCTATTTCTTTTTTAAATTTTAAGTTAATCTGTATAGACATCGTGAGCATGGAAAACACATTCAGGGGTGTGGGGGGGAGAAATGATGGTTTCATCAGATCTGGAAGAAGGATCAACATAATGAAATGCTGTCACCAACCAAACACAGAGTTTGTGTGTGTGTTCTATAAAATCACAGTAGCATTACATGTTCCAATTACTGGGTCAAACATTTGGAACCAGGAGAAAACTCACCTTCCTTGGCAAAGCATGCCTTTCCCCCCTCCTCCTATTAGACATTACATTGTGTGAAAATCTTATTCCCCTTTTTGTCTTGGTTTGCCAGGATTCTATTCTTGGTGCTACATTTTACGCACCAAGGGGATTTTATATCTTCCATTTATGGTCCTGCTACATATGAACATTTTCTATTTCTTCTTCAATGGCTTTGAGGTTATATATACATTTTCACTGTAAGCTAACCTGTGTCTGTTTTGGATGCACAAGTTACACATCATGAACAAAATCTGTCTTACTAACTGGAGAAGCTGAGCTATCCTTCGCCTTGCCTCCTCCCCAAGAGGCAGAGACACGGAAAGGCACACAGAGAGCTCACATCTACCAGTTCGTTTCCCAAATGACTACCGTGTCTGAGACAGGGCCAGCCCAAAGCTGGGAGCTTGGAACTCAACCCAGGTCTCCCACATGGGTGAAAGAGCCCACCAGTTGAACCCTCATCTCTCCATGTCAGAGCTTGCATCAGCGGGCAGGAGTCATAAGCTCCAGTTGGGACTTAAAACTCAGGCACTCCAAAGTGGGACATGAACATCTTAGCCAAACACCCACCCCCATCTTTGTTAAGCTTTGTTTTACAAAATTCTTGGGGACTGAGTAGGGGAACACACCAGGCTTTGGATAGTCTGCAAGTCTTGCCAGCCAGTTTCTTGCTTGCTAAAGTCTAGGGCTGCAGGCTCAACTTTGCAGACTTAGCCATTTATTTATGCTTTTGTGTATATTTTGCTGCTGTTTCCAAGGCAAAGTTCTTTTTTGAAATCCCCCAGCCTTGCCTTAATTGAACCACGGGGAAGCGTTTGTCTCGTGTGTCTATGTGCTCCTGAGTGCTTAAAGTGGTGCTGCCAGCCCATCAGACCAGAACCAGGCTTTGGGAACGTATCCACTAGGCTTGGGGCACAGAGGCACTATGAACCAAGGAGGCAGAGATCCGGTCCCAGGAGAGGATGGACACTATCCCTGCCTGTCGTGCAATTCCTTTACAAAGTTGGCGGGGGTGATGGGGGGAGGTTGGGGATGTCAGACAAATGACTGGATACTAAGTGGATGAATCATGAAGAGATAGGGCAGAGGTCTCGTCAAGTCAGGGATGGCTGGTGCCAGTCAGTCATTGGAGCTCCAGCGTGCCACCGTGGGCACCTGTCTTGGAAGCTCTATTAGAAGTGTCACCACCATGTGGTGGACAAGAGAACCACATGGGCACGCAGAACCCAGCGGGTCCCCAGCTCAGAGACTTGAATGTGTTTCCAAGTCACAGCCCAGAATAGAAATAGAATCTGTTTATTAAACTTGTCTCTTTCCTAACACAACACAGACATCATGAAGATAACGCTTACAGCAGACAAAATAAAGGGAAAGCTCTCACATGGGGGAACTTCCAAAAATCCACAGAAAACGGAATTGAAAGGATTTCATCTTGATGCAGAAAAAAAAAGTGAAACCCTAGCATTGTGCCCTGGTGATATGCCTTTCCTGTGAACTTTCTGAGGGTCTCTCCTATGTCTCTGTGGCTGCTGCAGCCCAAACGGCTCTCAGGAGCTGACAGTGCAACAGCTTCACAGAGGGTACCTGCTCCTGCGGCACTCGAGGCCAGAGGTTTCATCAACAAGACTTCTGGCAGCCTTATACTTTCTAGAACACGTATCCACGGGCAAACTGGATATACCAAATTGTGGCTCTAAAACTCCTGGGGATAGGGAAGACAGATGGGAAAGGACTCCTTACAGAGCAGGTGCTGGGGCCAGCACTGTGACGTACAGGGTTCAGTTGCCCCTTGCAACACCAGCACACCCACATCAGAGCACAGGCTGGCATCCTGGCAGCTCTGCTTTGTCTCTAATACGGAAGGCAGGCCGCCACTGGGGTGGGTGGGATGCTCTAACTGGGGTTGATGCCCAGCTCTGGCACCTGACTCCAGCTTCCTGCTAGTGTAGACCCTGGGGAACAACTCCAGGGGCTGGGGCCCTGCCACCCACCCAGGAGACCTGGACTAAATTCCCAGTTCTGGGGCTGGTGTTGCTGTCTTGTTCATTCCTCACCCTCTGGCCCCCCACCCCATCCTCTACATAAAAAGATCTCATTTTAGCATCTGTAACAGTGAATTCAGGGTCCCTGTTGGGCCCTGTGACTCTCCAAGCCCCTTGTTCGGCAGCCCCGCAGTCATGGGCCCTGGCATGTAGCAGGCGTTTAATAACCATTTATGGGCTAACTGGAGAAAACAAACAGATCTAGGATACTGCCTTTAAAATGTCGCACATTAGCGTAAACGTTACAATGTGATTTATTCCCTCACCCACTTATCCAACCATCGAGAAGCCAATGTTTGGGAGGGGAGGAGAAAAAAAAAGTAAACTGTTGAAAGAGGAGATTAAAAACAAATAAGAATGTTTTTAAAATGATGAAGAAATGACACGATCAAGGGTTAGCTGAGTAAGAGGACGGGAAGACCAGTTGTTTGTGTGAACTGCCTACCCTGTGGCGCGATTTTACTTTATTTATAACAAAAAGGAGTGGATGGCTCTAGAGGGCAGGGGCCATGGGGGCTCCCAAGCAGCCCAATGTGGTGGCTGCATCCTGCTTTCCATTAGAGCCACCGGCACGCTATCAGACACTTCTCAGTGGCTTCATTTTTTAAACATCTATTGACTTTCATTTAAGGAGAGAGATCTTTAACCTACTGGTTTGTTCCCCCAATTGTGTGTAACAGCCAGGGGATAGGCCCGACCAAAGCCAGGAGTGGCAAACCCAAGAACAGGTCTTCCACATGGGTGGTAGGGACCCAACTACTTGAATCGTC
This sequence comes from Ochotona princeps, assembly GCF_030435755.1. Lineage (NCBI taxonomy): Eukaryota > Metazoa > Chordata > Mammalia > Lagomorpha > Ochotonidae > Ochotona > Ochotona princeps. The sequence goes on along the minus strand of NC_080848.1, from coordinate 52,422,290 downwards.
ATCTACTGTCTCGCAGGACACACACCCACAGGAAAGCGGAACAGAAGTAGAGCCAGGACTCGAACCCAGGTGCTCCACACACAATGCAGTTGTCCCAAGCAGGGGTTGTTAACTTCTTCCGCAAATACCTGGCCCACATATCAGAGGGCCAGTTCCAGTCCTGGTTCTGGTTCCAATCCAGCACCCTGCCAGTGCACCTGAGAAAGCAGATGAAGATGGCCAAACTACTAGGGTTTCAACCCTGTCACCCATGTGGGGGAGACCCACATGGAGTTCTTGGCTCCTTGCTTCAGCCTGGTCCAATCCCAACCATTGCAAGCCATTTAGGGGAATAAATCTATAGATATAAGACAAATGGATCAAAAAAAAAATTTCTCAGTCTCTGCCCTTTAGATACATAAACAAACAAATAAGTAATAAATTAATAAATCTGAGGGGTGGGGGAGAAAAAGCAAGTAGCCTCCGACACTGGACACTGAAGACCTGGGTTGCAGGGACAGAAGCAGATGCGGCTTCTGACAGGTGCTTGAGGGGGATTTACAGCCTGTGACCAATGCGCCAGATGGGTCGTTCCCTCTGGCCAGCAGTGTGTGCTGAGCCCCCTCTCACTTTCCCTTGCTCCCTGTGCCTTGCAGAAGATCATTTTCCTGAGGCCTAACTGGGGGTTTCGCAGGCTGCCAGCCATCCCAGGTCACGGGATGAGCCCTCGTGTTGCAGGGCAGACACAAGACCCTCCTCCGCTAGCCAGGCCAGATGTAAGGACCGTATCATGGCACCCACCACAGGAGAAATCCGGAATATGGCAGGGAAGAGTGAAGCCAGAGGAGAAACAATGGAAGGCTGGAACGCGCCCTCACCCCTACGTCAAACGGGGTCTTTGCACGAATTAGACGACCAAGTTTTTACGACACTTCTAAAGAGTAGCTGGAAAACTTGAACAGCAACAGAAAGGAGTGTGAGAATTATCATCCAAAGGTGCCTTGATGGTTTTACGGGTAAATTCTTTATAATTCTATGTAAACCATTTCAGAATACAGAAAAGAAAGGAAGCGTCCCATTTCAGTGTATGAAGTTTGAGTATCTGATATCAAAACCCACCAGAGAAAACACACACACTCACACACGTCTGTAGCCCACTTTCATGTATGAGTGTAATTACCCCCCAAAAGAGAAGTCCTAGTAAGTAAAACACTAGCAAATTGAATCCAGTTTTCTATTAATAGAAAAAAGCACTGTGCCCAAGCCAAATTAACCTCCAGAAGGCAAAAAAGGGCTAGTATTAGGAAATGTATTAGCATAATTCAACGCATTGATAAACAGAGAAAAGCCATGTGATTGCCTTAACAGACCCTAAGAACACATGTACTAGAACTTGTTGTCTGTTCTTAGTTTTTTTTTTTTATACAACTCTTTAGAAACCAAGAATTAAAGGGCGCATTCCATTATCCTCCTAAATAATAACTACGGCAAACTGAATACTACCACTTTGATTCATGGTGAAAAACTAGAAGATGAGCTTTGGAAAAAACTAAGAATGTTCCTCCTCACCCCTGATGTCTGTCATTAATCTGGAAGATAAACCATATGTTCAAAGGAATTAATGAATAAAAGGAGAAACACAAATTGTTTTCCTAGTTGCAAATATTTATAGTTGTCTACCTAGATATTAACAGAACCAACAAACGGCCATTAAAATACATCAGAAAGTATACACACTACTAAGGAAAACATCAAGCAAAGCTATTAAGCTGAACCAGATGAAATTAACAATGTTCTATAATTTCTGACTTACATAAGTGGCAATTTCATGTGGCTCAACCTAACACAATGAAATAATATTTTTCATTTATTTGACTGGCACAGTTCCAACAGCTAACCGTCGTACTGTAGGGAAATGGTCTCATATAACGCTCTCGGGAATATACAACCATCCGATCCCCGGGGAGGACAATCTGGCAAAACTAATTAAAATGTCTGCTTCGGGGGATTTATTCTTCAGCTGTACCTACAACACATATAAAATAATGCACGTGCCAGACATGGACGCATGTTCACAAAATGCCATCCTTCATACCAGGGGCTACACATGCATACAGATTTGCTCGTATGTGTAAAAAGAAACCAGGGCCAAAGACGTGGGAAGTTGAGCAGCATGGTAACACAGGGAAGGGACGCAGCGGAGAGGAGGTGGGGAACAGGGGGTGGCGGCATGCTTTCTCAGGGGTATGCTACGCTCACTGTGTGGCTGGGTCACACATATACATATTCCAAATAAAATTAAAATTTTTATAAGATGGCAGGATTCTGGATAAACTGACAATTAAAATGGCTCATTCACTGAAGTCCTACATTTTCATCACTGCAATACATAGTTTGCCTATTTACAGGTATGTTTTCTTACCCCACAATGAAAACAAATAAAAACCCAGGACTGTCAATTCTATCACGGGGCTAACTGCTCTCTGTCTGACTTTCTAGATTGCTCTCCACTTCCCTCTCTCAGCACTTTTTTTTTTAGATTTATTTTTTATTTTTATTACAAAGTCAGATATACTGAGAGGAGGAGAGACAGAGAGGAAGTGGAGCTGCCAGGATTAGAACCAGCGGCCATATGGGATCAAGGCGAGGACCTTAGCCACTAGGCCACGCTGCCGAGCCCAACTTTTTTTAAAAAATAAGATTTATTTTATTGCTTTGAAAGGCAGAGTTACAGGACGAGAGAGATTTCAGAGACTGGTTCATTCCCCAAATGGCCACAGTAGCCAGGGCTGGACCAGGCAGAAGTCAGGGGCACCATCCTGGTCTCTCACATGGCAGCAAGGGCCCAAGAACTTGGAGCATCTTCCACTGCCTTCCCGGTGCATCAGCAGGGAGCTGGATGAGAAGTGGAGCAGCCAGGACCTCTCTCTAGTCTCCTTTTTCGGGTAGCGCTCGGGTGTTGATACAACAGCCTGAACATCCTCTGCCAAGCCACCTCCCTAGTGGTTCAGTGCTCATTTCTGAACCACACGTTGCCACACAGAGCTCCTCTCAGGGCTGTGCCACAGCAGACAAGGCCCTGGCACACTTGTGGGCAGCTCAGTTTGCATGGGGAAGAAATGGGTAGGCACTGGATCATTCCAGAGTGTGAAAAACTCCCACTGTGCAGCTGGAAGGAGAGGAGCAGTCGGGAACGTCCGTCGCTGTGGGAATTGGCAGTGCTGGCAGGGCAGAGAGCTGGAGGCTGGGAGGGCACACGCCAGCAGACAGGGTAGAGAAGTGGCAGTGGGGAGCGGGGCCCCTAGTCTTCCCTTCCCATGGCCATTTTTCCCACAGGACCCTGCTCTTCTCCCCTCTTAACTTTCTCAGGGAAATGGCATCTGTTTTGACCCTACCCTCATCAACACCCCCGCCCCCGGCTTCCACGATCACACACGTCTCCCTGTACCTCAACGACGCATGAGGATATGCCCAAAACTACATGGAACAAAACGTTTAAAAGGTAACGAATTTTTGAAATTCATGCATATACCAGGTCTTCCAAAAATCCACAAAAACATGAATATTTCTGGGGGGAAAACGCACGAGTTAAAAAAAAAAATTCACACCAAAAGAAGCATATCTTATTTTCACTTTCCTTGAGCTTTACAAAGTTCCTGGGTCATGCAGAATATTCTAGTTACAAGTTTCTGGTGAAAGCTGTTAGTATTAAACAGAAAATCAACCCTGCTCTCATGCGCTGACACTGTATTTAAAAACTTTACACAGATAAATGTGAAAGGAACCTAAAGAAAGAAGATCAGAACATTGGAACAAGTCTACTTTTTTTTTTCCCCCTAGCTGCTTGCTTCCAGGAGCGGCTTATTCTTTAAATGCTAAAAAGGGTGGGAGTGGGCCTAGGGGAGGGCAGCAAATTAGTGTGATCTATTGGAAAAACAAAAACAAAAACCTCCCCCAGACCCCTGCAAGGAGCTACCAGCAAAACCCTTAGTCCCGTCTCCAGAAAGATGTTTCTCTTCATCCACGGACATGGCAAAGGAAAAAGTGCGACGCAAACATTTTCATGAGACGCACATGGGGTAGGGATGGAGACCAAGGGTGTTTTCAAGTCCTCTTCTTCAACTTAACCTGCCGGCTCACATGGGAAACCATTAGCTCAGGCTGCTACAATTAACTGGGGCTGCGGCTTGAAAGGCACACACAATCCCCAGCCACTTAGCATGCAAACAACCTGGGAGCCTCATTTTCCTTGCCGTGCAGGAGGAGGGGTAAATGACTGAGATAAGTAGATTATTGGGGAAAAAGTCACACGCAGAGGCCTTATATGAAATGATTAAACCCTGGGAAATTCATCCCCTTAAATCCTAGGCCCCTGATCGCACGCATTCATTCCTGGATCCTAGGGGAATCTACGAACCAAGAACCTTCTTTTCCCAGCAGCGAACATGCCCGGGCCATGGAACTTGAACTGGACTTTTCAAATGGTGATTTCTTTTAAGTTTTGACAAGTGAGGGTCATAATATCTGAAGCAAACTAAAGAAAAACCGGAGGCTAACAGATTTTAAGATCTTTTTTTAAATTTCTAAAATCATAAAAATATATACCAAGGCCAATAGCACATAATAGGATAAACACGGGCCTACTGAGTTCCTTTGCACTAATGTCATAGACCTGTGTCAACAGTAACCATTTCATATTGACTAATGGCCATGTTCAAACCTATTCTGATTGTGGCAAAAAAAAAAAAAAAAAAAAAAAAAGTATGCTCTTGAGTATTTCCTTACAGTGAGTAAGAGTCAGCCCTCAGTGGACTATTTAGTAGTCTAGCTGATACCCAGACCGAAATGAAGCTTCAGAAAGGACAAGCCCAGGAAACGGATGGATAATGAACGTCCCCAGGAGCCTGGAGCCACGGAAAGGGAACCTTCCTTTGCTGGCCAGGATGAAAAACAAACAAGCAACCCAGAAGAATGCACTGGGGATTCTGGAAACTGAAATCTACAAGAGAGACCCTCATGGCAGAGGCTGTTAGGATCTGTGCTGACTTTATCCACGCCACTTGCCCCCACCTTCCCACCCAACAACCCCCCCTGGCTTCTGAATTGTGCACTCGGCGGGATAAACAAGCATGACACTGGGCTGTGAGGAGCGAAACAGCAACGCCAGGCATTCCAAGATGCGGCGGGTGTGCTCCTGGCAGATCACCCTGGGAGACCCTCAGGGGGCTGCCAGGTCTCTAAGCAGAGCTGAGCCCTGCACTGAATAGGGCAACATCCCTCCTGCTGCTTCTCTCATCAAAAGGAGGGTGCCCTCCCCAAGTTCATGGGAAAATGTCATGAAAAGTTAAGTTTCTTTTGGTGCAAAATGATTGTTCAAATCCACGCCTGGTTCTTCCACAACAGGCATTTTCCATGAACTTTTTGGAAGATCTCTTGTGGATCAGTCATTCCTTGCCCCTGGGGAGCTGAGGGGCACCTCCCCAACCTGCCCTGCTCCCACTCTACCCTTCTGCTTCTGAAAAGCTAGGGAGCCAGAGGAGGGCTGGAGGGTGTAAGCCCAGAAGGCTGAAGGGGGCTCATGCTGGGCAAGGAGTGCTAGATGGAAAAGTGGACAGAAAGTCTCTACTCTTTTTTTTATTTTTTTCCTATTTTGTAGGGAAAATTCACTTTGTGGAGGTACAATATAACCTGCAACTCTTGTCCCAGTATGAAGTCTCTACTGAAGGCTATGATTTGTCTGTATTCTCAGGGCCGAGTCTGGAGTGTGAGCAAGGGCTTATGTGCTTGTTTTTCGGGGGTGGGGGGGGTTGGGCAGTAATACCTTGCCCTGTGCGTCTCTCCCACCTGGCTCTTCACTTGAATCCTCTTACAATTAAGTGCATGCCACCCACAAGGGAGACCTGGTCAGGTTCCCACGTCCTGGCTCTGAGTCAGGCCCAGTCCTGGTCACCACAGTTACCTGGGGAGTGAATCGGATGAGGGGAGCACTAAGTGACTACACTTTTTCTCTCTCAAATAAAATAAAAGAGTTTTTGGTAATTAAGATCCATACCCAGACACACTGTTTCAACATTTCAGAAAAGTTCCTAAGGACTTGCAGTGTGGGGCTGGCACTGGAGACCCTGGCATCCCACATGGGTTTGTAGTGGCCCAAGCACTTGAACCAGCACCTGCTGCTTTCCAGGAGCAGCCAGTGCCTGAATCAGGCACTTCCATGTGGGACGCACGCAGCCCAAGCAGCAACCTTAATGCAGCCTCAACACTGTGCCAAACACTTGCCCAGGGTTTGCAATTCATAGATCTATGTGGCATTCTTACACAGATGAGACTGCCTAAGGCTCTTGCTTCCTTTTCAGAAACTTGAAGACAGCAATGAATAGAAAACCAGAATGACAAACAGCACTGGAAGCCTGAGATGGGGATCGGGAGGTAGCTGAGAAGCAAGGCTCCAGAAAGGAGCTCGCCAAGAAAACCAACAAGCAGGGCAGGTGCTGTGACATACATCAAGTTATGCCACTGCTTGAGCCATCTGAATGCCACGTCACAGTGCTAGTATCAAATCCCGCCTCCATTCCCAACTCGGCTTCCTAATAATGCACACTCTGGGAGACAGCAGCTCAATGGCTCAGGTCCTGGAGCTCCTGCCACCCATGTGGGAGACCTGAATGGAAAGTCTAGGCTATTGGTCTGAACTGCATGTAGGGGATAAACCAGCAGATGAAAGATTAATATCCTTCTCTCTGTTGCTCTAATTTTCAAATAAACTAAATTAGCTGCACCATTAAAACAAAACCCAACAAACTGGGGCTGGGGTGGTAGCACAGCAACCTAATCCTGTACCTGCGGTGCCAGCATACCATGTGGGCAACAGTTAGAGTCCTGGCTGCTCCCTGCTAATGGCCTGGGAAAGCACTGGACGATGGCCCAAGACTTTGTGCCCTAGTACCCACGTGGGAGATGGGGAAGAAGCTCCTGGCTCCCAGCTTCAGACCAGCCCAACTCTGGCCACTGGGGCCATTTGGTAATGGATGGAAGATATCTCTGTCTCTCCCTTTCTCTCTGTAACTCTTGCAAGTATCAACAAACAAAAATTAAACAACTGGCGAACAAATGAAAAATACCTTTAGAGGCTAACAATGAATTTGTACATGTGGAAATCAGTTTGGGGAGGCATTTTACAACATGAAATAGGAGGATACTTCAGAAAAGTTCATGGAAAATGCATATTATGAAAAAAAGCTTTCCATAGCCATTTGGAAGGTAAACCAGTGAATGGAAGATTGCCCCTCCCCACGTGTCTCCCTCTCTGAAACTCCACCTTTCCAATAAGAAACTTAAAAAAAATAATCAGTCCCTATAAAAATTTATACAAGACACAAAACTAAAGAGTAACATTCATTTGAATAACTACAAATAATGCTTACAGCTATAATCCCAGCCTGACAGGAACAAGATGTTTAGGGAAAAAGGAGGACTTAGTTCCCAAATACTTCAACACAAAACAAAGGCAACTGGAAACTCCAGGAAGTAGAAAAAGCAGTATATATCTTTTGACATAAATAGGAAACAACTCAGATAGGTAAAACAGAAAAGGAAGTCAGGGGTTTTCTAGAATGGTATAGTCCCCAACTAGAATAATTTAGAAGCAGGAAGGGGCACGGGAAAAGGGACTATGTTTCTTGTACCAATAAGGAAGTAAATATAAAATATAAAACTCGGAAGATTTATAACAGTTTTCTTTTAAAAATTACCCAATTAAGACGCAGCAAGGTTTTAAGTCAGAGAGGGGATTTAAGGGAACAAATTTGAACTATTCTTTTCTGACTGACAGAAGGATTATGATTTAGGAATTATAGATAGGGAGAGACAGTAACCACAGCTCATCTCTTGGCTTCTCAGTGTGCAATATTCCTACAGACATAATAATACTGAAGGTCCTGATTGGCTTTGAGCTTTTGAAATAAATAGAAAAAGGAACTGTGTTTGCATGGAACATGTACAGATGTCACTGTTCTTGCCATTATCCTATGAACAATGCAATGCAACAACAATTTAGGTGGCATTTTCACTGACCTGGGTATTTATAAGTCATTTAGAGATGATCTAAAGTACGTGGGGGGAGGGAGGAGCAAGCAATTGGCCTAAAGGTCAAGATGTCAGCTAAGAAACCTGTGGTTTCATATCAGAGTGTGTTTGATTCTTGGTTCTTAGTCCCAGTTTCTTGCCAGTCTGAATGGGAGGTGACAGGTGGGGACTCAAGTAGCTGGACCCCTGTCACTCACGTGGGAGACTCCACTCCAACCCTTAGAAACAATTTGGGGGAGTGAACCAACAAACGGAATGAATGTTTCTTTGCCTTTTAAATAAAAAGAAAAAAAAAAAGAAATATGTGGAGAACTATGTAGGTGATAGCTAATGAGCAACCATTTCATTTAAGAGACTTGAGTATCCGTGGATTCTGGTAACCACAGGGGTGTCTTGGTAGCAATGCAGTTGTTAGTCATTGAGTGACACACAGACTACCAATGCCAGAAAAATGATAATAGTTCAAAGCACCTACTTTTAGATCAGAGATCAGAACATGGGGTAAAAGGATAAGGCGAGAAGGGGGGGGCTGGTGGTTCTGCTTTTTTGAAAGAAAGTTTACATGGCTCATGTAATTCTTTGAAAAGATTTTTTTTAAGTAAATATTTACTCTGGAATTTGCCTAAGCGCTCTCCCCCACCCCCAACTGATGAAAAACCAACCTCAGACAAGTCCTTTCAGATATACTTATCTCTAACAGTATCGTTTCTGTCCACGGGCCAGTAAGAATTCAGGCAAAACTGACCCCACCCAAGGTGGCATCCCACAGTGGTGTGGGAAGTATCAAGTGTGGGCTCCCCATCTTCTCAGTGGTGATGGTAGGGGGCTGAGGTTCTACTTTAAGTCATTACAAATAGGAAGATCTCCCCCAGTCTCACTGGCAGAATTATCCTGGGTCTGACTGGACTTCCATGGTCCTGCTGGACAGAATGAGGAAAATGTCTTATGTTTTCCTTTTGAAAGCTGGAGGAACAGCTCAAGGATTTGCAGGGCAGCATGAAAGAGGAGCTGCCATGGGAGTTCCTGGGGGGGGGGTGCTACCATGGGGAGGGGGTAAAGGACTCACAGCTTGAAAGCAAAGAGGGGGCCCACAGGGGGGCTGAGGACCAAGCCCAGCAGGGGAGCCAGGCACTTCCCCAGCCCAGGGGGTGGGACCAGAGCTCTTAAAGCCACAGACCTCCTCTGTAGGCACGGAGACCCTCACAGCAGGGATCCATTCACACCGTCACCCTGGGAGACTGCTATTTATGCTAAAGAAATTTATCCCCCGCCATTGTATGCTGCTTGTCCAGAGTTCCCTAGGATCCCTTGTTGACTGCCTCAGTCCTATATTGTGAGCTGGGGAATGGACAGGCCATTGAAGAGGGCAGGGATGGCTAATGATGGGTCTGTTAGCTCTGCAGTCAGTCTTTTCCTTTGTGAGCCAAACCCAATTTGGGTGCATTTATTTAGAAAAAAAAGAAGAAGAAGAAGAAAGAAAGAGAGAGAGAGTAAAAAGAAAAACCTCATTTGAGGTTGAAGAAATGTGCTCCATTCTACTTGAAAGGAAAAAAAAAAAACAAACAACAGAACAAAATATACTATAAGAACGATTGTCCTTTTTTTTTTAATGGTTGGCATAGGGGCCCAATTATTTCAGGTATGGGTGTAAATACTACAGCTGTAGTTCCTTCTGATTCTGAGGACCTTACAAACCACATGGTAATTTCTACTTTGTGAGGAGTAAGGGGAAGCCCGACTGACATGTTTTCTTTTGAGGCAGGTCTGAAACGCGGGCCACTGCTTTCATGAATTCTACCGGCCAAATCCTTATAAATCCTTCGAGTTGGCAGATCAATCATTCCCTCTTAACAGCTAATGAATTAATAAACCTTAGAAATTTCTCCTTCTCTAGGTTTAAAATTGGGGGGGTGTATTTTGGGTGGGGATTGAGGGGAGTCAATTATAGACTATATGGCAATAAACATAATTAAATCCATTACAGCTTCTTCCAGAGAGTCCCACTTTGTTTGAGAGGTATGATTTTTAAATTAAAAACACGTCATACAACCTCGTGTTTCAAAAGCATCATAAATATTTAAGGAATATGCCTTCCTCTCATATGGTACTGAGTCAAGGGAAAGAAAGTGAGAGGGGATGGGGGATGGGGGAGGAAGAAAGAAGGAAAATGAGGTAGAGTCAAAAGGTGATCCATAAGAAATGTGCAGGGCATCTCTGTGTACAGGGCACTGCGGGAGGCTCAGTGCCCAAAGGTAGCTCCAGCTGCCTACTAATGCAGATTCTGGGAGGCAGCAGGGATGGGGCCCAAGGGATTACTGTCCTGGCACCCATGCAGGAAACCTGTGTGGAACTTCCAGACCCAGCCTTGGCCCAGCCAGCCATTATGGGCATCTGGGAGAAGGAAGTTGATGGAACATTTTCTGAGCCTCTCAAATACATGGATGAACTAGAGATTTTTTTTCCCCCATTTAAACAAAGAATAAACATTTCTGAACAAGTAGCTTTGCATGTTCATTTGGCCCTGGGCCCCTGCAAATTGGTAGAGCCAGTCAGCCACAGGCAGAGCTCCACAGTTCACTGTGAGGAGCCAGAAAGGGGTCCAAAGGACCAAATGTTTGTATCTCCCCTCAGACTCCCTGCCCACTGGTAAGCACGGTCAGGTGCTGTGCCTCTAGGGGCTTAGAAATAAGGGAGAGTAGAAATTACTGATGGTGGGAGCTCTAGCTTAAACCAAGAACATCATTGGCATGAGATTCCCTCCCTGGGCAGGTCTATGGTGATGGTTCTAGGCACCACTGGTCATGGGATGTGAGGGCTGATTCTACTTTCCAACATGACCTTGGCGGTCCACTGACCCAAGTTTTCTCTGAATCTAAGGATGCTCTGAGAACAATTCAGTGTCAGAGCGGCTTTCACAATAACGTGCTCCAGAGAAGTACAAAGCCTTTAAGGCTAACCAGCTCCCAGCCACATATCATTCAGGGTCAGTGGTGATCTTTGGACTCAGGAGGGTGTCCCTCCAACTGTCATCAGATTGTCAAGGCTGAAACTGTGGGGTTGGGGTGGGGAAAATGTCACCCAACAAGGGGACCACCTAGGAAACATTGCCCCTACACATGCACAAAACAAAACCATTAGAGCCCAACATGGTGATGGAGCGTGTGGCATCAGGCCTGCGTGCCACAGAGGGCAGCGACATGCTACATCTTGCCAAGGACTGGGGGAAAAATAGGAAGGAGGGTGCACACAGCTCATTTTCCAGCTCTTGAACTGAACTGTTGGCTCAATCCAAATCACTTGATCTTTGGCATTACAGCTCTATTTTGATGGTGCCACTTGGCTGGCTGCATGATTTTCCAGTAACTGGGTGAGGAACACTGGGCCTACCACAGGGCCATTAGTCTGCATGGGCACAAATATCCAATTGTCAGGTGCCTGTTCACTAAAAGGTCCAAGCAAGACACAGCACCATCTCCCTCTAACCCTATCTCTGCAGAGCAGGTGCAGGCAAGCTTGCCCTCAAGAAAGGTCTAGAGCCTCTTTCAGTTTCAGCAGACCACTGAGGCAGTTCTGAAGCTGGACTTCAAAGGAAATTCACACACAGGGCAGGGCACCTGTTAACCAAAGCCAGGGAAACATCTGCTCACAGCCAAGAGAGCTGGACAGAGGTGATGAGGTGGGGATGGGGTGGCGGAGTGGAGATGGGGGAAATCACAGCTGTCATCTACTTGGGATCCAACCTCTTCTCTCCCCAGACAAGCCAAGAAGCTGGAGGAGGGTCAGGGGATCACAGGGTGGGTGATGGGGTGGGGTGGGGGAGAGCTGCAGACCCCTTAGGGATGCGCATTCCTGAGGCTGAGAGCAACAGCTGGCCGCAGCAGCTGAGAGGAAGGTGCAGGTCTATAGGCACCTGCTTGGATGGGGGTGGAAAGCAGGGGTGCAGAGACCCTGGGAGGTCTCCACAGCTTCAAAGGGAAGGGCGGAGACAGGGTGGGGAGGGAGAACAGAAGGGAGCGCCCCTGCGTAGGCCTTCCAGAAGGAGTAAAGGACTCATACCCAGGGCTCTATTTGAATTTCTCACCTCTTATTAGCGTCTTTTGAAATGCGAATTAGCTGATTAACCACCGCTCACAGCCTTCCCACTGTTCTTTATTCTCCGGCATTCACAACTTTCTTCTAAATAGGGTAGGCCACAGTGGCCCACCAGGGGGAAATTATTCTCAAGGTTACAAGAACAGTGACCACAGCAAAATGATGCCCTGGGCAGGATGGACTCAAGTTGGGGTGTGGGGAGGGGAAGACTGTTGGCAGCCAGGCTCCGACCCGCTGGCCGCGCCTGGGGAAGCACAGAGTGGACCTCCAGGGTTGGCTCTGCAGCCTGTCGCAGTCCCGGGACTGGGGAGAGCATGTGGCACCTGTCTTCCATTCCTCCCCTACGCCCCCACCCTGCTCCCTGCCTGCCACGCCCCCGCACGCCTATGTTTGCACTTGCTACCTTCACCACATAAAGGGTTCCTTTGCTCTAGATCCCTGAGGAACCTCCCTACACTTGGCTGCAGTTTCCCACTGGGGCCACGGGGTTCACAGGCATCAACAGCAAGGGCCGGCCCCTGGCAGAGCCTCCAGTTTGGCAACACGACACAAAGGCAGTGTGGCTTGTATACACTTTCCAGGCTGAGGCCCTGGGAGGGGTGAGGGGGGCGCTGCAGCTTGCACGTAATGGGCCCCCTACAGACAAAGCCAGCAAGTTTCTTAATTAAGTCTAAGTGAAAGACAGACCCCTGCTCACATCTTCAGAGAACCTGCCTCTTCTCAACTTCAAAAACACCCGGGACTGCCGATCAACTCTGGGCAGGAAGAAAACAGCCGACCATTTCTATACTCCCCCCAGTCCACCTCTTTTTTAAATACGGAAAGCCAGGCCCCCAGCGCCAACTCTTCAGTCCCCTCTCGCTTTCCCTGCCATTTCAGACATGCTTCTGGTTTATAAAACAGGAAACAAAGGGGACGCTTGTGCGTGGGGAGGAGCCCTCCGAGGGTCCACATTTCATTCCGGCCTTCCCCAAAGCATGGCGCTGTCTAAAGGGCTCGTTAACTGGTTTAGTCTCATTAACATTTCCATGAGGAATCAAAGAGATGCTAAAAGCATCGGCCTACGTACAATCCATCATGGAAAGACAAACCCTAGGATGGAGTGATACTGAAAAATTAATTATTGGCTAATTGCCTTTTCAAGAAGGTGATTTTTTTTCCTCCCCCTTCCCTGCCCTCCAGCTGCCTTCTACCCTGGCACAGACAGACCTTTCGGTTTGCTGGGCTTTACTGTGATAATGCCCCTTTGCAAACAGAAACCAATTATTCTGCAGCACTAAGTCACCGGGAGTATGAATTGCTTTAATTTTTCCCCTTTTTAGCGGCAGCCCAGGATGGGTGGTGAGGTGGCCTTGGTAATGAAGCTGTGAGGAATATGAAAGCAGGGCCGAGGCTGGGGGGTCCTGCAGGGAAAATGGGGTTCAAAAAATAAAGGTGCATTTGTTGTTGTTGTTGTTGTTATAGTGGCTAACCAAAGGGTCAGACCTTTCCCCAAAACGCATTTTCTGTTCCAAATCTGCATCGCCAGTGCACAGCTCCCCCTCCACTTAGCCCCCAGCACTGTGCACCTGACTAGCTTGTAAAAACGTCACCTTACAGTTAGAGTGCTAAACACGCCATTTTCCCTGGGCCTGTTCCCTCCCTCCTCCCCTCCCCCCCACCTTTGCCTTTTCCCTTCCACTATTCTTTGCTTTCTCATTGGAAATGCCCCGCAACGTCTGGCAGACAAAGACACTGCACACAGTGTGTGGAAGAGGGGGAAATTAAAAGGGGGGGGGGGAAGAGTGCAGAGGAATTCTTCACTTGCTGATCTCCAGAATACATTAATATCTGAAACTGTTGGCACAGCCTAAGATACTTGGGCGGCTAACAATGCCAGCAATGAGTCCCAGTCTGGGATCTTCAAACAAACCCCTCGGGCGCTGTCATGGCCACCAGGAAAAAGAATGGTGAGAGTGGCTGACCTTCATCTCCTTGTCCCTCCAGACCTGACTGCCGGACCTCTGTTTGCTTGTTACTAGGATTTCTTGGCTAAGAAATTCTAGCATTTCCCAGGCAATGCCAAGAGCCAGTTTCTTGGGTAAATAAACCAGGCCTCAAGCAGTCTCTTCTGGTTCCTAATGGGAAACTGGGGCTGGTGGAGGAAGGGGCATGAAATGGAAATAGGAGGTTGAGCTGAACTTGGAGAGAATGGACTAGGAACAGGTGGACTCAGTTCTCCGCTCATCTTAGACAACAGTGAGCAAGGAGGACAGGGGGCGAGAAGTGGGTGGGTTCCGGAAGCATCCAATCAGTGTGCTGCCTTGGGTTAACTTGGCCAACACCATCTGCCACAGGAGCAAGATGAGGCTACAGAGAGCAGCAAACCTAGTGGCTTTCTTCTCAGTTCTAGGTCCACAGTGACATTCATTTCACCCAAGTTTTTGAGTTACAGGAGACTGGTTTATAACACCTGCTGAAAGAGCTGGTGGCACTGTGTTTCATGCATCTGTCCTAATTGCTCCAATGCTCTGACGTTAGTCATGAACTAATGATGTTAGTAAAAACAGAAGTCAGTATAGCAGAACTGGGTGGGGTGACTGTCTTTCAGAGTCTCTTGGTCCAGAGCCCCCTCCTGGTTGTCTAGACGCTCTCTGGACTCCTCTCTGCACCTGCTGCTCACTTTCTCTCCTACCTTCCCCAGTGGCAGTGACCCACTGTGGTAACTAGCGGGGGGGGGGGAGGGGAGGGGGACACCCAGCACCCAAGATACAGCAGCGACAGGAGTGGGATGCTGTTCTGGATCCCTTCTGGGAAAGCTTTCAGCTGTCACACCCAGATAGGCTGAAGAGAAGGAAATGGAAGTGCGGGCGTCCCCAGCATCCTTGGGAGGGCTGGTTCCTAGACAGTCCCAGGATGCCCATACCAGGGCTGCTCAAGTCCTTTTTATACAATGGCAGCAGCTGAATATAAGCTGTGCATGGCTTCTCTTTCCTTCCGGTCAACAGTCATCTCTTACCATCTCATACCAAGAGCTATATGTGTTCAGTACAGGTGCAGTGTTGTTTCCATACTGTTCTATCTGCAGCTGGTGGAACCCATGACCTGGAACTCTTGCACACAGAGGGCCTGCCATGCTCCTTAAAGTGGGGGTATTTCTCCAATGGAATATGACCCTGGTTCCCAACTTCCAAATTAAAATGTATCTTATAATAACTACTAGAGAAGTTCACTCTTGCTTGATGTAGGAGATCATGTCAACAGACACGCATTTTCAAAAAGTTATATAATTTGCTAAAAAAAAAAAACTACCATGTAAATATAGAGAATATTTTTTCAGGTTCCTGAAAGAGAGAAAACCAAGTCCCATGCCTGATCTCAAAATGATTAAAAGAAAAGAAAAAAAAGACTGGATATAGCAATATATTAAATATAGACATAAAAAAGACTGGAAAAACATGCAAAGGATTGATAATCACCATCTGTTACAGGGGGATCTTTGTTTTACCATTCTCTACCACTTTTCTACAGCAAATTATTTCAACACTCAGAGAAACCCACCCAGTCAGATTTCATATAAAAGAAGATAGTGAGACCTCAGCATCAAGAATTTTGAAAACCAAACCCCAGTTACGTGACTACAACAGTACGCACTCAGGTGACAGGTCGCAGGGGTACATCCCTAAGGCTACCCCAGCAGTCCTGCAGGAGCATTTGGAGGAGGGGGCAGTGCTGCTGCATTTGCTTGCTTATTTACTTACTTATTTACTGGGAGGAGGCTGCTATGGGAATCTCTCTCAGTTTAAAACACTGAAACAACCAGGCTTCACACTGCCAGGTTTTTCAAAAGGGATTATATTCCAGGATGATCAATTACTGTGAATAGGTGTGACATTCCCGGCTGATGGGCATTCGTACCTGTCAACAGCTGCAAATTAGCATTTCAGAAAGAGAAAAAAAAAAAGCCTTCTGAAGCAACTTAGGACCGTCTCTGACACCTTGCAGGAAAGCAAATGTTGCAAGCAAACCTTCCTGTCACTGAGTAGTAGCCAAAGGGAATGGTTAGAGACCTGGCTAGGGTACAAGATTACTGTGCCTGAATGAGGAGTGTGGGTCTGGGGTGAAAGGGGACGACTGACATTTACTTATTGAGGTCCCCCCCTCCTCTTTGGTGTCAGTCCTGTTTCTACAAACACAGCCAGAAACGGGCGGGGTAGCTGGTGGGCTACCGATGGGAATACGATCACAAAGGTTAAAGAAAAGCCTGTTTCAACTCAAAACGTTCCCTTGAAAAATGTAACTTGAACATAAAATGGAATTAGGTAGTCCTGACTGCTCAGGAAGCAATAAAAGGGAACTATACATATAAGGGTGTGTGTGTTGGGGTGGAGGGGGAGAGGACTCCTAAGCAATTGCCTAAGAGGATTGGAAACAAATATCTAAGTAAGATATGACCTCCCCACAAACACACAGGAAAAGGGTATTGTGAAAATTCTGTGGGAAAATGTACATGGGGGAAAAAAAAGAAGAAGAAACTTGAGAGAAAAGGCTGTTTCCCAGAATACAAACCACGGCCTAAGTTGTGGAGGAAAGGGAGCTCAGAGAACGGTAACTTTAAATTTCCACAGACGTGGGGACAGGAAGACGGGGCCAAGCCACCATCAACCCTGGGGACCAGCGCACTCTCCCTTCTCAGCTCTGCCTTTTCTGCTTGACTTGCCATGAGGAATCCCACATCAGTGTGGGTTCCTCTGCCCCCTCCCTTTTATCATCTGTTTCATTCAACTGACATGTTTGTCATCCTCCTTTGTTTTCATCATCCAGGTACAGTGTCACAGTCCAAGAAGGAATAGGAAGGTGAAAGCTCTAAAAACTCTGGGCCAGTGGGAGGAGCTTAAAATGTCATATGGGAGGAGGAACTCGAAAGGGGCGGGGTGAGGGAGCCCTGGAGTGGGGGGGCTCCTAAAACAAAACTTTGGATATGGAGACCACCAAAGGCATTTTCCAAGACAGAGTTTGAGTTGAGACATCTCTGGAATAATAAGTTTAGGGGGTCGGTGCTATAGTGCAGTGGGTTAGCTGGTATCCCCATACAGGATCAAGTTTGAGTCCTGGCTGTCCCCGCTTCCAATTAGGCTCCTTATTAGTGCACCTGGGAAAGCAATAGACTATGGCTTAAGTGCTTGTGGGCGCTATCAGATTGGGATGGAGTTTCAGACTCCTGGGTTTGGCCTTGCTAAATCTTGAATACTGGGACAATTTGGGGAGTAAATCAGTAGACGCCAGATCTCCCTCCCTCTCTTTTAAAGATTTACAGAAGCCAGGAGCTTGTGGCAGGTCTCCCAAAGTACATGCATGAGCTTGAGGACTTGAACTATCCCTCTTCTTTCCTAGGTCATAAGCAGGGAGTGGATCAGAAGTGGAGCAGCTGGGACTTGAACCAGCACCCACAAGGGATATCAGTGCTGCAGGCAGAGGATTAGTCTGATATGCCACAGTCGCCCCAACCCCTTTTCTAACTCTCCCTTTGAAATAAATAAATCTCTTTTTTTTTCAAGTTTATTTTAGTGTCCCTTCCCCACCTCCCCACAAAAAACCCTAAGTTGAAATCCAGCCATAGCTTTTCCATGACATGATTTTTCCATGAACTTTTTGAAGATCTCCCCACCACTGCACATATTAGATAGAAGAGCCAGAGATGAAAGTTGCCTGCAGAGCTGGTGCAGGGACCCAAGGAGGTTCCCCACATCACTGAAAGCCCCTGCTTACTCTCACTGCTATCACAAAGGTTTTAAATCAGTCATGTAGTAGACACATGGCTCGTGTTCTACACTGTATCATGTGGCTGTGTGGGTTCTCCCTCCTGCCAGATGCTCAGCCACTTGAAGTGGATTCCAAGGCACAGGCACCTCAGCATCCTCCCTAGGGAGTAACATCATTGAAGGGACTTGACAGGAAAAAAAAGTGGCACACGCATCACAGAAACCCGAGAGTAATTCATCATGGCTCATGTGGAATTTGCACCTGTGTGGGAATCCGCCCAGAACCTGCTGGGGCCAGTTCCTCCTGTTTTTTTTCAGCCTCCCAGACAGAACAGCAGCCTCATCCCCGTGCCGTAACCTGGGCTCATTCGGGGGAGTCAGAACAGGCCGTGGTCTCCTCGGACAGTCTGACACCCTCCACGCCCAAGAGTCCCCACAAAACTGACCTTTCCATCCGCATCCATCTGGGCAAGTCATTGCCAAAGTTGTGTTTCCCGGGATGTTTGTTTTATAAGATGAAATCATAAGATGAAAATAACAAAATAAATGGCTTCTAGGTACTTTAATGCGAGTATTAGATTACTAAACCCATCTGTAAAACGAGAAAGTCTAGAAATGGTAGCTTATTTTTCCTTTAAATTCCAAATTCATAGGACAAACATTCAATTCCTGATTTTCCAGAAAATCAACTCTTTCAAATTGCAAAGTTACCCTGAAAAGCAAAACCTGTATTCTATTTTGAACCTGTGCACTGGTAATACTGCTATTTCATCCCTGGGTCGCATTCCTTTGGTAAATACCACCTTTGAAGCACAACAGTAACATTTTAAAATCAAACATTTTCACAAAGAACTTGAGGTTTCTGACTATCCTTGAACAGAAGAGCCTACAGTCCTAGGCCCAGGCTTTTATTTACTTATTTGTTTAGAAAATTTTTTTACTTGACAAGGAGTGGGTGGTCCACTCCCCCAACAGCCAGGGCTGGGTTAGGTCCAAGGCAGGAGCCCAGCTGTCCATGTGACTCTCCCACCTAGGTGGCAGGGACCCAAGTACGTGGGCCATCCACTGAAGCCTCCCAGTGCTGTGCACTGACAGGAAGCACTACTGGGAGCAGTATGAAGTCACAACTTGAACCGGGTGGTATGATATGGGATGAGGCCATCTCAAGCATCAAGTCAAGCATAGGGCCAGATGCCACGCCATGAGGTCAGGGCCATGCAGTGACAGCTGGCCATGATCACCTGGCACTGACCGTCCACCCCCACTTTACCTGCTAGAGAGCCAACTCTAGCTGGAGACTTCACTGCACTCTCATTGAATGGACCACCTGTCCAACACTTGTGGTGTGCATAGATGGACAGCATAGCTCCTTTTTCAAAAATGCTAATAGT
The DNA here is from genome assembly GCF_030435755.1 of Ochotona princeps. Taxonomy (NCBI): domain Eukaryota; kingdom Metazoa; phylum Chordata; class Mammalia; order Lagomorpha; family Ochotonidae; genus Ochotona; species Ochotona princeps. The sequence continues at coordinate 52,403,002 of NC_080848.1, read as the reverse complement.
CAAGTATAAGAGTCTTTTCAAGGGCCTGGCATGGTAGCCTAGTGGCTAAATCCTTGCCTTGCACATGCTAGGATACCAGATAGGTGCCATTTGGTGTCCCGACTACTAGACTTTCCCAACCAGCATTCTGCTTATGCCCTGGAAAAGCAGCAGAGGATGGCCCAAAACCTTGGGACCCTGCACCCACATGGGAGACTCAGAAGTGTTTGGCTCCTGACTTGGGATTGGCTCACCTCTGGATACTGAAGCCATGTGAAGACTGAACCAGTGGAAGGAAGATCTATCTCTCTCCCCTTTTCTATAAATCTGCCTTTTCAGTAAAAGTTTAAAAAATCTTTCTTAAAATGAAATTAGGAAGGGAGGGAGGTAGAGAGAGGGAGGGAGAGAGAAGGAGGGAAGAAGAGAGAGGGTAGGAGGGAGGGAAGGAGAGAGAGGGTGGCAGGGAGGGAGGAAGAGGAAGGAAGGGAGAAAGGGAGAAGGATTGAGGAGGGAGGGAGGAGGGAGGGAGGGAGGAACACAGTGAAGGATTGAGAGGAAGGGAGGTAGAAGGGAAAGAAGAAACAGAGGAGTGAAGGAGAAGGAGGGAGGGGGAAGGAGGGAGGGAGAGGAAGGTTGGGAGGGAGGGAGAAAGAGGAAGAAATGGAGAAGTGGGGAAAAAGAATGGGAGAAAAAAGGGAGAGAGGGAGGGGGCAGGATGGAGGGAGGGAGGGAGGGAGGAAGGGGAAGAGAGGAAGACAGTAAAATGGAGGGAGGGAGAGAGAGGGAGGATGAAGGAGGGAAGCAGAGAGGAGGGAAGAAGAGGGAAGAAGAGGGAAGGACGAAAGATGGAGGGAGAGATAGAGAATGGGTGGAAGGGAGGGAGAGGAAAGGAGGGAGGAAAGGAGAGAGAGGGAGAGAGGAGGAAAAGGAGAGAAAGGGAGAGGGAGGGACAGAGGGAGAGGGAGGGAGAAGGTGGGAGGGAGGGAGGAATGGAGGGATAATAAGGGAGGGAGGGAAGAAGGGGAAGGGAGGGAAGAACTGAGGGAGTAAGGGGGAGGGAAGGAGGGAGGGAGAAGGAGGGACTGAGAGTTGGGAGAGAGATGGGGGTGAGAGAGGGAGGGAGAAGGAGGGAGGAGGAAGGGAGAGAGAAGAAGGAAGAGAGGGCCACAACAGGAAGAGAGAAGTAGGATAAGTAAATGGAAGGGAGTTGGGGGGGAGGAGAGGGGGAGGGGAGAGGGAGGGAGGGAGAAAAAGGGGGAGGGAGGGGGAGGGAAGAAGTGAGTGAGGGAGGGAGGGATGGGAGGAGAGGGAGGAGGGAGGGAGCTGGAGGGAGGGAAGGATTGACAGGGAGGGAGGTAGAAAAATGGAAGAAGAAACAGGGAGGATGGAGGAGGAAAGGAGAGAAGAGCAGTAGGAAAGGAGGGAGAGGGAGGGAGAGGGAGGGAGAGGGAGAGGGAGGGAGAGGGAGGGAGAGGGAGGGAGGGAAGGAGGGAGGAGGAAAGAGGAAAGGAGAAGACAGGGGAAGAGATATAGAAAGAGAGGGAGGGAGGGAGAAGCAGGGAAGGAGGGAGAGGAGGGAGGGTGAAGGAGCAAGGGAGAAAGAAGGAAGGGGAAGGAAACAGGGCAGGAGGGAGATGGTGGGATGGAAGGAGTGAGAGAGAGGTAGGGAAAGGGGGTGAGGGGGAAGGAGGGAAGGTAGGAAGGGTCAAGGGAGGGAGTGGTAGTAGCGAACTGGGGAGGAAAGCAGAAAGAGAAAGGGGGAGGAAGGGAGAGCCGTAGGGAGGAAAAGAGAGGGAGAGGGAGGGAGACAAAGGGAAGGAAAGAATGAGGGAGGAGGGATGGAGGAAGAGGGAGAGGAAAGGGAATGAGAAGGAAGAAGGGAGAGTGGTAGGGGAGGGAGGAAGAGGGTGGAAGGGAGAAAGAGAGAGAGGGAATGAGTGAGGAAGGAAGGAAGGGGGAGGGAGGGGAAGGGAGAGAGAGGGAGAGAGAGGGAGGGATTGAGGGAAAGAAAGGAAGGGAGAAGGAAGGAAAGAAGGATGAATGGAGAGAGGAGGAGGGAAGGAAGCCACAGAGAAGGAGGGAGGCAGGGAGACAGGAAGGGAAGGAGAGAAAGGGAGAGAGGTAAAAGGAGGGAGGAAGAGAGAAGGAGGGGGGAGGAAGGGAGGGAGGAAGAGAGCAAAGGAGGAAGAGGGAGGGAGGGAAGAAAGTGCTTGAAGGGAGGATGAGGGAGGGAAGGAGAAGGCGGTGAAGAGACAGGAAGGGTGAAAGGGAGGCAGGAAGAGATGCAGGGAGGGAGAAGCAGGAAGAGAGAAAGGTAAGGAGAAAGAGAGGCAGGGAGAATGAGGGGAGGAGGAGGAGGGAGGGAGAGGGGGAAGGTAGAAGCAGGGAGGAGGCAGGGAGGAGGAGGGACAAGGGAGGAAGGGAGGCAGGTTGATGCAGGGAGGGAGAAGGAGGGACAAGGAAGGGAGAGGAATGGAGGGTGGGAGAGAGGGAGGGAAAGAGAATGAGGGAAGGAGGGAGAGAGGAAGGGAGGGAAGGAGGGAGAGAGGAAGGGAGGGAAGGAGGGAGAGAGGAAGGGAGGGAAGGAGTAAGGGGGAGGCAGTGAGAGGGATGGTGGGAGGAGGTGAGTTGGGGAGGAAAAGAGGGATTATGAGGGAGGGGAGGTGATGGAGGCGAGGAGGAGGAGGGAGGAGGGCAGGAGAGAGGGGAGGGAGGTGGAAGGAGGGAAGGATGGAGGAAGGGAGTGAGATTGAGAAGGAAGAAGGAAAGGAGAGGGTTGAGAGATGGAGGGATGGGGAAGGAAGGAGAGAGGAAGAGGGAAATAGGAAAAAGGGAGACAGGGAGGGTAAGGAGGGGGGAAGGAGGGAGGGAGGAAGGCAGGGTGCGAGGGAGGGAGAGGGTTGGATGGATGAGGAGGGAAGGAGGGACACAGGAAGTGAGAGGGATGGCGGGAAGGAGAAATAGGGAGGGAAAGGGAGAGAGCGAGGAAGGGAGAGGGATGGAGGGAGAGAAGAAGGGAAGTGGAATGAAGGAGGGAGTAAGGGAGGGAGTGAACACAGGAGGAGTGGCGGAGGGAGAGAGCAGGATGAAAGTGGAAGAAGGGACGGAGAAGACAAGACGGGGAGGGAGGGAGAAGGAGTTAGGGGGAGGGAGATGGTAAGGAGAGGGGGGGAGGGAGAAGTGAGGGAGAATGGAGGGAAGGAAGAGGAGAGAGGGAAGAGGAAGGAAGTGAGAGGGAGCAGGAGGGAGAGAGAGGGAATGAGAAGAAGGGAGGGAGAGAGGTAGGGAGAAAGGAGGGAAAGTGAGTTAGGAAGGAGGGAGGGCAAATGGGGATGGAGGGAGGGATGGAGGGAGGGAGAGGGATGGAGGAGGAGGGAGACAGGAAGTGAGAGAGAGGGAGGGAGAGAGAAGCAGTTAAAGAGGGAGGAAGTGAGGGAAGGAGCGAGGGAAAGGGAGGGAGAGTGAGTGAAGGAGGAAGGAAGAGTGAGGGAGAAGAATGGGGGAAGGAGAGAAAGGGAGGGAAGAGGAAGGAAGCAGGGAGAGGGAGGGAGAGGGGGAGGTATAGTGGGAGAGAGGGGGGAGGGAGGAGGAGGAGGGACAGAGAGGGAGTGAGTGAGCAAGGCAGGGAGAGAAGGAGTGAAAGACTGAGAGAAAGGCAGCCAAGGAGAATGACAGAGGGAGAGAGCGAGGGAGAGCAATGGCTGGAGGAAACGAGGAAGGAAGGGAGGAAGGGGAGAAGTAGGGAGGGAAAGAAAGGGAGGTAGGAAGGGAGAAGAATGGAGGGAGGGAGGGAGGGAAGGAGCAGGTGGGAGGGAGTTAGGGAAGGATAAGCAGGGAGGGAGTAAGAGGGAGAGAGGGAGGGAAAAGGAGGGAGGAGAGAAAGGGACAGAGGGAGGGAGAGGATGGGAGTAAGGTAGAAGGAGGGAGGGGGAAAGAGATGGTTGGAGGAAGAAGGAGAGAGTGAGGGGGAGGGGAGGGAGGGGAGGGAGGGGAGGGAGGGTGGGTGGGATGAAGGGAGGGAGGGAGAAGGAAGGAGGGAGGAAGGGGAGAGAGAGGGAGGGATAATGGGAGGGAGAGAGAAGAAGGGAGGAGATGGAGAGATATAGAGGGAGGGAGAAGGAGGGAAAAGAAAGGAGGGAGGAGGAAGGGAAGGAGTAGGAGCAAGGGAATGAAGGACAGAGGGAGGGAGGGAGGGAGAAGAGAGGAAGGAGGGGGGGCGTTAGGGAGGGTGGGAGGGAGAAGGGAGGGAAGGAGAGACAAGGAGAGAGGGAGGAGGGAGGAAGGGAGAGGGAGGGAAAAGGAGGGAGGGAGGGGTGGAAAGGAGGGAGGGGGTGAGAGAGAACAGGGAAGGGAGGAAGCAAGGGAGAGAGGGAGAAGGCCATTCAGCTCCCTGCTTGTGGCCTGAGGAAAGCAATAGAGGAGGGAGCTGCACCTGCATCTGCAAGGAACACCGGGAAGAAGTTCCTGGCTCTTGGCTCCCGACTGACTCAGCTCTGATCATTGAGGTCATTTGGGGTGTAAATCAGTGAATGGAAGAGCTTTCTCTCTGTATCTCCCTCTCTGTAAATCTTCCTTTCCAATAAAAACAATTTTTTTAAACCACATTGTTATTAACTTTTAAGTTTACCTGCTGCACAATAGATCTCAAAAATGCATCCTTCTTTCTTACTGAACTTGACACTCTGACATCTCCCCATTCCTCCACTCTCCCCACCACCTCTGGAACTGCCTTTCTACTCCTTGCTTCCACAAATCTGATGTGTTCAGATGTCACAAATGAGGGAGTCACCCAGGATCTGTCTTTGTATGTGTGGCTTATTTCACCTAAAATAAAGCCCTCCAAGTTTTTTTTATGTTCTCTTCTCTCAAGTGACAGGAGTCCAATCTTTTTACAGCTGGTCAGTATTCTGATGGGCAGACACACACACACACAGACACAGAGAGACAGAGAGACAGAGAGACACAGAGAGACAGAGAGAGAGAGACCTTCCATCCAGTAGTTCCCTCTCCAAATGCTGGCAACAACCAATCAACCATTGCTGGGCAAGGCTGAAGCCAGATCCCAGAACTCTGTCCAGGCCCCCCATGGTGGGTGGCAGGGGCCCAAGGACTTGAGCCATCACCTGCTGCTTCCCAGGGTGTAAGTCAGCAGGAAGCTGGAAGTGGAGGAGCTGGCAGTTGAATCAACTGACTGGTGGGGGCATCCCCTCCCCTCAGCAGCAACATGGCCTCTGTGCCAACCATCCAGCCTTGCCAACTCTGGGCAGAAAGTATCTTGAGGCCTGGGTCTTCCCTAGCTATCTACTTACAGGACTGGCTACATGTACGGCTTAACCCAAATATCCGTGCTTTGCATGTTAATAGTTGATGCACAGAGTTTTCTAGAAGCAAGCACTGTGGGCCCTTTACCACCAAGCCAGAAAGTTGAAATCACGAGAGCGTGAGCAGGCACCACAAGGGAGCACAGGCACTTTCCTAACCAGAGAAACCGCTTCCTGGCCCCTGGGCCTGCCATTGGCTTCTTTTCCTCATCCTTTCTTTTGTCCCTCCCCCACCCCACCCCACCCCCAAGTTGCTCCACCCACCCCTTCTCCCCTTCCCTGACTCAGCAGCTGGGGCTGGCTGTATTATTTCCACAGCACATATCTCACAAGCTAACTGCTCCTCCATCCCACTTAACCTCAATCCTCCACACTCCGGGGTGCCATGGAAAATCAAGAACTGTTGAGAGCTACCATGGAAAGAAAAAGTTGAGTAAGCAGCAACCACAAACCACAAGCCCTGGTCACATCTAGCCACTGTGCTTAACACAGCTCAGTAACCATATCAGACACTCAAGGCCGGGGACGCCTTTTCCTAGCGTGTGTAGGTCTGAGGGCTCATTTCACATATATGCCAATTAGGGATTCTAGGAAAAAGAAAACAAACTCAGAAAGTGGGAGGCCAGGAAGTGAACAGACTCCCTAGGGCCTCCAACTTGCTGACTGTCCCAGTCTGTCTGTCAGTCTTTCTCATACACACGCACACCCATTCACCCACCCCCACCAGGAATAGCCACACAGAGTCAGAGCCAATGAGAGCAACCCCGAGGAACATTCTGGAAATGCCTTTTTTGGCAATACATCCCAGCTTACTACCTTCATTCTACAGAAAATGGTTCTGAATCTTTTTTATGTTTAAAGGCATTTCTTTCATGCTTATTTATTTATTTGAAAGACAGAGCAACAGGTATTAAGGCCAGGTTGGTGGAAGTCGGGGGGGGGCGGGGGATGGGAGGAAGAGCAGGATTTTATCCACTGGTTCACTCCCCCAAAAGCCTGTAAGAGCCAGACCTGGGCCAGACTCCAGCTAGGAGCCTAAAATTCCACCTGAAACTCCCTCGTGGGGGACAGGAACCCAGGTACTTCAGCTGCAGCACGGCATGCGTTAGGACGCTGGGCCTCAGACTGCCTCTCTGCTATGAATGTGGGTGTCTCAAGTGGAACTTTCACCTGCTGTGCCACTTTACCTGCCACCTAACCCCCCCTTTTTTTTAAAAAAAAAAATATACATAATATCTATCTATTTGAAAGCCAGAGTTACAGAGAGAGAGATCTTTTATTTGCTTGTTCACACCCCAAGATGACCACAATGGCCAGGGCTGGGCCAGCCTGAAGCCAGGAGCATCTATTGAGTCTGCAGGGACCCAACCACCTGGGCTGCATCAGAGGCGGAACACCCGGTGCCCACATGGGATGCTGTAGGGCTTTAGCCACTACGCTACGATGCCAGCCTTACTCCCTCAATCTATCAACCAGGACACAACCCCTGTATAGCCTAGGTTGCTGGTTACCACAGGCCCTACAGAAAACATTGTCTATGAAAGTCAGTCCTTGATTATAACACAGCAGTTACATATGAATTTTTTTAAAAAATGCATTCTTTTAAAATAAATTATAGTAAAATGCAAATAACAAGTTACTTTTTAACCATTTCATTTACAACAGAACAGTTATATATGAATTTTAAAAAAACGTGTTCTTTTAAAATAAATCATAGTAAAATGCAAATAGCAAGTTACTTTTTAACCATTTCAAGTATAACAGAGCAGTTATGATTTTTTTTGAAATGTGTTCTTTTAAAATAAATCATAATAAAATGCAAATAACAAGTTACTTGTTCACCATTTCAATTACAACAGAGCAGCTACATAAGATTATTAAAAATGTGTTCTTTTAAAATAAATCATAGTAAAATGCAAATAGCAAACGTTACTTTTTAACCATTTCAAGTACAACAGAGCAGTCACATATGAATTTTAAAAAAGTGTTCCTTTAAAATAAATCATAGTAAAATGCAAATAGCAAACATTACTTTTTAACCATTTCTATTACAACAGAGCAGTTATATGATTTTAAAAAAATGTGTTCCTTTAAAATAAATCATAGTAAAATGCAAATAACAAGTTACTTTTTAACCATTTCATAGAGTAAATTCACGAGCACTGATTATATTATACTCATCATGCTATGCTATGCAATTGCACTCTTGCATATTTAAGAATTAGCACATCACCTTGCAAGGAAACCTCACTTGCACTAAGCAACATCTCCCCATCCTCCCAACTCGCATGCCCCGCCCCCCGCCCCCTCCTGGCAACAAGCACTTGTACAGCTCATGTACATGAGACCACACATTTATTACACTAATATTTACATACAATTCATATGTTTTTTTTCTATCTGGCTGCTTTTACCTGACACAGTGTTCTAGGCTCATCTCTATAAAAGCATGGCTCACAACTTCAGACCTTTTTTTTTTTTAAAAAAAAATGCATAAATAATACTCTATTGTATGGCATATGGGGCCACCAATTGAATAAGGATGGCCAGGTAGCTATTAAACTGAAGGAGTGAAAAAAATACCACCTATGCTGCGGGTGGTAATTCTTTAAGGGTCTTAGGTACGTGAGTGCTACAGCAAATGGGAGCCATGTTCAAGTGTAACCTGTCCACGTCATTCATGATGCAATAAACTTCACATTTCTATTCAAAGTTCAGCTGTACAGATGGACAAGTCCTTAAGACAACAATAACAACATAAAAAAGAGAAAATACTCACTTACCTTATTCCAGTTGCTTTTCAAACGAATGGACGCGTCAAAACCCCTTTGCCATAGGGTCGCCATGTTCACCCAGATGACCTCACCACAGCGTGACAGCTTTCAGCGCGGGTGGAGGGTGCACTTGAGCCCACAAGGCACACCAGCCCAGGGGGCTTCCGTGAACTACATACGTGGGCAGGCAGCGCTTTGCTTTGGCCTCCTGCCTCCTTGGTGGGCAAAGCCCTCCCCACCCACAGGAAAGTCTACGGTGAGGCTGCTAGGCTGTGTTCCTGAGTCACTGGGCCTTAGGGCCTCAGGTGTACAGCAGACAGATGGGCTACAATCTGCCACGTCTCCTACAGCCAGTGCTCACCCTAAAACCTGATCAGCTTTAAAGACCGTCTTACAGTTCAAGACGAGGTGCTATGCCAGCACACCTGGACACTTTCATCACGGATTGATTCCCTTCTCAGGCAACATATTAAAGACCTGAGTTAAGGTATGCACCCACAGGTGCCAGGGAGACATCACTGTTGTACAGTTTTCTCCCCACCCCTCTTTTTTCCTCCCTCTCCAACTCTCTGGAAAGATTTCAGACTTAAAGAAATGCACAGAAGACAGAACAAGTACCTAAATGCCTTTCTAGAAAACCACGTTAACTGGTGACTGACAAAGGCATCTAATCCAGTCACACTTAACTAGATTAATAAATCTAGTCATTAATTATTCAATAAGAATGTTAACATGTAAGTGCTATCTAAATATATTTAGACATATACTAAAACTAGTTATTAATTATTTAATAACAGTCTTATTACTTAATTTAATAATTATTAATATGTTCATTAATAAATCAATAAATCACAATCATGCTCTATGACCTCTGTGCAAGTACTGTGTTTTTTGCTGAAACTCAGGAACGTGAGCCACTAGCAAGCAATATTTCATTTCTACAAACTTTACCACGCCTCTCACCGTGACTACCGACATTTACTCTATGGCAAAACCACAACATCATTTGCTACAGACAAGAAATTGCATTTTTTTGGACTCAAGAATTTTAACATTCATACAACAACATCTAACACACAGTCCATATCCAACCGCCCCTCATTTACTTAATACTGCAGGTATTAATACTGCTTTAAAATTCAGAATACAGTGAAAATTACAGGGGCAGTGGGTCAAGCTGCCTCCTTTGACACCTGCACCTTTTTATGGCCACTGGTACAAGTCCTGGCAGCTCCACTTCCCTTCTACCTCCCCACTAGTGTGCTGCTGAAAGCGGAAGACGGCCCAATGGCTAGAGGCCCAGCACCCATGGGAGACCAAGCAGAAGCTCCTACCGCCCCACTGTGGCCATCCGGGGAATGAACCAGCACATCAAAGTACACAGCTGGCCCATCAGCCGCTGTTTCCTGGACATTGGCAGGAAGCAGGGATCTGGAACACAGCCAGCAGTGAAACTCCAGCGCTCTGGGATGCGGGTGTCCTAAATGGCGCCTTAACCGCTGTACCAAACACCTGTGCCTAACCGGTCATGGTTCTTTCATCTACCAGGACCCTGCTGCCTTGTTCTCTGTCCTCCTTCTGTGGTTTATAAAATAAATCTGCTGGGTGACAGAGATTTCTGATACCCTACCTCCCATAACCTTTAACCCAATGGTTTTGGCAGCCCCATCGGTGATTCCAAAACAAGTTGCCCTGGTGGGTGTGGGAAGCACTTTTCTAGATCCTCCTCCTACCTCTTGTAGCTAATACAAAGCCTTTCCCTCATCCCTACCCGATTTCTTCCGTTTCATTATGGCAGTTCAAACTCACAGGTGCATTCTGAAAGTCGGTGGTTCTAAACCATGACTATCATTATTGCCACTGCCCCCCAAAATCTGCCCAGTCGGAATCCTTTTAAGTCTGGATTCCATTCTGAGCTGGACAGTTTCTGGAAATCAAAGACTTGGGTGCTAACACTAATACTCCCAAGTTCTCTAAGTGGCTCAAAATGAAAAGCTCATCTTTTCACTATTCATATTTTCATCATCAACAACTGTCAATTCCAACCCAATATCACAGTCCTTCATTCTTATTTTTCTACTCACCGTTTGTTCCTCCCTCCCCAGCTTCCACAGCATCCACGTATCTGCTTGCATACATTCTTCCTGCTGGGCCCACGGAACCCAGGATGACTCCCACTCTCTGAAGGACAAACCTGCTTATCAAAGTTCAAAGGTTTCAGCTGTCCCCTCAGCTTAAACACACCTACTGAAAGCTTCAGATGAGGGGCTCTATGTAAAAGCCCCCAAAGGCTGGGCATTTGACCCCAGCGGTTTAAACCCTGGGCTGGGCTGCCCAAGTCCCCCTATATCAGACTATTTAAAAGTCCCCAGGGGCTGGGCAGTTGGCCCCAGCGCTTTAAGCACCAGGCCAGGCTGCCCAAGTCCCCCATATCAGACTATTTAAAAGCCCCAAGGGCTGGGCATTTGGCCCCAGGGCTTTAAGCACCGGGCTGGGCTGCCCAAGTCCCCCCATATCAGACTATTTAAAAGCCCCAAGGGCTGGGTAGTTGGCCCCAGTGCTTTAAGCACCGGGCCTGGCAACACAGGTTCCCCCACATCAGACTATTTAAAAGTCCCAAACGGCTGGGCAGTTGGCCCCAGGGCTTTAGGCGCCGGGCCGGGCTTCACAGATCCCCCTATATCAGACTATTTAAAAGTCCCCAAGGGCTGGGCAGTTGGCCCCAGTAGTTTAAATGCGGGGCCGAGCTGCCCAAGTCCCCCCATATCAGACTATTTAAAAGCCCCAAGGGCTGGGCAGTTGGCCCCAGTGCTTTAAGCACCGGGCCGGGCTGCCCAAGTCCCCCCATATCAGACTATTTAAAAGTCCCCAGGGGCTGGGCAGTTGGCCCCAGGGCTTTAAGCGCCGGGTCGGGCTGCCCAAGTCCCCCCATATCAGACTATTTAAAAGCCCCAAGGGCTGGGCATTTGGCCCCAGTGCTTTAAGCACCGGGCTGGGCTGCCCAAGTCATCCCATATCAGACTATTTAAAAGTCCCCAGGGGCTGGGCAGAAGGCCCCAGTGCTTTAAGCGCCAGGCCGGGCAACACAGGTTCCCCCATATCAGACTATTTAAAAGCCCCAAGGGCTGGGCATTTGGCCCCAGTGCTTTAAGCACCGGGCTGGGCTGCCCAAGTCCCCCTATATCAGACTATTTAAAAGTCCCCAGGGGCTGGGCAGTTGCCCCCAGTGCTTTAAGCGCCAGGCCGGGCTGCCCAAGACCCCCATATCAGACTATTTAAAAGCCCCAAGGGCTGGGCATTTGGCCCCAGTGCTTTAAGCACCGGGCTGGGCTGCCCAAGTCCCCCCATATCAGACTATTTAAAATCCCAAGGGCTGGGCATTTGGCCCCAGGGCTTTAAGCGCCAGGCCGGGCTGCCCAAGTCCCCCTATATCAGACTATTTAAAAGTCCCCAGGGGCTGGGCATTTGGCCCCAGTGCTTTAAGCGCCGGGCCGGGCAACACAGGTTCCCCCATATCAGACTATTTAAAATCCCAAGGGCTGGGCAGTTGGCCCCAGTACTTTAAGCACCGGGCCAGGCTGCCCAAGTCCCCCCATATCAGACTATTTAAAAGCCCCCAGGGGCTGGGCATTTGGCCCCAGGGCTTTAAGCGCTGGGCCGGGCTGCCCAAGTCCCCCTATATCAGACTATTTAAAAGTCCCCAGGGGCTGGGCATTTGGCCCCAGTGCTTTAAGCGCCGGGTCGGGCAACACAGGTTCCCCCATATCAGACTATTTAAAACCCCAAGGGCTGGGCAGTTGGCCCCAGTACTTTAAGCACGGGGCCGGGCTGCCCAAGTCCCCCCATATCAGACTATTTAAAAGTCCCCAGGGGCTGGGCAGTTGGCCCCAGGGCTTTAAGCGCCAGGCCGGGCTACCTAAGTCCCCCCATATCAGACTATTTAAAAGCCCCAAGGGCTGGGCAGTTGGCCCCAGGGCTTTAAGCGCCGGGCTGGGCTGCCCAAGACCCCCATATCAGACTATTTAAAAGCCCCAAGCACTGGGCATTTGGCCCCAGGGCTTTAAGCACCGGGCTGGGCTGCCCAAGTCCCCCCATATCAGACTATTTAAAAGCCCCAAGGGCTGGGCAGTTGGCCCCAGTGCTTTAAGCGCCAGGCCGGGCAACACAGGTTCCCCCATATCAGACTATTTAAAAGCCCCAAGGGCTGGGCATTTGGCCCCAGGGCTTTAAGCACCGGGCTGGGCTGCCCAAGTCCCCCTATATCAGACTATTTAAAAGTCCCCAGGGGCTGGGCAGTTGCCCCCAGTGCTTTAAGCGCCGGGTCGGGCTGCCCAAGTCCTCCCATATCAGACTATTTAAAAGCCCCAAGGGCTGGGCAGTTGGCCCCAGTGCTTTAAGCGCCGGGCCGGGCTGCCCAAGACCCCCATATCAGACTATTTAAAAGCCCCAAGGGCTGGGCATTTGGCCCCAGGGCTTTAAGCACCGGGCTGGGCTGCCCAAGTCCCCCCATATCAGACTATTTAAAAGCCCCAAGGGCTGGGCATTTGGCCCCAGGGCTTTAAGCGCCAGGCCGGGCTGCCCAAGTCCCCCTATATCAGACTATTTAAAAGTCCCCAGGGGCTGGGCATTTGGCCCCAGTGCTTTAAGCGCCGGGCCGGGCAACACAGGTTCCCCCATATCAGACTATTTAAAATCCCAAGGGCTGGGCAGTTGGCCCCAGTACTTTAAGCACCGGGCCGGGCTGCCCAAGTCCCCCCATATCAGACTATTTAAAAGCCCCAAGGGCTGGGCAGTTGGCCCCAGGGCTTTAAGCGCCGGGCCGGGCTGCCCAAGACCCCCATATCAGACTATTTAAAAGCCCCAAGGGCTGGGCATTTGGCCCCAGTGCTTTAAGCACCGGGCTGGGCTGCCCAAGTCCCCCCATATCAGACTATTTAAAAGCCCCAAGGGCTGGGCATTCAGCCTCAACGGTTCACTGAGCCGGGAGGCCCAGGTTCCCCCCACAGAGATTATCTGGGTTTCACTCCAGCCCGGGGTCCTGATCCCTGCTGATGTGCACCCAGCAAATGCCCATGCCCTTGCTCCCTAGCCCAGTCCCTGCTGCCTGTGTGGCAAACCCAGATTGATCTTCCAGCTCCCAGCCTCAGCCCCTGGCATTTGGCGAATGAGCCAGCAGGTGCGAGAGCTCTCCTCTGTCTCTCTGCCTCTCCTATAATAAGAAAAAAGAAGTTAAATTAATGTGCAGACAGGCATTTAGCCCCAGAAGACACCATGATGGTGACGGCATCTATTCCCACACTGGAGTGCCTAAAGTTCCCAATTCTGGTTCCCGATCCCAGCCTCCTGCCAACGCGGAGCTGAGGGGCATTAAGCCATGGCTCGGGCATGTGGCACGCTGCCATCCACACCAGTGTCCTGGTCTGTGACCCGGCCAGGTCCTGGTTTCAACCCACCCCAGTCCCGGGAGAACTTGAGAAAGTTTTCTTCCCCCTCCCTCCCACCTAAAATCCCTCCCTTGCCACCCTACTGCCTCCTGCTAAAATAGCAAGCACAGGCAGGCGTCCACAGAGCAAGCAGAGAGGGGTGAAACTGTTCTTCCCCTCTCCTTCCCCACCTACTGCCAGCAGTGTCTCTCGCAAGCACCGAGACAGCTCCTTCTCCGCTCAGCTCGGGAATGGACTCGGACGAGCTTCCCGGGCCGCCTAAATAGTAATCCCCGGAGCGGAGCAGCGCGCATGCGCCCGGGCGCGGCACGGCGCGGCCGCGCGGCCGCGCGCATGCGCGGCCGCGCCCGCGCCCCCCGCCCGCGCGGCCGTCCAACGCGGCCGGCCTTTGGGTGGAGCTGCTTGCCCAGCTGTCCGCGCTACTCTTGATCGGTGCCAGGATTACAATAAGTCCTTTATATTAAATCTCTTCTAGATGAAATACCTGGGATGGCTATTTTTGATTTGTCTGACTGATACCAGTCGGGAGGATTTTAGGGTTTTTTTTTTCTTTTTTTCTTTTTTTTCCCCCCCCGCAGCCTCCCGAGGGCCGTAAGTTGGTACAGCGGCTAAAGTGACACTCGGACCCCTCCCCCACCGCCCCGCGCATCCCAATGTCGGAAGGCTGGGGTTCAAGACTCACCCCGTCCCCCCAGCTTCCTGCTAATGCACACGCACCCACACACCAGGAGCAGAAGGTCCTGGGGCACCTGCGTGGGAGACCTATATTGAAATCGTCATTCAGATTTCAGCCTATCTCTGCCCTGGCTATTTTATGTTTTCCTTTCTAGTGGCTGTTCAGGTCCCCCGTACATGGAATGTTCTCTTTCTCCTTGGTTTTTCCAAAGTCAAAGTGAATAAATCAATGAGCCAACAAATGGATGAATAAACTGAAAGCCTCTACATGTTCTGGCAGTCAGGAATGGCTTAAAGTGGTGATATCTTTCAGTATGGTGATGACTGCAAACATGCAAGCCCACTTCACTGATAACAGGCACACTTTCTGGAAAACGGCGGAGTCCCCCTAGAAAGGGAAGTCGTAAATCAGACAAGGATATGTCCCTGTTTGCAAGCCAAGGGGCTTAAACAGATGTCTCTTCATAAAGTATGACAGATACAGAAACGGGGAACAAACGTTTGCAAATTCCTGGGATTGTGAAAAAGAGAAACCAAACATCTTTTAAGCAATCAGGACAAAACCTGAGCTGGGAGAAAGCTCTTCTGGGTTTCGATCTTGCAGGCTGCTTAGCCAGGCTACCCAGGTGTTAATTCACTGTCCACCCATCACATTTTCAAAAGCAAACATGAAAACGGCTAAAGAAATCCATAAAGCACAGACCCAAAAGGCATTTTCCCACAAGGAAGTCACAGGGTAGATCTTAGAGCAATCTTACAAGACCATGGGTTTTTAAAACACATTTTTTGGGGGGTTGTTCCTGCAACCTGATGGGCTCTCTCCCACACTCCCCAGAAAGCCCTGTGCTCCCTGCCTGTACCGTGTTGGGGAGGCAGAGGATGGCGGGGACTAACAGATGGTGGGAGGAGGTTCAGGTGGGAGATCTTTGGCAGGTGATTGTAGAGGAAGATGAGAGAATTGATGAAAGAGAGCAGGAAGGCAGAGATGGGGAGAAAGACCAGGAGGGAGGACAGGGGGTTTTTGGGGGGCCAAGTGCGGGGCCCCCAGGGCTGCAAGATCTGAGTTATGGCTCTAGCTGAGTGCTTTACATGCCTTCATCCAGCTTGGTCCCATGAGGGCTGCCCTCATGCAAGGACTGTTTGCTCTGAGAACCCCAGCGGGGATTAGCCCGGGCATTTTTCTCACTGGAACCAAAGGTTTCTGAGCCTGATGTTGAGCACTGATACGAAGCAAAATTGCTGTCCGGGGCAGAAACTGCGTTCCAGATAAACATGTTGGCCAGCCCTGGAAGGACAGAGAATTTCAAACCTTCACAAAAACAACCTTCAAAGGGCTTCAGCTCTTGCTGTCACTTGCAAACAAGACCTCTCCAGGTATTTCAGCGATGCCAAAGACTCTTCGGTGGGTTTACTGATGTGGGGCCTTGTAGAAGAATACAGAATCTATATACAAAATTCAGTTCATAGAACTCCTGGGTTCATTCTGAGTGCTGCTGTTGGTATAATCACAAGTTAATTATTGTATTTCCTTCCCCCAGGCCCCAAAGAACCCAGACAAGCCTCAAGAGACAGGAAGCTTCTAATCTGCTTAAACCAAAGTTGTGCTCAGCTTGATGAGGTGGACACAGGTTGACACAGCCATGGGAGGAAAGAGAAGTTCCATCTGGTCAGATCTCTTTTCCATTTTTTTTTTTATTGTTATTGGAAAGCCGGATATACAGAGAGGAGGAGAGACAGAGAAGATCTTCCCTCAGATGATTCACTCCCCAAGTGAGCCGCAACGGGCCGGTGTGCGCCAATCCGATGCCGGGAACCTGGAACCTCTTCCGGGTCTCCCACACGGGTGCAGGGTCCCAAAGCATTGGGCCGTCCTTGACTGCTTTCCCAGGCCACAAGCAGGGAGCTGGATGGGAAGTGGAGCTGCCGGGATTAGAACCGGCGCCCATATGGGATCCCGGGGCGTTCAAGGCAAGGACTTTAGCCGCTAGGCCACGCCGCCGGGCCCTCCATTTTTTTTTTAAAAGATTTATCTGCTTCAGTGGCAGAATCTCTCTCTGTCTCTCTTATACACACAAACACACACAGAGTCTTCCATCCGCTGCATTACTCTTCAAATGGCTACACCAGCCAGAACCAAGGTAGGAGCCTGGAACTCCAGCCCAGCCTCCAAATGCTTAGGCCAGCTTTCACTGCCTTTCAAGGCGCATTAGCAGGGAGCTGGCTTGGAAGCAGAGTAGCTGGGACTTGAACTGGCACTCAGACACACGACATAGAAATTCCACGTAGTTCCTCAACCTGCCGTGGCACAATGCTGGCCTCTCCCCTTCTCTTCAGACACAAAGTTATACCACAGTCACAGCCTCCACTTTGCAAAGTGGCTGAAAATATGTTCACTTTACAGAGATGGCCTCACATGGGCACATTTTTCCCCCGAAAACTTCTGCCTACTGTCTGAAATGTATTCATGTCCCTGGCATTAAAGTACTTTAATAGAGGGAGGAAATGACTGATTGAATTTAAGGGTATTAGGATCACTAGACTGATCGGAGTTATCACTCAGCCCCGAACATGCGAGAAATGGCTTCAGAGATAACAGAGGAAAAAAATCACAGAAGGCTGTTCCAAATCACACTGCTTCAAATGAGAGGCGCAAAACTGGAAACACCGGTAATAATAAAATAAATCTGATTCACAAAGGAGAGCATCCATTTCTGGAAGCACAGGAGGTGTCAGTTTTCCAAGTTATAGAGAGCACAGACTCCCAGGCCCGGGGCCATGGCCAGACAGGCCCGCACCTCACGGACGCGAACAGTCGGTCCCCTCCTTCTGAAGACTCAGTTACCTTAAGGAAATGGAAACCAGAGGAACAGTCGCCTCTTATCAATCGATAGAGGGACTGTTCCAGAAAGAGGGATCTCTGAGGTCCCATAAAATGCCCAACTTTGGGGGACGGAAGGCAGGGATAGAAAAGTCTGCAACATAACAGACAATCCAGGTGTACAACTTTCCTTTCCAAGACGAACGACCCAGGTGTTAGAGCTATGAATGAAGGCAGTTCTGTCAGTACACGGGAAAATGGATTTAAAAGACATGTTGATTTTAGCACAAAAGGTTTTGAAATCCATCCTGCTTTTTCTCCCCCCTCCTTCATAATATGCATTCTCCAGGAATTTTGGAGGGTTCTTACATGTGTCATTATAAAAGTTTTTGCATCAAAATAAAATGTCTTTCAAATCCATTTCCCCCCACAAACTTCTTGAAGTGCCCCAAATATCTATAAGTATCACTTAACTATGCTTTACTAATATTAAAGAAATGGCAAGACTAAATTAGAATAACTAATGTTTAATTCAACTTACATTTATTTTTAGAAGGCCTCTAGTTTTTGAAGCCATTTTTACTCTATTTCTATTTTGTTTAGGCATCTCTCACACACACACGTTATAAGAACAGTTGTATGAAATAGTATAATACATTATGTTGAAGACGCAAAAACAATTTTAGAATTTACTCTGTGCCTAACATCATATAATGGGAAACACCGAGTATTTATTCATTTTTTAAAAGATTTATTTTTATTGGAAAGGCAGATAGATTTATGGAGAGAAAGAGAGACAGAGGGAAAGATCTTCACTCCCCAAGTGGCCATAAGAGCCAGAGCTGTGCTAATCTGAAGCCAGGAGCCAGGAGCTTCCTCCGGGTCTCCCATGGTGGTGTAGGGTCCCAAGGTTTTGGGCTGTCCTCTACTGCTTTCTCAGGCCACAAGTAGGAAGTGGAACAGCTGGGACATGAATCAGTGTCCATATAGGATCCTGACACTTCCAAGGGGAAGATTAGCCAATTGAGCCATTACGCCAGGTCCCAGTTCTTCTACTTCTTCTTATTTTTTTTTCTAAGATGATTTGCAGTCTTCCTTCCAGAAAAGGAGTTCTCTCAGGTACAAATGTGAATTTAATGTTGGGGGAAAAAATTCAGATTCCCTATCTGTTAGAAATAAGATTTGTTTTTACTATGACTTTTCAGGAGCAGGTGCTTGTTACAACAGTTAAGACACTACATGGGGGCGCCCAGTGCCCAGTGCCTAGTGGCTAAAGTCCTCATCTTGCATGCATCAGGATCCCATATGGGCGTCCCACTTCCCATCCAGCTCCCTGTTTGTGGCCTGCTTGTGGCAGTCGAGGATGGCCCAAAGCCTTGAGACCCTGAATCCATGTGGGAGGCCCAGAAGAGGCTCCAGTCCTGCCTTCAGATCGGTGCAGCTCCAGTTGTTGAGGCTGCTTGGGGAGTGAATCAACAAACAGACGGATGATCTTCCTCTCTGTCTCTCCTGCTCTCTGTGTATCTGACTTTATAATGAAAAAAAAAAAAGACACTCCATGGCATCCCCACATTCCATTCTAGAGCGCCTGTCCAGCTCCGCTGCTCTTCTAGCTTCTTGTTGGGGGGCATCCTGGGGGCCAGTCCAGAGGGTGGCTGACGCCCTTGGGTCCCAGCCACACAGCACGGGTGGCAGGGCCTGAGGTTCGGGATCCTGGCTATGGCCAGACCCAGCATCTGAGGAGCAAAAAGGCAGGTGGAAACCCTCTCTCTCGGTCTCTGGCTTTCAATAAAACAAAAATTTGCAGGAATGTAAGTCATTGTGAAAGGAAGGGCCAAATAAAGATGGGGGCTCTTTAGAGCACCAAGGAACCTTTGCAGGCTGTTCACAAGCCACATCCTCTGAGGGACAGCACAGACACATGCTTGGCCATGTGGGGTGTCCAAGAGCCCAGCGTGCAGCAGACGGGGAGACCCCATGACAGGAAAGGAGGTTTGTGTCACAGAGAGCTGACAGAAGAGTCTAACACCAAGAGCTAGTTGGCTGTTAACACAAGGAATTTGGCCTTGGCCTTCTGCAGACCCGTCAGCAGAGAAGGCCAATAGCCAAGGGGAAGCAAAGCCCACATCGATCATGCTGAGGAATTGAACGAGGTTCTGTAACTAAGCTCTGTCGTTGCCTGGCTCCAAGTTCAAACGAAAGCTGAGCCCACAAAAATACCCCAAGTCCTTGCTGAGGGGCTGCTGGTGCCCAGAGCCCATCAGAATCCTCATTATCACCATGACCCCTGGAGTCACACTGGTGAATACCACCCAAGGCTGAGGCTGCCGAGCACCCTCCCCAGGGATTTGGTGAAGGAGGACGATCCAATCACCACAGATTCCCCTTAACAAGCCATAGTGCCATTGTTGTGAGTGGGCATTTACGTCATTGTGACCACAGTGAAGGTCAGTCACACAGGCAGACCTGCACAGCCCTGCAGCCAAGCACGGCCATGTGGTTGTGTGACGCACTCCACAGTGAGCAGTGTGGGACGTGACTTAACACGCAGAGCAACAGTCATGGGTAACAGACACGCTGTCTGCACAGTTGTAGATAAATGCAGCTAGGCTCCAATGATTGCAGTTGCTTTTAAAGTAATTATTGGGGTAAGACAGAGAGATAAGTGACAGAGATCTTCCATAGGCTGCTTCACTACCTCAAATGCCTTCAAGAGGGCCCGGCGGCGTGGCCTAGCAGCTAAAGTCCTCACCTTGAATGCACCAGGATCCCAAGTGGGCGCCGGTTCTAATCCCGGCAGCCCCATTTCCCATCCAGCTTCCTGCCTGTGGTCTGAGAAAGCAGTCAAGGAAGGCCCAAAACCTTGGGACCCTGCACCCGCGTGGGAGACTCAGAAGAGGCTTCTAACTCCTGGCTTCAGATTGGCACAGTTCTGGCCATTGCAGCCACTTGGGGAGTGAACCAACAGACAGAAGATCTTCCTCTCTGTCTCTCCTCCTCTCTGTAGATTTGACTTTGCAATAAAAACAAGACCAGGGATGGACCAGGCCAAAGTCAGGAGACAAGGACTCCAACCAGGCCTACCATGTGGGTGACAGGGACCCGAGTACTTAAGCCATAACCTGCTGCCTACCAGGGGGCAGCAGGGGACACATGAGCAGGGAGCTGGACTTGAGAGTAGAACCAGGACCCAAACCCAGACACTAATATGTGATGGGAGTGCCCCAAATGCTTCACCAAACACCTGTATGTCAGCTGTTTGAATTTCTAAAGACCCTATAACTTTTTCTACAAAGATTTTAAAGTCAACCGATTTATTTCTTTGAAAGGCAGACCAGCAGAAGAAGAGGGGTAGGGATGAGTTTTCCATTCACTCGTTCACTCTCCAAATGGCTTACAACAGCCAGGGCTGAGGTCAGCCAAAGCCAGGAACTCAATCTGGCTGTGCCCCCGAGAGTGGCAGGGACCCCCAGCATTCGAGCCATCACTGGCTGCCTCCCAGGGTGCACACTAGCAAGAAGCTGGATCACAAGTTGGGGGTGACACTTGATCCTAAGCACTCCAATGTGGGATGCTGGTACCCCAAGCAGTGGTTTAACCTGCAGTGCCACAATGCCTGTCCTAATGACTCCTCTTTAAACTTGTTTGTGCCCACTCAACCTCACCTCACTCTGGCTATGGCCTCTGCTTTAGCAAAGGAAAGTAAAAGAGTCAACGTTCATTGTTACTCTCTGAGCATACCCAGGCATGGGCTGGGATCAGGAAGGCTCTACTCAGAACTGCAAAGTGCCAGGAAGGCAGGAAGGCAGCATGATGGTTAAAACTATATTCAGATAATGACTTCGGAATGACTGTGTTTATAACCCTTGCCAGCCTTACATCTTTTTTCTAAACCCATCTTGTATTAAAGGGGAGATGGGAAAATCTGTATTCTAAGCTTCAACTTATTTCAAACCTTATTTAAAAAAATAAACAGTATCTTCCTGCTCACTTTTTAAAAAAAGTCTAAAGGTTTAATTTATTCATTTAAATGCAAAGTTACAGAGTTGGGGGGTGGGGTGGATAGATACAGTGAGAGCTAGAGTGAGCGTGCGTGATTTTTCATCCACTGGTACACCCCACAATTGCCAGAGCTGGGCGCGTTCAAAGTCAGGAGCTTTGTCTGGGTCTCCCACATGGGTGGCAGGGGCCCAGGCACTTGGGTCATCTCCTGCTGCTTTCTCAGGTGCATTAGCAGGGAGCTGGATCAGTAGTGGAGCAACCAGTGCCCTTATGGGATGCTATGGTGCCACAGGTAGTAGCTTTACCCACTACACCACGATGATGGCCCTCCCTGCTCACTTTTAAATACAAAAACAGGAATACCAGTACAGCTGCGATGCCAACTTGAGAGAGAAATACGTAAGGAACTCCAAGTTTTGAACTCTGAACCCAGGAGCAGAGATTCTCAGTAGCTAACTTGTCCTGTCCCCACACCCTGCCCCCTCGTCAAACACAGAGTCTTCAAAAGGCCCATGGGAATGTGTGTGTTATCTCTTCATTCCAATTGCAACAACCTCTTTGAAGTACTCTCATACGAAAATACACTTATCGCTCTTGTTCTGCTCTGAAAAGTATGTGCTTTTCAAAAATGTTTTCGACCAGTATACAGTTTGTGACCCTGTAGGTTAAAGCCCGCATGGAGATGACTTAATTCTGCCTGTTTGTGACCTAACTCGGGCCATCCTGTATGAAAAACAAGGGTCCTGCCTGGACCCCAGCTCATACCTGGTTTACTGGGGGAGTGGGGGTGCATGCAGGGTGCAGGGGAGGTGTTTAATTCCCTGAAAAAGGGCAAGGAGAAGGGATGAAAGAGTCATGGAATCACACGGAAGCTTAAAGAGCATCCATTCTGAGCAACAGCTCTCTGTTTTACTTGAAAAGCTGCAAAGCGATTTCCAACCGGAACCAATCCCAGTTCCCAGCCCCCTACCAAGCTTACCCGTCATGAGTAATTTCAGTCCCAACTAGAATCCAATTTTTCATTTCATGTCCATTTACAAAAGTAAGAGGAAAAATCAATACAAGAATGAGGAGCACTCAAGTGGAATGCCCAACTCCCTAAGGGTTAGGCTGGGTTAGCAGAACACCTAGGCCAGAAGTGTGGATGCTCTTTCCACCACAGTAAGGTTGGCAAATGATACAGGCAAAAGCTTACTACGCATGTCCAGAACTACGCATGCCCCAGCACCATAGACAGTACTGACCTAGGCGCTGGCTGCTGGCCCCTGGAGCGGGGTGAAGATGGATGAATTCCACTGTCCATGGGGTGAGATCCTCAACTGAGACCTGTACAGTGTAATTAATACTCAACAGCAATGGACGCCACTCTTACAAAATGCACTGTCGCTTTCTAGACCACAATACAGCACAAACAATCATCAAAAAATGATTATACTTTGCATTCACTTCTGACCCCTTGATGATACGCAAAACTGGTGCCCCTTAACAGATTCAAAGAAGCGTGGCGGTCTGTGGGGTGGTCACGGTGAGAGCTCTGAGGCTGTCAGCCTGTATCCATCACCTTCTATTAAGTAAAGGGCTTCCAATTTTGCGCTTCTCTCAAAGGCTTTGTTTTGCCTGGATTAAGCTGAAACGCCAACATTTGAGCTTATGGCTCTGATTCCAGTTGCCCAAATAGATGCCGCTAGCAGGAGAAAAAAAATTAAGCTTCTCCACCATAGGAACTTGCAATCACAGTAGATAATCATGATGTGATCACAGAGGCCTGGTATTTTGACTATAGGCACTTAAGCAGGTAAATCACACAACAGGACACAAGACACAGGACACAGGTTGCAGTTTGTGTGGTAAAGGGACCAGGGGATTGAAGGTCTTGTGAGTTGTACATTGTAGCACCTGCAGTGAAGATCAAGCTATTCTGATAGGTTCATTATAGTGTCACAGCATGCTGTGACATTACTGAAGCAGATCTCCTAAGAGTTATTTATTTGAGAAGGTGAGAGAATGCATAAACACACCCATCCATGCTTTATCCCACTCCCCAAATATCTGCAACAGCCAAGGTCGCACTGAGGTCAATGTCATGAGGCAGAAACTCAACCCAGGTCTCCTACATGGGTGGAAGCGACCCAACCACTTGAGTGTTCCTTGCTGCGCAACCCTCCCCCGCCCCGGAGTGTGCATACGCAGGAAGCTGGAGTTGGGGGGGGTGGGCCGAGAGTGGAACCCAGATATTCCAATAAAGGTTGCAAGTGTCTTCAAGTTCCATGACCTCGTTATTTACTGTCTCCATGATGGAGAACAGCTCTAAGCTGATTAAGCAGAGATGTGCTTCGACAGCATGATTCGCCCTGTAATACTGATGTAGGGAAGCTGGTTTGCTCCATCAGTGTGCTAAAACCCCACAGGTTGTGTGAGCATCATGTGAATTACAAACACGCTTTTCTGTGCCAATACACGGACTCCATTATTATTCTTAATGGCTACCTAAATGTGACAGAGTCACACATCGGATGGGGGAGGTCATTAGAATGAACAGGTCTGGGGCACTGAACAGATGGACGTGAAAGACAGATATCAAGGCAGGACGTGGTCACATATTTTATTTGGCCCACATGACATCTTTTAAAATGAGAATGCACTGACAACACTGAAATATTGAGGGTGTTGCACAGGAAGATCCAGATTTCAGACTTCTCTCATAAAACCAAACAAACAGATGAGCTGGCAACACTTGGGCTTGTGTGTTGACTCTGCAGAAATCTGCTCATTTGGCATTGAAGACGATTCTAGTTGCCTGCTTCGTGCATTAAGCTTTCCTATCTGGTCCCAGCAGGCATAGGAGAGGGATGAAGGGGCATGTTGAGCCTGAAAAAAACCAGGCAGCCTGGGAGAGGAAGTTTATCTTGGGATAACAAGCGGTCCCTAAAGAATGTGTACAGAGGGAGGGGATGGGCGGGGCGGGGCGGTATGGGCAAACGAGTTGGCAGCTGGTGGGGAGACAGCTTGTGATGTCCAGCAGTGAAGGTTGGGCCTGAGCTGCCATGAAGACATCCAAAGGAGAGGATGCAACAGCTTGAAGATGATCAAGATTAAAAACTATAATAGTAAAACAAGCAGATTGAGGCTAGAGCCCTCAGCATCAGGGTATTTCAGAGACCTCATGGAAAATGGAGTGGGAAGACACGCTGCTAGGGACAGGCTCAGCCTTCTATGGGAACACCCACCTTCCATATCAGAGATTTCTGGCTTGCATTCCAGCCTCAGCTCCCAAATCCATTTTCCTGCTAATAATGTACACACCCTGGGAAGGAACAGGCAGGCCATGGCTCAAGTCTGTCTCCCTGTTCTCCCCACTCTGCCAGCCCCCCAATATAGCAGACCTGGACACGAGTTCCTGGCTCTGGCTTGAACCTTGCACAGCAGCCCTGGCTGGTGCAGGCATTTAGGGAACAGACCAGCACTATCCATCTCTGCCCTTCCTGCGTTTCAAATATATAAATACAATTTGAAATTTCCCAGTTTTTTTTTCTTTTTTTGCCCCCTCATTGCACATGAACTTTTTGAAGACTCCTTACATGGTCGTCAATAAAGAGTGGGAGAGGAAAAACCTGAAGGAGATGATGGAAAAGTAAGTTTAAGCATCATAACCTCCTGGTGATCCGGTTCTGGACTAACTGGCTGCCTTGTCTATGCCTTGAGGCCACCCAAGAGAGTCCAACGGCTTGCTAGCGAAATCTTCTCTGTGGTTCCTTCCTACTGCCTGAAATGGTGTTCCCTCTGAGCTGTCAGTGCCACACAGTAGCAGTGGCTCAAGAGCTGGCCCAGAGGCAGCTTGGTCCTCCATCCTGGCTGTGCCACACATACCCCCAGGAGAGAAAGGTTCAGTCCTTTCTCAATGCTGCTCTAACAACGTCCCTTACACAGGTGCTGCAGGCGCCCAGGGACCGGGATAGGTCGTTCACGTGCGTTTGCTCCCCAGGACCTGACAGCCAGCAACCAAAACGTTCGATAAATGATAGGGTTTGGGGGAAGGCAGAGGAAGCAGCTGGAATAAGAGGGTCGGGGCTGGGTTATGCTGGGTCACAGAGATCAATGAATATGAGCTGTTTCTGCTAGAGACAACCATCTTAAACCCCGGAACTTATTAGAGGAGAAGGGCCGAAGAGAGGCAGCAGGCTTCAGCAAGGATCTGTTGCTCTGCAGTTTGGGCTGAGAAAACGCTGTCTGAAGTGTTTCTGGGAAAATCATCTGGAAATACGTATATATATCCAGGGCTTAACACTTGCTTACACCAGGGTTCCACATAAAACTGCTTGGGAAAAGCAACAGCATGTGAATTCTGCTTTGAAGGAGCTCCCACCGGGTGATTTGCTGATAGGAGGCAGCACACTCCCTTCTCTGTATCAGAGACCTCTGCCCACCGTGGACAGTCAGGCCTGGCCAGCTCTACTGTCCTCACACACCAAGAGCAACAGAGGTGATGAGAGGTGGCGATGTCCCTCAGCAACCTGGTCTTGCTGTCAGCCCTGGGCTCCTCTCAGCCCAGAGGTGACTGCTTGGATCCCTGGCACTGTAGATCCAGCTCGTGACTCGGGGTGCCTGCGAATGCTCACCCTGGGAGACAAGCAGGGATGGATGGCTCAAGCAGCCGGGTCCCTGCCATCCCCTGGATTGAGTTCCAAGCTTCTGGCTTCAGTCTGGCCCAGTCCTGACCATTGTGGGCATTTGCGAGGAATGAACCAGCCTGCCAGAACATCCTTTTTCTTTTTGCCTCTCAAATACATTTAATAAAAAATTTAAAAAATGAAGGGGGAACAAGAAGCAGCAAAATATTGAATATAGAAATATCATTTTTCTTTAAAAAATTATCAAATACTCTAAGGAAAGTTTTCACAGCCCTCCATCTCCCAGTGGCACGCCTGCTCCCCTCACCCCTGCAGTCAGTCACCTACTGATTACACCTGCTTGATTTCACCCCTCCCCAGGTACCAACAAACCCTGCAGATGTGAGGCTGAGTCCCCAGCCTCTTGTTCATCTCTCTCAGCCCAAGGTGTCTTTGCTTGCATTTCACTGAAACGAAATCACTGACTTGAGTGAGTGACACAGCTGGCCTAACAAGTTTCTAACTCCTGGACTCAAGCAGTCATTTGCTTTTCTGGCAGATGCAACCTTATTTGTTGGGATTGTCTGAGGGGCTTTTGGGTCCAGGGCAGAAGGTAAATGATTGCTGACCTATCATTCCCTGGGACCCACAGAAGACCACCTGGACATTGCAAATCCCCTGAAGAACACGGTGCCACTAAGTAACCACAGGCAGGTCACAAGCACCACTGACCAACAGGGAGCTTGGATGCTTGACCAGCTGATCTTGCACTGCCAGCCCCCCAAAATTTCAATCTATAGCAAACTTTCACCCCTAACTCTTGCGGTGGTGGGGGAGCTCAGGACTTAAGCCACAGCTGCCCAGTGCCTTGGACTGCACTTTGCAATGAACACATACTTCCTTCCACCACTCGGATGTCAGTCATTTGGTTTCTGACTACAGGGAGGGTGGACCCAGGTTTGGGGATCCTTCAGCAATGCACAAGTTTCAGTTTGGGGTGCTGTTTAGCAACATTTGTAGGTTTCCATCCTCCCTCTTTTCCTTGTCCACTCTCACCTCCTTAAATAAAATCATAGTCCGTAAGCCCCACTGGCTTTGGTTTGATTTTTCTCCCTTTATCAGGCCTGGAAGCAGCATCTTGTACTTATTTAAATCTCTGTTCCTCTGTTATATTTCCTAGGAAAACTCTAGATCCTAGGCCCATGCAAGTCCTACTATACCTGCAAGTCTCCCACTCATTCAAATGCTTCATATCAGCTGCCCCTCTGCAGGACCCTAAGTCACATCTACTTTTTCAAATACATGTGCATACTTTTTGGAGATTGACCTTTATTTATTTTAAAGATAGATTGATTGATTGCAAGGTAGAGTTAGAGGGAGGTCTGCCATCCTATGGTTCACTCCCCAGATGACTGCAACAGCCAGGGTTGGGCGAGGCTGTAGTCAGTTCATCTGGGTCTCCTAGGTTGATGGCAGGGGCTGTCTTCGCCTGCTTTTCCAGGCACATTAACAGGGAGTTGCATTGGAAGGGGAACAAGCAGAAATTAAAGTAGTGCCCATATGGGATGCCCATGTTGCAAGAAGTGGTGATACACCACAACACTGGACCCTCCCATTGACCTTTCAGTCCAGTTCCTGGCACACAGATGTGTTGGCACAGGAGGAGGAGGAAGAAATGAGAAAGCTGGAGGATGTGATGGCTATGAACGCAGCCATGCCAGGGTGCAGACCTGGACGTTTTTACACTGAGAAAGGATTAAGGATGGCATGGGTGGCACATGCAGATACACAAGGATGTAAAGGGGGCTGAGGACCCTGTAGCTTAGCTCAACCAAGGGTGATACAAAGGAAAGAAGGAAAAGGCTGGAAACAACCACCAAGGAGAAATGTGCTCAACAAACACCCGCAAAGAAGAGAATCAGCAGTCATTTCTTTGCTCCATGACTACATATGATACTGGGGGAGACAAAAGTAGTGGATTAATAAATTAGATGTGCTAAATAAATGAGACATCTAAGAACTCAGTTTCTTTCCTGAATTTTACACACTTCACCAGAGTTACAGTTAAACAAAGGAGATACACATCCCCACCATCAGTCACACACCAGAGGTGGCATCTGTCAATTTCACACCTACAAATTCCCCAATTCCTGTTTCCTTTTTAAAAATAGAGTTCATTTCTAACCAAATGAGAGTGCTGAGTTCAGAGATCCCAGGGCAGCAGCCCTGCGTAATTCACTCAAGCCATCAGGGTTTTCCTCTGGCTTGGAACACAAGGAAAACGCTCCAAGTTATAGTTGAGCAGGGAACTCCAGGCAAGCCATTTAGTCACTTTTTTTTAAGCTTTATTTGAAATGCAGAGTTACCAAGAGAGGGACAGAGAGAACGAGAATGATTTCTTTCATCCACTGGCCCAGTCTCCAAAGGGCCATGAGGGTTATGGATGGGCCAGACTGAAGTCAGGAGCTTTATCTGGCTCTCCTACGTGGGTGCCAAGGGCCCAACCACTTGGACCATCCTCTGCTGTTCTCCCACGCACCTTAGCAGGGACCTGGACTAGAAATGGAGCAGCTGGGATTTGAACCCACGCCCATATGAAATGTCAGTATTGCAGACCAATGGCTTAGCCCACTCTACCACAATGCCAGCCCCATTCAACCCCATTTTCACACAGTTGGTGTTTACTGTGGGTTCCCTGGTACTGGTTACTGCGCCATCACTCTAGTTCTCGTTCTCCTTTTTACCCAAAATTCTTTTATGTTTCATACACATTTTATACAGAGAGTCTTCTACAAGTTCATAGAAAACACATACTATGAAAAACCTACATGAATTTCTATTTTTTTGCAGCATTATAAGCTTACCCTTTAATTCCATTTTCCCACAACTTTTTTTTTTTCCAACTTACTTACTTACTTCAAAGAGTGACAGAGAAAAAGACATCTTCCACTCTTGGGTTCACTTCCCAAATGACTACAACAGCTGGGGCTGTGCCAGGTCAAATCCAGGTGCTAGGACCTCCCTTTGGGTCTCCCATTTTGGACAGGGACCCAAGGACTTGAAGACCATTTGCTGTTTCCCAGGCTGATTAGTAGGGAGCTGAACTGGAAGAGAAGCAGCATGGACTCAAACTGGCATAACCTGCTATGGCATACAGGCATCCCAAGCGGTGGTTTAGCCTGCGATGCCACAACACCACAGACATTTAAAACTCTCCCTATGTGTGCAGCCTGAAGGCCATTCTATACAGCACTTGTAGTGTGCCCGGATTTAGACAGGGACCTGCCACTCGAGATCAGGTGCAGGATTTTCTATTTGCCGTGTCAGCTCTCAGAAACAGTTTCAGATTTTGGAGTGTTTCGGACTTTTGGGTGGGATGTTCAACCTGACTAAGACTGAGAGAGGCCCCTCAGGACGTGAGCGGCAGAGCCCCAGCTGTGACCCACATCTGCAGGATGCCATGCCCCCTGCGCTATTGTATCACTTGAGACCATTGGCTGGCTCCGTCCTCCCTACAGGGCAGACCTGGGGACTCTGGGCTGAGACAGCTGCTAAGAACACACTGGACAGACTGGTTTCTTACTGCCTGGCTAAGACACTGTTGAGCCCACACCTGGTGTGCTTAGCCCACATGTGTCAAGGCAGAGGCACTCAGAACCCCCAGTGTGAAACAAGGATCTCTTTGGAATTCTCATGAGGATTAGGCTCACTGGGTACTGGCCACTGCAATCACAAAGGTCCCACGTTTAGGGCAAGGCCCTACATATCAGTCACAGATCTGAAAACACATAAAGGCACCTGTGGAAAACATGGGTCTTGTTTTGTGTTTTGGAGCTGGGGGGCAGGGCTGAGGGGAGCGGTGCAACAGTGTTTTCTAGAGGATGTGGGATGTGGAACGTGAATCACGACCCAGGTGGGGCTCCCCAGGAAGAAAAGGGGCACAAAGAAAGACCTCTAAAAATTTTACAGGCTTACAACCCAGGGCTGCCAAGGGAAAGGCTCACAAAGAGGGGGTCTGGGTCCTTTTGTGAACACCAGAACAAACAAGTTCATCAGCGGGTTCTGTTCCTGTGCATGCACACAGCCCCCTCTGCGTCCTATCACTGCTCAAGCAGAGTCTACAACTGACAACGACGACGGAGCAGCCTGATGAGGAAGATGTGTGCCAAGGAGGGAAACAAAAGGTCATTTCATGATTCATAACTGGCTTGTGTATTATTGAGGACCTGCTGTACCTGCACCTTGCTCAAACCTTGGCTAAACGGTGGCCGAACACCCCTTCCTCCCCAACAGCCCTGTAGTTGCAAACACACCTTGCCTATAGCTTCCTGGGTGCAGGCACATGTGTTCACGCATGAAATCCTCAAGCCAGCCCTACCCTCGACACAAGCAGGTGGATCAACACTTCTTTGTGCGTCTTCACGCTCTTGGACCAAGCCCACCCCCAACTCAGTCCCTCCAATGTCTTTCTTAGGAAGACGGTAATTTACCATCCAGGGTTTTGAATATCTATCTTCTTCTAAACAGTAAACAGAAAGTTGGATCATTTCTTTTTAAGTTTGTCCTTCTGGCCGATTTTTTCTTCTGTTGGTACCAAATACATCCATGGGCTACTGGACTTCAGTTATTTATTTTTTTTTAGTTCTACAACTGCTATTTGGCCCTTTTCCAGCTTTCCCTTAAAATGATTTAATTGAAAGGCAGAGGCAGAGAGGCAGAGAGGCAGAGAGGCAGAGAGAGAGAGAGAGAGAGAGAGAGAGAGAGAGAGAGAGAGAAAGGGCTGGGCCACGTCAGAGTTAGGAGCCCAGAACTCACACTAGGGCTCCCACATGGGAGGGGGGTGAAGCACTTGAATCAGCACCTGTTTCTTCCTGGGGTGCTCACCAGCAGGTAATTGGCAATGGAAGCAGAACCAGGATTTAAACACAAGTACTCCAACATAGGATCCAGGCAACTCAAGTCTGTGTCCACAGGCTTGTATTTGAGGATGTTTTATTTCCCCATAAACAGAGAGAATCAGAGAGCTCCCATCTGCTTGTTCACTTCCCAAACAGTAGCAACAGCCAGGGCTCTTGGCCAGGTCAAAACCAGGGGCTAAGACACATGAGTGTCAGGGACCCAGTTACCGCAGCCATCAGCTACTGCCCCCCAGGGTTTGCACAGGGTGCTGGCTCTGGGGGCAAAGCTGGGGATAGGATCTAAGCTATAGGAGATAGGATACCCGTGGAGGTGGGTGTTTAGCCTGGCAATTAAGGTGCTGTGTTTGGCTTCACGTGACTGTAAGGAAATGTTGGAGTGGGCTACGTCACAAAGCAAAGAGGCCTATGTCAGTTCATAGTTCTGGAGGTGCAATTTCCGGGCTCCTTGTCATAGACTTTTTGTGGACAGAGCCCCGAAGTGCATGATCACACAACAGGGGACAGGAAGCACAGGAGTGTTTCTTGGGGCTCTCTCCCCGCTTGTATAAGGCCTCTGGGCTCCACCCTCATCACCTCAGCTAATCCTGGTCACCTCCCAAAGGCCTTGCCTACAAGCCCCAGGGGCGGACCAAGTGTGTACTCTCTTAATTCCTCGTGGTGGTCCAGCACACAAGACCTTGGGGGACATGTAAATCATAGCCGAACCATGTCAACTGGGAAACCCAAACGAGAGTGGATGCACATAGCTGTTAGGAGTGGAAGCTCCGGTGGGCTGGCCTTCTGCCGGGGGAGAGCTGCTAAGGGCAGGGAGAACAAGTCCACTCCTGATAAAGGAATGTGGCCTTTCCCCTGCAGTCCCTCCCCTGAGGTCCTGGAATCCAAATCTGTCCGACCCACCCTTCCTTGATGTTATTACTTCATCACGAAAAAGCAAGGCAGGCGCCGCTGAGTTTTAAACCACACATTTCAGGAGATCATGGCACTGTGGGGACCCCATTCTATCCCCAGATCCGGCAGAGAAGACAGGGGGAACCCATTATGTATTCCATATAAAAAAGACTAAAAGTCAGGGGGAAAAAACGTGCATGGATAACTAGTTCCTTGACTGTTGCCATACTTGTTTTAAGTAACTGTTGGCTTTGCAGGCTTGGTACACCTTGGAGACACGAATCCCCAGATCCAGCCCCTGACACTGCTGCTGCCACTCCTCAGCCTCATCTGCTTCGGGGTTAGGCATGGTGCACTGGCCACACGTAATTAAAACCTCACAACAAACCACATTGGAATTTCTGCAGGATAATGATGGGTACCCCATGTCAGAATGCTTGCTATGCTGGCTCAATAATCCGTGTTCTTCAACTCCACCCCAAGAGCGACTCACCAAGAATCTGCAGACAGGCTGGGAACTGGCATTGTAAACACGCACTCACTGGGATTCTTATATGGGCACAGGGCAGCGCATTTTACAAAGGAAATCATCAAGAGCTAACAATGGCACCATCGCTGAACTTTTATAGGATTTAAACTCAATCAGACTTCAGAACTTGGGCAGCTCCAGGTGCAGTCACCAAGCTCACAGTTACCACAAAAACAAAGGCACAAAAGCCAGTAGGTTTGCCTTTAAAAACCGACAAAGTCTCCCACAATCACCTTCCCTTGTAATATGTAAATTCATCTTTGCAAACACACCGGAAGGTTTTCTATTTTAAAACTTTTAAAGAAAAATGTTCACTACCTGCCCTCTGAACACCAAACAGCGCATTTTGTTTCACTAAGACTTAAGCTTCTTTTGTCAATTTCAGGGCTTCACCACAAGGCACTGCCTGTGTTAGAAGAGACACTGACCCCATATTAATCAGACACATGGCGGGTTGGGGGGACTCGGCGCAGGGTAATAGCGCAAGTGAGGAGACGGGCAGAGCTGTATTGGCTGGCTGGCTCTTACCGCATGAGGCTGACTTCTTTTCCACCAGGCCCACGCGTCTGGTCTCGGTGCGGAGTTTTTCATCGGTGTTCTCCACCAGATTGGTGAGGTCATCGATGATTTCTGGGAAGAGAAGCAGAGGTGTGTGATTAGTACTCAAACACTCAGGTTCCCATCGCGGGATCATGGCCACTGGCAGCTCCTTCTAGTAAGAATCTTCTCATGGGCAGTGCATGGAAGGCTACCCAACTCAACAAGCAAGTGCCCAGCAACTGTCATTCTAGTCTCAAGGGGATCTGGACAGAAGACTTCGCAATGGGATCCTTCTTGAGAAAGACTGGTTAATGAGATCCGAGGACAAGTCTGGACTTACATGGAGGAGCTGAGAGACTGTGACCTAAGAGATGCTGATAGAAAATGACTTCAGTTAAAAACCAAACCTCTCCACCATTCCAATAAATAAATCTTTTCTTTTTTTTAAATTGGAAAGTCAGATCTACAGAGAGGAGGAGAGACAAAGGAAGATCTTCCGTCCACTGATTCACTCACTCCCCAGTGGCTTCAATAGCTGGAGCTGAGCCGTTCTGAAGCCAAGAGCCCGAAGCTTCACACAGGTGCAGGGTCCCAAGGCCTTGGTCCGTCCTTGACTGCTTTGCCAGGCCACAAGCAGGGAGCTGGATGGGAAGCGGGACTGCCGGGATTAGAACCTGTGCTCATATGGGATCCCAGTGCATTAAAAGGCAAGGACTTTAACCACTAGGCTATGGCGCTGGGCCCTGATAAATAAATCTAAAATAAATATGAAAAGATAAAGGCAATGACAAAATAGAAGCTAAAAGATAAAAGCACTGAATAATTTTCAAAGCATTTGGTTTTTCTTGGAAAAACCAATCTAAGTAAAATTTGTCAAATAGTCACAATGTAACACCTGCCTAGACAAACCTTGTGGTATTTTACAACCATTCACTCCTAATTCTTCCCTTGGACTCACTGACACACGCTCCCTCAGTGTTTCTTTAAGTCACTCAGAAACAGTCTCCTTTTCTAGAGGAGTGGGAGGAATACTTCAAGAAGTTTGTTTGGGAAATGAAAAGGAAAGTTCATTTTGCATATTTTATTATGTCCATTTTCCTTGAGCTTTTGGAAGAACTGTCATACATGGGTGACGCACAGAGCCGTACAGTCTCACTCTGTAATGGTTTTATGTGCCATTAGCTTCATCAGCACTTAAAATAGGGGCGGACATTTGGCCTGGCCGGTAAGACTTCCACATTTAATGTGAGAGGGCTTGGATTCGATTGGGTCCTTGGCCTAGCAGCCCCATTCAAGCTCCCTGCCAGGGCAGCCTGGATTGGGTTCTGCCTCCCAGCTCTGCTGCTGCCCAGTGCTGGGGGCATGACAGGAGAGACCCAGCAGAGGGGATCTCTCTTCTCTCTATGCAGCCAAGCGCTGGCCACCAATCTGTACCTGACTGTCAAGGTCTTGAAACCAAAATTTATCATAGTCTCTCAGGTGTGACCCCCCCCCTCCACTGACCATCTCAATGAATGGCCCCATCACTCATTTGCCAACCCAAGCTGGAATCCTTTTTTAAATTATTATTATCATTTTTGATTACCCACTTTCCTATAGCTCTTGAACCTTTTTACCCTAATTAATTATGTAAAGATTGTCAAAAATATCACTAAAAAAAAAAAGAGGCACATTTTTTTCTTTTAGAAAACATATGTATAAGCTTTTGCAAACTCAGTTAAAATATAAATCAGATAGTTTCTGTGTAAAAAAAAAAGCTGTATTAGGGCCTGGTGCAGTAGCCTAGTGGCTAAAGTCCTTGCCTTGCACACGTCGGGATCCCATATGGGCACTGGTTCATGTCCTGCTGGCCCCACTTCCCATCCAGCTCCCTGATTGTGGCCTGGGAAAGCAGTCGAGGATGTCCTGATGCCTTGGGATCCTGCACCCATGTGGGAGACCTGGAGGAAGCTCCTAGCTCCTAGTTTTGGTTCAGCTCAGCTCCGGCTATTGAAGCCACTTGGGGAGTGAATCAGCAGATGGAAGATCTTTCTCTGTCTCTCCTCCTCTCTGTATATTTGACTTTCCAATAAAAATAAATAAATCTTTTTTTAAAAGCTGTATTAACACCACATCAGATAACTTTCTAGAGAGTGAGTATTTTGAGAGATTAAACTTTTCATCACGATTAAAAATAATGACCCATGTGTAAAATTCTCCAACATTTAAAAATTAAGGAATTCTCCAGTATTTAGAAAATTTAGGAATCCACTTTCAAATGACTCATGTGGTGGACAAAATCGCGACAGAAAGCAGGAAGCATTCTGCATGCAAGGAGCATGACAAGTTCTACAGACTCAGGAGCTTGCACGCTCTCAGAGTCTGTTGAAAGCGACCGCTCCCCAGTGTGGTGGCATTCAGAAGTGGCACCTTTGGGAGACGATCGGGTCATGAGGAAGCAGCCTAGTCCACGACCACGCTTTGTACCCTTGTAAAAGAGGTCTCACGCAATTCCGCCATTTGTCTCCTCCATCATGCGAGGCTGCAACAAAAGACATCTGTCTACGGGCTTTATTAAAGAGGTTTCACGGAGTTCCGCCATTTGTCCCTTCCATCATGTGAGGTGACAGCCAAAGACATCTGTCAATGGGCCAGGAAGCGGGCCCTCACGAGACACAGAATGTGCCGGTATCATGACCTTGACTTCTAGCCTCCAGGAATAGTTTCCCGTTGTTCACTAGCCATGGACATTCATAGCAGCCTGAAGAGAGTGAATCACAACTCTGTATCAAAGTGTTTGGGGGAGCAATACAAGCAGGACTTGAGCTACTCCCCATATGTGTCAGAAAAGGAGAAGCATGCGGACTCAAAGCTCGGATGGGCAGAGATCGTCTGAGATCTCCAGCAATGCCAGAAAAGGGTCTCATGACATCTGGCTGTCTATTCATGATGCAAATTCTCGGCAAAACAGGAATGAAAGGGAACTTCCTTGACCTGATAAGAGACATCTATGAAAGACTTGGTGCGGATGCCATATTTAACAGCAAAAGGTTGGGCAGTTCTTCCTCTAAGATCCAGGCAAAGGTATATGCTCCGATAACATCTGTTGAACATTTTACTAGAGGTCCCACAATGATCAGTAATGCGAGGAGGAAGGGTGGCGTAGGTGAAGGGAAGCATAAAAAGTTTTGCAAGTCAACGATTGAAACTGCGTTTTTGCAGATGGCATGACAGACTCTCCTTATGGAGTCCGCTCTAAAAGCCGATGCTTCTAACAAGCAACAGGGGAAAAAAAGAGTTAAAAAAAAAAACAGTATCCATTGTAAATAGAATCCAACGTGACATCAAATGCTCAAAAAATAAACCTCACAGAAGACCCCATAAAAACACTGATGTCAGAATGTTCCTTTGCTGAGTTTTCCCAATACCCCAAAATCAAAACCAATCATGACATTTCCCCATTCTGTTGCTGAAAGTTCTCTGTCTTAGGCTTTAGCAATGGGCCTGATAATATTATTCACACACAAATATAATATGCCTACACATACCTATTTTTAAGTCCCTGCTTTTTTTTTTTTTTTTTTTTTTGAGAACTGCTTAGGACACAGTTGTGCATGGGCAAAACACAGAGCAGAAAACTCCAAGTTGTGCCATGTGAGCGTGAACAGCAGATGCGCAAGTTCACCTACGGAACCGACGCAGCCCAAGGAGCCCTTTCAGCATTGCGTTCTTCATTCCACAAGGAAATCCAGGATTAAAAACTCATCTTGCTGTGTGAGCCTGGTTCCATTCTAAGCCCATTTCCAAGGCAATGTTCTTCGCCAGTGTTTCTGCTACCGGCAGTTCCCCAGACGCCGCTTGACAAGCAAGAGCTGAGTCCTATTCTCTTGTCTTGCTTTTCTCCAAAGACCAGCTCCACAGAGGGGAGGTGGACCCACCTGGCTGAGTAACACCTTTGCACCGAAAACTATGGATGTCATCAGCAAAAATTAAGGAAGGGCTAAATAAATGTTAATGGGTTGGAAGACTTGAGATTTTTACAGACATTTGTTCGCTTTTATCAACAGATGTGTAGATTCGGTGTAATCCCAGGCAAAATCCTAACAGGCTTATCAAATGAGACTGGCACACACCGATGGTAAAATTCACATGGAAATGCAAAAGATTTTAAGTAGCCAAAACACTCTCGATAATGACAACAACATAGTTGGAGGTATTAAACAACAAAAATTCAAGATGTATTATAAATACCTAGTAACTAAGACAGAGAGAAGGGTGCTGGAGGAAACTGCGGCATTGTCTGCCTGCTGGTTCACTCCCAGGCACCTGCAACAACTGATCATGGGTCAGGTTGAAGCCAGAAGCCAGGAACCCCACCTGCCCCTCCCTACACCTTCTCTTTGTCAGTCTACTTCTCAAATAAATAAGTAGTTTTCAAAACAGAAGAGGGGCTGGCGTTGTGGCACAGCACGTTAAGACACTTTCTTAGTGTCAGGACCTTAGTCATGGGCACACAGCTGCCTGTTCCACTTCTGACCCGGTTCCCTGCTAATGTGCTTGGGAAAGCAGCGAAAGATACCCCAAGTGCCTGCGCCACTTCCCCCATCTGGGAGACCTGGAAGACGCCCCTGGCTCCTGACTGTTGTGGCCAACTAGGGAGTTAACCAGTAAGGCTCTTTCTCCTTTCTTTTCCTTCTTTCTCCCTCTCTCCCTTTTTCTTGTTTTTATGTAAAAGAATTTAAGGGAGAGACAGGTATCTTCCATCTGCTGGTTCACACCCTTCCCACAGATGGCCTCATGGCCGGGTCAGGCCAGCCACAGGCAAGACCCAGTTGGGCGTTCTAGGCTCCTGGCTATGGCCTGACCCGCATCTGCCTGTTGCTGGTATTTGGGGAATGAATCAGCAGATGGAACAAAGATCTCTCACTCCTCCTCCCTTTTCCTCCTCTGTCACTCTGCCTTGCAAATAAAATAACTTTTTTAAAAAAGCTATAAGTTAAAAAATTCCTGTTCATCCATACTATTTTAAAAAGCTAATAAGTAAGGCACAGACAGGTTTAAAAAAATATCCATAGGGTTTTAGGGTTTGTATCAGACAAACTGGTTGCATCCAGAATATTCTAAAAACACCTACATACCAATCACTAAAAGACAAACAACATCATTTTAAAAATAGGCAAAGGACCTGAACAGATATTTGGCAGAAGGAGGGCCACAAATGGTCAACAAAGCACATGAAAAGCAGCACCATATCACATCGGTCACTAGGGATACAGCAAATGGAGAGAGAGGGAGGCCGACCGACCTTCACAACCTGGCGGAATACTATATGACCGTCTGACACCACTGTTTGTTGGGGGAGACATGGCTCAGGGGTCACCGCAGAAATGTTTCTGTTTGTCAATCAATTTGATCATGTTGGTGAGCCTCTTACCAAGAAATTTCCCTTTTGAGTATTTCCCAGACAGAGATACAAACATATTTCCCACAGAAATTTGCAGAAAAGAAAAACAGCACTGTTTGTAAGTGTCCCAAACTAGAAGCACCCCAGATATGTACCATCAGAACAGAGAGACATCTTGGGCTGTAGCCTGTATGACGGGCATGCTTTCAGCAATAATAACAAAGAGCTGGCAGTGGGTGTTAAGCCTGATGGCAAACATGTTGCCTGGTGTTGGGGGTCCTGAGCTTGATGCCCAGCTTGTCTGGCTGCTGATTCCAGCGTCCTGCTCATGGAGACCCTGGGAGGCTTGTGGATGGCTGTGTGACTGGTTCCCCACACCCCAGCTGGCGTACTGGTCCAGCCCCAGCTGCTGCAGGCATGTGGTTTAAGTGAACCAGCAGGTGGGAACTCCTGTTTCGCCTCTCAAGAAAATCAACGAAGAGCTCTTTGCGAATGCTGTCAATGGAACATTCAGGCAACACTGGTGAAAACTGTAGGAAAAGTTTGGAGATGACTTGTCCATGCGGTCATCCTTGGGACGCAGGTAGAACTCTGTGGGTGGGAAAAGGCCATCGGAGGAACAGCCTATCGGAAACTGGAGTAAAGGTCACCCCTGTGGGTACAGCTGCACGGAACTTGGCAGACTCCTGTCCGTGTCCCGGGACTTCACGGAAGGCAGAACTCAGGAGTGATGAACTAGGCCACCTGGCTGAGGAAACAGCTGAGACTCACAGGCCACACAGGCTGCTGGGAGGGGACATCTAACCACACGTGGTGGTAGGATGCGGTTTATGACAACAAGTAAATGACTGGGAGACAGAAGTTGCAATGACCAGGGAAGTAGGGCGGTACGACTTGCAAAACTCACAGCTTGACCACATAAACAATTGAAAAAAAAAGCCAAAAAAAAAAAACCCCAAAAACAAACAAACAAAAAACCCACCCATATTTGGAAGAGAAGGAATCCTTTGCTAAAGAGCTACAGGTATGAGGGAGCCACAGACTAGCCATCAAGAATAGATCCAGGGTGTCCCTGCCATCACAGATCCAGGGCATGCTTTGTGAAGTTTCTGCCCCTGCTTTCCCTCCCCAGTCTGGTGCAGAGTTCCACAACTGGGACAGCTGTGGTGCCAACGAACCCAGGGCAGTTGAATGCTGTTCCTGAAGGTCCAGGCGGTGAGCCTCAAATGTGTGCACGTGGTGCTGTCTGCTGGCTCAGGGAACATAAAGGCTATAGTGGCATGCCTACCTGCACCTACATCTCTGAGGATGTGACCAAGCACCCGAGGACACAAAGATGCCCATATCCCAAGTGAAGCCCCTGAGGGCAGCCACTACTGGGACAATGTCTAGTGGAGTTGTGGGAGCAGGACTGCACTGGAGACCTGACAATGGTCAAGCTACCAGCGTGCACCAGCTGGGAGAATCGCAGGCATGGGACTCCAACCTGTGACACCTGCTGCAAGTCACAGGATTGGGATCCGGGACAGGGAGTCAAAGGAGATTCAGGCTTATGACTTTATGAATTAACACTCTATTTGGACTTGGGTCAGTTACACGACTGTTTTCTCATCTCTTTCTGTCTTTTAGAATGGGAATGTCTATTCCCAACATTGCATTTCAGAATTCAGAAAAATAAAAAAATAAGGTTGCTACTGCCACTGTTTGTTAGTTTAGTGAGAATTTCTTTCAATGGTCAATCACCATATTCCCAGACGGAGTTTTTCCAGGCCTAGGAGGTGAGGGGATTCCCACCCTGCAGACCACCCAATGGGTCTACAGGGGAATTCCCCTACCCATACCTGCAGAGGAGCCAAGTTAAGCCCAGGTGTCAGAGCATAGGCTGCAGAACAACTGGCGGTCTTCGGGGTTCCTGCAGTGGAGCCCCTAGGAGGAAGGGGCACTGTGTTTGCTGGTCGCTATTTGCATTGGGTTCTGAGAAGGAGCGTCTACTCCTCTCCTGGGCTGACTCGGAACAGCATGGGGAAAAGGCGTAGTGTAAAGATGGCACAAACTCCACAGAATCAAAAGCAAGAAAATAATGTGTGGCATCAAATGCTACTTCATAGCTTTTCTACTCCCTGATTAACACCTTGACACATTTTTCATAAAAAGGCATAGAGTGTCGCATGCTTTCAGATCTGTGCACATAAGAGGCTCTTGTGCTTGTAAACTTGCGAGGTTTTTTTTTTTTTTAAAGATTTATCCATTTTTGATTGGAAAGGCAAACTTATAGAAAGAAGAAGAAACAGAGAGAAGGATCTTCCATCTGCTGGTTCCCGCCCCAAGTGGCCACAATGGCTGGAGCTGAGCTAATCTGAAGTCAGGAGCCAGGAGCCTCCTCTCTCACATGGGTGTAGGGTCCCAAGGCCTTGGGCCATCCTCGACTGCTTTCCCAGGCCACAAGCAGGGAGCTGGGTGGGAAGTGGAGCAGCTGGGACATGAACTGGCACCCATATGGGATTCTGGTGCTTGCAAGGGAAGGATTAGCCAACTGAGCCATCATGTCAGGCTCTGTAAAGTTATTACTTGTATATTGCTAATGTCTTTTGAGTATCCTGCTCAAAGCACGGCAAGACAGTTTCAAAAAAAGTGATTAGAGGGTATTAATTGAAATTGTTCTATCCCTTGCAAGTGAAACCATATTTGAAATTATTGATGAAAGGTGAAAGGATTGGCACTGGTAGCTGACAAGACTAAGCTACTACCTGGCACACTGGCGTCCCATTGCCAATGGGCAGTTTGAGTCACGCCTGTTCCACTTCCGGTCCAGCTCCCTGCTAATGTGTCAGGGAAGGCAGAGACAAATGGGCCTCCGTGCTTGGGACCCTGCACCCAAGACCCTGGCTGCGGCCTGACCCAGGCCCAGCTGTCAAAGTCAGCTGGGGAGGGAGCCAGTGAATGGGAAGATCTCTCTGTCTCTCTGTCTCCCCTCCTCTCTAACTCCGCTTTTCAGGTAAACACATCTTTTTAAACAATGAAAACTAAAGATGGTGGGGAGCAGGTTGATCTGTGACAAAATGGAAGCCTGGGGAGACGGATGAACTAGACTCAAGGACACGGGGACAGAAGGAAACACCAGCTTGTGCCTTGGCATGTGGATGCTAGGACCCACCCGGAGTGCTCTGTGGCGGGGCGGTGAGCAGAGGAATTCAGCACAGCCTCCAAGAACTTCTTAGGCCTTGGTGGCCACAGGCAATGCTCCATGGCTTGGAAGAAATAGGCCTTGGCCATGCTGCTTTCCCCTTGTACCTGGGAGGGGTGTCAAGGTAGGCAGGAAGCATGGGTTCCCCTCCGACTTCCTCTGACCAGACATCAGGACCTTGCACCTGGATCTAGTCCACAGATGTCCACGCTCACACAGGACCCTTTTCCCTGTGTCACGGCAGACACACAGGGCCTGTGTATGAAGATGAGCAGAGAGAACAGGCACTGTAAATGAAGAGCTCCATGAAGGAACATCAGAGCAGCATTCAAAAGAATGAGCTCCTCCCCTTTGCCCTTTGCCCTTTGCCCTAGAAAATGAAATTTCTCCCAGAAAGAATGCATCCTTGAAAAAAAAAAAAAGTTCCATGTTTTCTAACAAGTTTCAAAAGGACGCTAAGTCAACGCAACTAGAACGGACCACAGTGAGGGGGTGGTTTAAAGGGGATTAGAAACACTGCACACATATAGAAGTGTGGTGATCACGGTAAAGATGTTAAGACGTTATCCTGCTGTGCCTGGTTTGAGTCCCAGCCTCGGTTCTAAACTCCAGCTTCTGCCCAAAGCACACTCTTGGAGGCTGCTGATGGCTCCAGCTGAATGCCTGCTTCTGGCTTCAGCCTGGCACAGCCCCAGCAGTTGTAGGAATTTGGGGGGCCATATATCAGCAGGTCGGCCATATCACATTCCCACTTTCACTCTGCCTCTCAACTAACACATTTTAAAAATTAAAAAGAAAAAGAGGGATGGAGGGAGGGAGGAAGGGAGAGCGAGAAAGAGAAAGAGGGAACGAGACTGAACTTACAACAAAGGTAGTTAAAAAAACTGGAAAGCAGTTAAGTGATTTAGCAACAATTTTGAACAATCTTTCAGAAGTCTCAGGGAAAAAAAATACAAAAGGAATGGGGAAAAAATAAGAGATGACTAAAGATCCAGGAAAACAGGAGAAGTAAGGCCTGATCCTATAGTAAGAAGTTTTCCT
The DNA here is from genome assembly GCF_030435755.1 of Ochotona princeps. Taxonomy (NCBI): domain Eukaryota; kingdom Metazoa; phylum Chordata; class Mammalia; order Lagomorpha; family Ochotonidae; genus Ochotona; species Ochotona princeps. Next base: position 52,360,898 of record NC_080848.1, on the reverse strand, counting down.
TGACCCAATCAAATACTCAAGATTTCATATTAAAAGGAATTACCTAAAACAAAATAAGTCCTTCACCAAGCTCTGGGAAATATTAATGGTAGGCATCTAGAAATACTCAGAGTTCCTGAAATGCCTGGATTTCAGGATAAAGGAAAAAAATGTGCAGGTGAGAGCTCACCAGCATGGAAAGACAGTGAAACCGGTTTCAGGACTGCTTCTGTGAAAGCCTGGGCCAGGAGACAACGAGGCCAGGAAGGCAAGAGGACAGAGACTACGATCTAAGGACCTGCTGTGGCAGCTGCTCCCGGTGAAGTTGCAAGACTAAGGCGGGTGGCGTGATGTGGGGTGAGCTGCCGCATGAGACGCCCGCATTCCACAGGTCAGGGTGCTGGACCGAGTTCCAGTTATTTGTTCTGTCCGTGCATCCTGGGAGGCAGTGGATGAGGGCTCAAGCACTTGCTTGCTTCCTTGACAGCCACCTGGGACCCCCAGCCTGAATTCCCAACTCCGAGCTTTGGCTTGGTCCAGTGCAGGCATTTGGGGGAAATCAACCAGCAGGTGGGACATCTCTCTCTGCCTTTCACACATAAAGACAAATCTCCACAATTCAAAAAGTCATAAATATGCAGATAGTCAGAGAACATTCACCGAATCTTGTCAAAGTAGGACGGGAGATCATGAAAAGAGCTGTATTCAAAGAAACCAAACCACACACACTTGTGACAGCAACACACAGAGAGCACTCCATCTCTGAGGGGACCCCTGCCCATGCAGCAGGCAGGCCTGTGGCCAGTGTCTCCTCTGGCTGATACTCAGCCTCGCTCTGTTTCTCTTCCCCAACTGCCTGCATGTTTCTAACTCCCCTGGACTCCAAATCTCATGCTGCCTTAGGACAGCCTGCAAGATTGCCTGCCTGGTGACAAATATGACCACCGTCCTGCACATACATTTGTCAGCCATTTACCGCTCCAAACTGTCAGGACACATGGTGAGTGGCAGAAAGACCAAGTGGGACAACGTGATGGATGGAAAACGCACTCTGTTCAGCTAGGCTGAGAGCACTCCCCACCCCCACTGCTCTAGTAGCTCCATTTGTAGAAATTCCACCTGGGCACTCAGAGCTCAGAAACCCAACAGCATGGTGCATCAGAATGAACGGGCCTGAAGGCACGCATATCCATGTGTACCTAACTATTGTCAAATATCCTACTTAATACTTTAATTTTATTTAAAAGGTAGAGAAATGACAGATTGGGCACAAATAGATCTTCCACCTATCTGCTTGCTTCCCAATTGCCTGCAAAGGCTAGGGCTGAGTCAGGTTCCAGTCAAGAGCCCAGAACTCAATCAGTCTCTCACATGGGTGGCCGAGACCCAGTGAGCTCCTTGCTGCCTCTCGGGGCACATGTTAACAGGAGATTGGAACTGAAAGCAACGCCAGGTCTTGAACTCAGGTCCTCAGCTAAGGAACACAAGTGCTCTAAACAGTGTCTTTACCCACTCCTAAACTGTTTTTACATGTTTGTTCACACACACACACACACTCTCTACACAGTAGGAGATATTTTATATGACATAACATTTTCTCAGATAAACATAACATGCATATGCAATATATCAGAAAAATATCTCAGAATGAGCAGCATTACAGTATCCTCCAAGTTTATATATAACTCAAGTACAGTTTCTGTGAAAAAAAAAAAGTTACTTGAAGTATTTTCAAGGGGCAGGTGGTTGGTGTGGCAGCTTAAGCCTCTGCCTGTGGTGCCAGCATACCATAAAGGAGCCGGCTCAGGTTCCAGTTGCTCCCCTTGCAATCTGGCTCCCTGCTCATGACCTGGGAAAGCAATGGAGGACAGTTCAGGTCCTTGGGCCTTGTCTCCCACATGGGAGACCTGGAAGAAGCTCCCGGCTTTGGCTGGTCCAGCCCCAGCCACTGCAGCCATCTGTATAGTAAATTAATTAATGCAAGATCTCTGTCTTTGTAACTCTGTCTTTGAAATAAAAATAAATCTTCTAAAAATACATTTTTAGATGATGAATATACAAATGAAAAACTAAAACTTCATTGCATTATTGTATAGTAATATAAAATACAAACATGGCTAGCAATAAGTTCATTCAACGAAATATTTCTGTATGACTTAATGCTGAAGTTTTAACCTTACTGGGTGAAACACAACTTGTATATGAAAGTACAAAAGCGTCCATGTACTTTGTGTATACGTTCAATGAATTATCACAAAGGCAACACCCATTTAATTACGATATCTGTAAACAAAGAGGAGATAACAGAAATTTCAATGCCGCATATGTGCCCATCAAAGCACTCCCTTCTCCCACCTTCTCCCACAGGAAACTGTATACTGACTTGTAATAGTGAGGCACAAACTTTTCAATACAGCTTTGTCACCAAAGCAAGTGTTCACAGTGTTTCACAATCAGCATATGATAAGTGAGCCAGTGAAGGATCATTTGATGCAGAAACCACTGAATGAAGGACTGTTAGGAACCAGTATATTTGTATATTCCTAAGCCTCAAAATATCACCCAGGTGGGGTATATCTCAACATGATTTAGCTCAGAGCTAGTCTCATAAAAGAACAAACAAAATGTCCAGGACACAAGCCAACAATACTTTATACGCGGAGAATCAGAAAATTCTCAAATGACATGGAAAGGATTATCAACACATGTGAATGCTAAGATGCCACGGCTGTCAAGTCAGTAAATGCCAAGAACGATTTTAAAGGGGCTACACTAGAAGTGCTCCAGCAAGGAAAGGTGAACACTCTGGCAATGAACGAAAAGACGATTAAAAAACAAAAACTCCGTAAGAGAAAATGGCAGAGACAGAGAAAAACCAGATGCAAATTTTGGAACTGAAAAATACAGAGAAGTAGATGGAAGATAGCTCAAGGAAATTAATCGAACGCAAAATGTAACAGGGGAAAAGCCACTGGGAAGATCTGAAAGGACGTGGCCCCTGGCATAAGGTCAAACACTCAGCTGCAGTCTGGGGAGAAGGGCAGGGTGAGAGGGAGAAGGACACAGCAGAGCCAAAGCACTGGAACAAGCAGTGGCGGAAAGCTTCCTTCGATCAAAAACACAAACTCACGTATTCCAGAGGCTTGGCAACCCCCAACACCCACAGAGAGGCATGCCCAGACACACTGTGGCTTTAAAAAAACGGACACCAAATGAACATTAAAGACTAAGAAAATCATCTTAGGAAAAAACGATCCATGATAGGGGAAATCAGCATCCCACAGACTGTGGGTTTCTCACCAGAAAACAGGCCAGCAGGAAGGTTAACACCTTCAGAGTGACGACAGGTAACAGCTGGCATCATAGAACTGAGCTGAGGGGTGGGTGTTCGGGGTAACCTTTGACATGTCTGCCGGACACAGACCCCAATATTTGTTACCTGCGTTCTACACGGCAGGCTCTTGCCTCCGGCTTCCTGCGGATGCGGCCGCTGCAAGGCAGCAGCTGATGTCCATGTGAACCAAACTGCGAAATCCACAGGTTTTTTCCTTTTTCTTCATCACTCATTTTCTATGGCCCCTTAAGGAGATCCCTTACATACAGCTGTCCCTTCATCCCTTCCTATCTGTGGGGGACTGGTTCCAGAACACTCTCTGCTTCCCCTCCTCCGACCCCCATTCCCTGCTATGGACACCAAAACCTCATTCAAATCCTTTAAATAAAATGGCAGCGTGTTTGCACAGAATTCGTGCAGATCCACCTGTGTACTTTAAATCATCTTCAGATTACTTGTAATACCCCATACAGTGTAAACGTTAAGGAAAATAGTGGTTCTAGCGTGTTGTTCACAGGATGATGAGAAGAAAGTCCGCACACGTTCAGGACAGATGGAGGCTTTGTGAGAGCAAAAGAAAAAAAAAAATCAACCCATGACGACTTGAGCTGCAGTCTACTTGGAATTGGGGATGACTGTAACAGGTTCTTCTCTGGTTCACATCTTTACTATATGTGTGACAGCTGGAAGCAAGGCTTGCTGATTTTTCAATACATTACGAGGGAGATACATAAGACACCTGTAAACGTAAGGAGAGGGGAAGAAACAAAGGCTTCTATACTTCGAACAGGGAAAAGAAAAGTAGATTCCAAGTAGACTGAAGAATTTGAAATACACATGTGCTGCTAGCCCCAGGAGGCACGGGGCCGGTGGCGAGCAGTGGTGGCTGCTGCACCAAGAGCTGCCCTGCACGTGGAGGGGCGGGCAGGCAGAGAGCAGTGTGCCCGATGGGCAGGGCAGAACGGCCAAGATGTGCAAAATGGGAGACAGTGTAGTACCGGGGGAAAAAATCCTCTGTGATTTAAAACCGTAACTACCACTAACATTTGCTGAAAATTTGCCACATGTGCTAAGTCATTGTTTCCTAGTTGAAGTTCAGTATATGCAGTTATAGTCCAAGTTAAAAAAAAAATGTTTTTAAAGCTTTCGGGCCTGCTGCAGTAGCCTAGTGGCTAGGGTCTTCCCCTTGCATATGTTGGGATCCCATATGGCACTGATTCAGGTTCCAGCTGCTCTACTTCCCTTCCAGCTCCCTGCTTGTGGCCTGGGAAGGCAGTCGAGGATGGCCCAAAGCCTTGGGACCCCGCATCCACATGGGAGACCAGGAAGAGGCTCCTGGCTTCGGATCGGCCACTTGGGGAGTGAATCAGTGAATGGAAGATCTTCCTCTCTGTTTCTCCTTCTCTCTGTATGTCTGACTTTCCAATAAAAATAAATATTTAAAAAGAAAAAAGGCTTTCACACCTCTTAAGCTAATGTTGTCCCTGTTTATGACTCTTGATAGTGCTCGGAATATTCCCCTTTAAGAAAACAATTAAACCTAGACAAAGGAAGTCCTGAGAAGTAACAGCGATTCAGTTGTGCAGAGGTGAAGGTTGCCGTGTGAATTGTTTGAATGTGAATATGGTGGAGCCTGAGACCCAGGGCCTTTGGGATTGTCCTGCTACTCTTTATTCCAGCTGTGGTGGGATCCCTCAAACAGTGCACAGTAGCCTTCTCTTGGAAGTACAAGCATCACTACACACTGAGTGTACTTTTCTCTCTCATAAGCCAAGAACTACGGGGATCTAGGGCGGTTAGAACTGAATGCAAGACATAAGCTACTGGTCATCCAGATGATCCAGAATGTTCTTTCAATTTTAAAATTTTACTCAATGTTTTGGGGGAGACTGACAGAGAGCTCCCATTTGCTGGTTCATTTTACAAATGCCTGCAAGGACCCAGACTGGGCCAGGCTAAAGCCAGGAGCCAGGAACTCCATCAGGGACCTTCCACATGGGTGGCAGGGACCCCACGTTCCTGAGCTGTCACCCGCTGTCTCCCACATCTGCATCCATAGGCAGCTTCAATCTAGAGCAGGGCTGGGACCATTTGATACGGAACACAGGTGTTAATTGCTATGCCCGATGTCTGCCCCTCATTTTTCAAATAGCATCCTTGGTACGAAAACACAAAATGTTTAAAGTTAATAGAAAAAAAAATCACCCAGCTCAGTGAAGTTGACATCAGCCCGCAATTGCAGACACAGTGCACTGCACACATTATCTCATTGTGCATTAAACAACTCTAGGATGGACAAAAGAAGACTTCTTCCATTTTTCCAGACCTTCAGTAAAGGCATTTACTTAAAAACAAAACAAAACAAAAACAAAACCAAAAAAAGCTACATAAGGTATAACAAGAGTTGGGGGTGGGGAACTCACACCAATCACTGAATCACTTTCTATTATTCTAGAGGACTGGAATCCTCCCACTTAGTGCCCAGCTCTGACGGAAATGATTTATGGACAGTCAACATGTGTTTCTTAGCAACCTGCATGTATAAAAAGCCTTAAAGATGCTGTATGATTCCAATTACATGCCATTCTGGAAAAAGCAAAAACTACAGAGTAAAATGTTCTGTGGTTGCCAGGAGTTTTGGAGAGATGGCGGTGGGACGGTGGGAGGGGAGGGGAGAATGGGTGAAAATAGGGGAATTTTAAGGACAGTAAAAATATTCTCTAGGATTCTATAATGATAGTTGACACTATGCATCGATCAAAAACCCACAGAACTTTACAGCCTAGAGGGTGAACTTTAACCTATGCAGATTTAAAAAAAAAATGCTTTAGGAGGTTGGGAATTCTGGGAACTGTAAGGAACAGCTGCGCTGTACTGTGGATGCACCAAGCAGCATCACTGAGAGGAGCAGAGAGAAGGTGCTGAGGTCCACAGCAGGGCCTGGCCTCAAGTCCAGGAACTCTGGTGTGGGCTGAGCTGGCACCTGGGAGACAGACAGCAAGAGGGACTGCACCTAAAGCCGGGCTTGTAGCTGACAACACTGCTAATCACGAGGGGGCGGGTGAACAGTTGTCCTGTTATCTGCGGACAAGGAACAGTTAAGGATGTGGTCAGCAGCGGGTGGAGCCACGTTCTTGCCTGGTGCAGTAGGAGTTGTGTAGTAGTAACAAACAAGACACGTCGGCACACACTTGTACAAGAGATAAGGACGGTGACATAAAAATGTAAAACAAACAGTTCATGGAAAATCAACTTAAAAGTTTATTACTCAAAAGCTCATCTTTTAAGCAATTTCCCAAAAAGGGGGAATACATGCAAATAACAGAGCTTCAAAAAGTCTGTGGGAAATTTTCATTATGAAAAACCCATGCATAGACTAAGGATTTTTTTTTGTATTGAAAATAGCTTTGATTTTTTTTTAATATTCACTTTCATCTACTTGAAAGGCAGAGTGACAGAGACCTTCTATCTGCTGGTTCATTTCCCAGATGTCTGCAATGGGCAGGATTGGGTTGAAGCCAGCAGCCCAGAGCTCAACCCAGCTCTCCCCATGTAAATGTCACAGAACCAAGTACTTGAGCTATCCTGTGCTGCTTCCCAGGGTATGCACTGGCAGCAGAGCCATGGGAACTTCTCACGGGGTGCAGGAATCCCATGTGGCAGCATCATGGTGCCAACCATATGGTCCATTAGCTTAGCTTTGAATTCCATTACCCCCAAGAAATCATAAGCTCAGGTCAGTAAGTACACACTTTGCTTTTGTCGACTGACAGGGCCTAGGAAAATGGTAGCAACAAGCAATGTTTGCATCCAGACCTTGATTTTGCATTTGCCAGTAAATGACAATCACGACTCCTGGGAAACAGAGAATCCTAGAGCTAGGACAGAAGATGCCCGAGATGAGCCTGGAGTATCCTGCAGTGCTGGACAGTAAGGAACTCTTTAAAAACCCACACTGGGGCATGGTGCAGTAGCCTAATGGCTAAAATCCTCACCTTGCATGTGCCAGGATCCCATATGGGTATTGGTTCATGCCCTGGCAGCCCCACTTCCCATCCAGCTCCCTGCTTGTGGCCTGGGAAAGCAGTTGAGGACAGCCCAGAGTCTTAGGATCGGCTCAGCTCCGGCCATTTTGGCCACTTGGGGAGTGAACCAGTGGATGCAAGATCTTCCTCTCTTGTCTTTCCTCCTCTCTGTATATCTGACTTTTTCAATAAAAATAAATAAATCTTTAAAAAGCCCCACATCAACTGGGATCTTTCTGAGCGGGCACAGAAACCACTTGGTGCCCATATTGGATGCTGGCATTACAGATGGTGGCTTAACCCACTGTGCCATAGTGCCAGCCACAACATTGCATTTTAAAATGATACAGGGTGACAGCATTGTGGTACATCAGGTTATTTTGCTGCTTGCATTGCCAGCATTCACTATCAGATCGGCAGTTTGAGCTGCAGGGACTCTGACTGGCAATCCAGTTTCCCACTGCCACCTCTGAGAAGGCAGCAGACAATGGCCCAAGTGCTTGGCTCCCTGCCACGCACATAGGGGATCAAGATGGAGTCAGGTCTGGACTGTTGTGGCCATCTGGAGGGTCAACCAGTGGATGGAAAACATCTTTCTTCATCACCCTGCTGGAGAATTATCGTAAATACATCTCTAAATGACGTAAATAAACACTTTTCCCCTGAGATTGAGAAGAAGGCAAAGATAATCTACCCTGACCTCTTTGAAAAAGAAGAGTAAAGCTAGAAAAGGCATTCTATGTGACGTCAGGACAGCCTAGCAATCTGCAGTAATCAGGCCAGGGGGTTATTGACACAAAGACAGACCAAGGCCAACATAGTGCCACTTGATTTTCCACTAAGGACATTCACGTGAGCCCCAGGTTCCACAAGGAATGTCAGCTAGCCACCTTGTACAATCTTCTCACAGAGATTTCCAAGTGGCTCTTAGCAGCAAGGTACTATCTGCGTCAATTCTCAGGGTCATCCTGGAAGGCAAACATTACCTAAGGTCCAACTCAAAGGGGCTGCGTGACTTGTCCAAAGTCATACAGGTGACAAGCGGCACAGTTACATCTGCAGCACAATCCGAACCCAGAAGCTTCTTTACAACATTCAGGAAGGAAAAAGAGGATGTTGGTTTGAACATTCCAAGCCAGCCTGGTTTGTTATGGTTTCTTTTGCTCTTTTTAACAGGCCATTCAAATTTGCCTCATAAATGTCTTCTAAAATATTCCCAGATCCTTTTCTTTTTACTGTTAACATAAACATATTAGCTTACTAGGCCAAATTTATGACCCAGTTTCTTTAAGCTGTGTACATATTTTGTAGCAACTTAGGGACTTTTGTATAACCAGTGGAATTATTAGATGGTATAAAAGCATGATCTTATTTAAATTGTTATAGAAAATGTACAGTTGATATTTGTTATGCCATGCCTTCTGTTAGGTTGCAATCATGATTAGCTGATGTTAAATCTTAGGTCAGAATGCCACCTGTGAGTGTAAGTCAAGGTCATTTGCTAACATTTGTACCTCTTACCATTACAGAAACCTTGGACAGCATTGACACCTGCACAGGATTACTTAAACTTCTACATACCCAGGAGGAGGAGTCTATCTGGCAATGAAGACATCTGATTCCTCTATCAAAATCGACCCCCAGGCTCAAGCTCCTGCTAATGCAGACCCTGGGAGGGGCAGTGAGAGCTCAGTGACAGGGTTCCTGGCACTCCGGAGGATATCTAGATTCAGTTTAGCCTCAGCCCAGCCCTACCTGGGTAAGGTTCGCTCTCTCTCCTCTCTCTCTCTCCCTGTCTCTCGTCTCCCCTCCTTCCTGCTCTCCTCCCCAATTATAAAAGTTTAAAAATGTATATCCTAAAACGAGGGCAGGAATTTGATGCTGCCATTAAGTAGCCACTCGGGATTCTCTTATCCGACATTAGAAAAGCGGGGTTCGAGTCCCAGCTCCGCTTCTGATTCGTTTCCTGATAAACCACATTCATTCTGGGAGGCTGCAGTGATGGCTACAGTATCTGGGTCCCTGTCACCATGGGAACCCTGGGTGGAGTTCCCAGCTCCGGGCTTGAGCCTGGCCTGCCTGCAGCTGTGGTGTGCATCTGGGGAATGAACCAGCAGATAAGATATGTCTTCCTCCTTCCTTCTCTGCTTTTCAAATAAACAAAAGTGAAAATAAATAAATACTCAAACTATCAGAATTCTGTTCCCTTTGAAAGCCGCCTCATACCCCAAATCCAGTAGGATTTGCCCGCTATGGGAATTTTCTTTCTCTTCTCTGGGGACTCACACATGCCATGAGCATTGCATTCTCATAGCTGCCCGTGCTATCGTGTATTTAGAGCACATGCAAATTCTTGGGATAGAAGAAGAACACGATAATCCACAAAAAAAAAAAAAAAAATCAGAGACTGGGAAAAGTCTTGAACATGATTTCTTGGGTTCTTGTTTTCACATCTTCACAAAATAGACTTGATTTTTTTTTTAAATGAAAACTGATAGAACTGCTTTATTTCTAAGGGTTTAGCTTCCCTGTTTCCATCTGATTTCATAAGAATGAAACATTTTTTAGCAACATATGATTGGAATAATAGGATGTTCCAAGGCATTGTGACCACCTATCTAGTCCAACCCTCCCATCAACCCTGAGAAGCAGAGAGGGAGCCCATCACTGAAGGGCATGAAAGCTAAAGCAGGCTCAAGGTGTGTGAGTGAGTCCTGCTCTTGGTGAGCAGCAGGGAGTGGGGAGAAAGGTCCTTGGATGCCAACGCAAACGCTCTGCTGTGGGGAGCTCAGGCCCCCCTGTTGCAGGTCTCAGATTTCAGGCCCACATCTGACTCCAGACTAAACAGAGTCTGCATTTTCTCCATTCCACGGGAGCATCACCTGGGTGTCTCCCTCCTTGGACTGAAGAGCTCGGGTGCGGCCTGGAGAGCTGGGTGGACTTGGGTGCTGACAGATGTGGCACCGCGACAGCTGCCAGTCAGAAAGGCGTGCAGCGACCCAGGTGCTCTCGTCTTAAATAGACACATCACTTGAGGAAGAAACATGTTTCTACTCTAAAAGGGAGCTTTCCTCCTCGGTGGAGAAGCACCCCCATCAGCTCCCCGACTTTGCATGCCCCCATCTTCACACAGACTCCGCAGAAGCAGGCAAGCGTCTCCCCTCTGGGTCTGAGCTTATCTGAGGATGGTGTCCACAGGCAATCCTTTGGGAGCCATGGGCATTCTTTGATTTTCTGATTACATGTATGTTCTCATAATCCTTGCGTTTTTAAATACTTCTGAAACTGACAGTTACTTGGGATCTCATTTTGTTCCAACATTAGTTTAAAAATTATTTACTTAGGGACCGGTGCAATAGCCTAGTGGCTAAAGTAATCACCTTGCACACACTGGGATCCCATATGGGCGCCAGTTCTAATCCCGGCAGCTCCACTTCCCATCCAGCTCCCTGCTTGTGACCTGGCAAAGCAGTCGAGGACGGCCCAAAGCCTTGGGACCTTGCACCTGCGTGGGAGACCTGAAAGAAGCTCCTGGCTTTGGATCAGCTCAGCTACAGCTGTTGCAGCCATTTGGGGAGTAAATCATCAGATGGAAGATCTTCTCTGTCTCTCCTCCTCTCTATATATTTGACTTTCCAATAAAATAAATAAATCCATAAAAATTCTCATCTGCAGAAAGTTACATAAAATTGTTTATTTATTATCACATAAAAGACAAAGAGAGAGAGTGTGTGTGAGAGAGCAGAACAAAAGCAGCAATAGCTGGAGCTGGATCAGGCTGAAGCCAGGAGCCAAGAACTCCACCTGAGCTGTACTTGCTGCCTCCTAAGGTGCACATTAGCAGGAGACTGGAATCAGAAGTGGAGACAGGCACTTCGACATGAGAGGTGGACATCCCAAGTGGTGCCCTCACCACTGTGCCAGACGCTTGCTCCCTGGCCCTACTTCTTGAATCTCTTTCCAATGACAGAAATATCTCAATGCAAGGTCCCGTGCAAAAAGCGGGGAGAGGAACGGATGCCACGTTAACCAGGGAACTGCTGACTTGAGAATGTCCCGGCTGCATGACATGAAATCTGCAGTCTCCACTGCAGGTGAGTGTGTGTGTTGCCTTTCAGCTTGAGGTTTGCCCTTTAGTCTGACTCTGCATGAACTGACGGGCCTCCAGGTATCCCTCCCTGGCAGCGACCATGACGCTAAGCCTCATCCATGGAGAGCCCCAGAGGGACAGCACAAGAAGAAAGGGCTTCTCCAGGATGAGGGATGCTTGTGTTTTTATTTCTGGTGACCAGGTCTATGGAAAACACCCAAGCTTCCTGCTCCAGCTGGGACACCAGAGTGGACACCTGCCTCACAAGCTCAGGGCCCCAGGCTCACCATCACTTTGCCATGGCCAACACAGACAATGGTGCAGCCCAGGAAACAACCCAAGGAGGCCTCCCTGAAATCAAGGACATGATTATCCAGATAAAAATGAAATATTAAGTTCTCAGAGCAATAAATGAAAAAAAAAAATCCACATCATCATGCAACTTGAGGACACTAGAAATGATGCTAAATGCTTCCAGAGAGGAGAGAAAAGAAATCATGCAGGGCTTCCAAGACTGTCACAAGTTTGTTTGTTTGTTTGTTTGTTTAGTAAGCGGCTGGTATGACTAAAAATGATGTCTTAGAAAGAACATTATTGGGAGTTGGACCCAACACGGTGGCCTAGTTGCTCAATCCTTGCTTTATATGTGCCAGGATCCTATACGGGTACAGGTTTGTGTCCTGGCTGCCCACTTCCCATCCAGCTCCCTGCTTGTGGCCTGGGAAAGCAGTCGAGGACGGCCCAAAGCCTTGGGACCCTGCACCTATGTGAGACACCCAAAAGAAGCTCCTGGCTCCTGACTTTAGATCAGCTCAGTTCTGGCCATTGAGGCCACTTGGGGAGTGAACCAGTGGATAGAAGATCTTACTCTTTGTCTCTTCTCCTCTCTGTAAATCTGACATTCCAATAAAAATAAATAAATATGTTTTTAAAAAAATATTACTGGGAGAGGAAAAAAAAGACAGACCAAAGAAAGGGAGAGGGAGACAGTGCTAGGTTAATAAAAGGAGGGTGGTTGGGGACAGCACTTGGCGCAGGGGCTGTGATTGGAGCGGGGCGGTTGCTAGCACCCAGCTCAGGTGCAGCACCTCCCAGGAGCCCCACCCTGTGCCGCTGAAATCTCTTGCTCCTCCCATGCACTGGAAAGCTACAGTGACTGAGGCTTCCCCATCCAGGTCTGGCGCCAGTTAAAAATAGCCAACATGGCTGCTGGCTGGGTTCCCACGATGACCTTTTAGCTCATTCTAATGTCTTTGTAGTAAAACGATGATGGCTGGCACACTCCTGCTCCCATCATGCACCTGTGTGAGGTAACATCTGTGTGGTTTCCCAAAGCCAGCAAAGAAATGGTCAGTTCTTCAGCCCCCGCCCAACCCTTCTTGACTTTTCAGTTAGACTCCCCGCCACACATCACCCGTCTCTATGCCAGATCCTATGAAAGGATGATCTCATGGGGTGCAACTCTCACCCTGGAGTCTGCCCACACACTTTTGTCCTGAGTGAGGACTTGTGTCTTCTGCTGACCTTCACCTATGTCTTGCTCCGGGAATTTCTTCTTGCATCAAAGAACCTGAACTCAGTCACCCCATAACATTCAGGATCCCTGCATCTCACGTTGGAGTGCCAAAGATCGAATCCTAGTTTCATTTCTTACTGATGCATGCCCTGGGTGGTAGCAGTGATGGTTTAAGCAATTGTGTCCATGTCTTTCATGGGACATCTGGATGCAATCCTGGTTTCAACCTGGCCCAGTTCCAGCCATTATGCGTATTTGGAGAGTGAACCATCAAATTAAAGAGCTCTGCCTTACAAACGAATTTCAGGCTACGGTGGGGGGTGGGAAGGTGTTTTGACATGTCATACACCCGAATGTCTGGCTTGACCTCGGCTACCTGATAGGGCAAGTCCCAGGAGGGCCGACAGTTGGGTTCCTGTCACCCACATGGGAGACCTCGATTAAGTTCCCAGCCCCTGGCTTCAGCCTCAGTCCAGCCCTGGCCATCGGACATCTGAGGAATAAGCCAGCGGATGGGAGCTGATTTTCTGTCTCTTGAGTGAATAAATGCTTCTTATAGCAATTCACTATTCTGAACTTAGGACAGAATCCTCTGGACTCCACCTGTATTCATAACATCAGAAAGGTCTGCCGGTGGTCACAGCAAGGCTATTGTGATCTCTGTCCTTCTCTAGGATTCTGATTATTTGAACACTGATTTCCAGTATGCAGCAGGGGATGGGGGCAGTCCAACAGATTGAATACCACAGTCTTAATAAAACATCCTCTCATACATATGTAAATAAAGGACCACCCCAGGTCATGAATCAGTCAGAAGATTTTGCCCAGAGAGGGTTTATCCATGTCCTATCCCCTGTCCCATGGGACCACCCTGGGCTAAACTCACTATCAGGGCACTGGACTTTGGAGCTGAAATGCCCAACCTTGGAAGCCCCTCTTGCTCACACACTCAGTGCTCAGGGCTTGGGAGCCACGTGTTCAGCAGCACCAATGACGGGCCATCAGGTGAACTACTTTCTCCCTTTACACCATGAATACAAAACATTTCTTAACACAGAAAAAAATCACAAAACGATGTAATCTAGATTTCAGGAAAATGTGTAACCAAAGAATGGAAGCTGCTGTCTGCTGAGATTCATCCAACCACAAACTGTCCTTTTGGACAACATGGCCTATCAAGGAAGGTGTGCAGAATCCAGGATTGAGAGATATGGACAAGCATATATACTAGGAAGGAAAGTGAGTCACGCTCAGGGCCAGGGCACACATCAAAATGCAGTCTGGGTGCCCACATCCGCCCTACCCTGCTCTCCCTTCACTATTGCCTAAAACTTTGGTTCTTTAAGCATGTTTCCCTTGCTCCCCCGCTCCCACCTTACCAGGAGCTTGTTGAACCTGTAGACTCTCATCCCTCAACTGCAATCTAGTGAACAGACATCTTTGTTTTGAATGAGATCCTCCCTAAGTGATGCCTCTGTCCGGCACAGTTTGCGATGTGCTTCCGTAGAGGACAGAGGCAGGTGTTCTTCTGGCTTAGTTTTCCCCGTGGCTGCTTCGGCAGGCGTGTAAAGCAGGCAACCCTCCCAGCTGCCAAGACAGACACAGAGTCATGAGGCCAGCAAGGAAGCGCCGGGGAGGACCCGGGAAGGGTGTTGGTTCCAGGACGCCCAATTATTTTCGTAGGAGCTTCATTTTCAGGGTAAAATCAGAACACGAGCATGAATCACAGATTCCTCCTTCTCCCCACCCCACCTTTCACAGCTGCCTATTTTACTTAAATGAAAAATGCTAAACATTAATTTTAGTTGGACTTAATTGAATGATTTCTTGGGGGAATAGTTCAGGGCGAGCTTAAAAAGTGCCTGTTTCCAAAACCCATTACAAATTGGCATATACTCTAATGTCACCGTGCCAACCCAAACACTGTGCTTTAATGTCCCGGGGGCCGCCTTCGCTCCAGATGTGCTCAGCACTGGAACACAATGCCGGTGAAAGCCATATTCACATGAAGCGGTATGCAGAATATCCCTTTCCAATTATCTGGAATGAGATAATAGACCCCCCTAATTGGAAGCACGGGGGCAGGGGGAGGGGAGGGCGGGGAGCCAGGTCAGTGGTTCCTCCCTTGTAAATGCTTTTCTTTGTGAAAAAAAAAAAAAAAAAAAAAAGGAAAACAGCCCGTATAAGAGCTGGAGAAGCCTTCTTTGCCAAGCCAATCCTGAGAACATCTCTGAATTGGGAGAACATCTATGAATTTAAAACATGTCCTCTGGTCACTTCTAATTAGGTGATGCTTCCTATGTACCAGGAATACACAGGCTCTGGGGCTGGAAGAGAGGGAGAAGCAAAAGGTTAAATGAAGAAATCACCCAGCCACCGCTTAGCTGAGAGAAGAGACAAAAGTCACTGGTGTGTAGGTGCTGCACCCTCAGATCCACAATCCCGCTTGAAGATCTTCAGTTCAACTCATGCATCCGTGAGGGACACCAATCTGGAGTGTCCTTCCTGTTCCTGGTGACCAGAGACATGAGGCCATGGCCACAGAAGTTGACCATGCTTGTGATCACTTTATAACACGCATTCCAGAGGAATCAACTTTTTGGTCTCTAGTGCAAGCATGTATAAATAAAAAGGAGAAAGTGTACTCTATGGTTTTTTTTTTTTTTGCTAAAAATCACAGGTTTTCATCCCTACCATGTATTATCTAACAAAATTTGAGCCAAATAAGTATTTTTTTGATGCAAATCTGCACACTGTCCTGTTACCATGGAAACTCTGCCCTCCCCACTACTTCCTAAAATGCTATAACATGTCATGCGGTCGGCACACTGGGTTACTGGAGTTGTCCATTTTTACAGATGTCATGGAGAAACCATTTGAAAACTATGCATACCACAGCTGTTCTTGGCTGTGAAGGAGATACACTGGAAACCTTATTCTCCAAAATGTTCAAAATTGGAACAGGTCTGTCCAAGTATAAATTAATTACCGAATTCCATGTGTTGACAAGCAAATACGCTAATGTTTACGCTTCAACTTGACAAAGGGAATCCAAACATATTACCCATAAACCTCTGTAGGAAATAAGCTCCTTGTATGACACTGCTCCCTAAAATGCTTCAAAACATGCCAAGAAGAAAGGTCAAAGAGTGACAGATAGAATGTAGCCAATCAGCTGCCAAGCCAAAACTGCCTCAAGTGTTGGTGATACTAGACCATGTACCCTGTAACCATCCCAACTCATTCATTCAACAAGCATCTGCGACACGCCAGGGACAGTCTTTGGCGTGAGTCAGAACCCTGGCAGGTATGACTTGCTGGCTCACGTGCTTGAGTAACGAGCACCACCCGAGGTCTTAGAGCGTTAACCTCCGTGAATCTCAAAGCAGGCAGCCCTATAACTCTATCACACCAACAAGGAACATTTCGCTTCAATAAATCTCCCCTCGAGGCTTGTGCTCTTGGGATGAATGTCCATCTATCATTTGTGAGAGGACCACAAGACAGGGCTTGGTGGTCAGCAACGCCCAGATGGGAACTTGACTTTCTGACCTATGCGAGAGGTGACGGATGTCCCCAGCGTCCCCCGCGATTAACTCCTGATGTCAGGGTCTTTTTCTCCCCCAGCACAGGCCTCCATGCTCAGGAGCCACTTGGAACTTTCTTAAGCACCTTGTAGAGTCTCATTTTTCACATGGGGCCTTGGGCTGATTTGAAAAAAGAGGACGACAACGACGAAGAAGAGGAGGAGGAAAAAGAAGAGGAGGAGAAGGAGAAGAAGAAAGACTTTGTTCCAGGATAAAGACATTGCAATCCCTGGTTACAAGATGAATGTTCTTTCCACTCTTAGAAAAACACAATCCACACTTCTGCTCCAAGAGGAACAGTTTTGACCTTCTTAATCATGAGGTTTTCAAGGAAACTCGCTTTGGTCAGAGTCTCAACAGCAGTTCAGCTGTTTCCACACTGCACATTGGAACCCCCCCCCCCTGCACACACACATTACACAATCCGGGACAATCGGCGTTAAAACAATATACACAGCAGCAGCATTTCTGCACTAAGATCCACAGCTGTCAGGAAAGGAGGGGAGACATTTAAACCAAGACGATGATTTAAGCCAACAGCCAACACACTGAGGTGTGCAAAATGATTCAGTGAAATTTGGAAAGAAAACATTAAAATGTCTATTCACACACTGTATTTCTTTTTAAATTTTTTTTAATATTAAAAAAAAAGTTTGAGAGGCAGAGAGAGAACGAAAGCTAGCAAGCTCCCATTCACCAGTTCACCCATACTCAAAAATATATAGGAGATGTGTTCAATTGGGGCTGATGACAAAGACAACTAACAGCAAGAGTGCCTGAAGGAAGGCAGAGCTGAAGGTTCTATGGGAAGGGGGCTGCCAGTATGGTCAATCCATCTACCCACTCGCCTAACGATCTAACTACCTAACCATCCATCCACTCATCCACTCATCCGTTAGACCATCCACCATCCACCTGTTCACTCACCTAGCCATCTAGATGCCTATCCATCCACCTACGCACTAACATCCAACTATTTATTAACTATCCTTCTATTTCTCCACCATCCATCCTTTCTTCCATCCATCCACTCATCATCCAGTTAGCTAGATAGCTACCCAGCCATCTAACTACTTATCGATCGATCCATCCATCCATCCACCTAACCAACTATCTAACCACCTATCCATTCACCCATGCATCCATTCACAAAGTGAAGAAAATCCAACATAGACTCCTGAATGGAGATAAGCAAGACAACAGAAACTCAGAAAGTGCTATACTGACTTAGAATTGTTTATTATCAAAGACACGAATAAACAATTAGATGAAGAGGTACTTAGGACAAGGTCCAGAAATATCCTGAGCTCAGGAGTTTCCATCTTGGCAGAGGAAAGCAGGGATGCTGCTCCTCTGGCATGTAGAAGTTAGCTGACTCAGCTCTCTGAGAGGTGTTCACAGAGGCTCCATTACAAAGGGACAGTCGATGAAATCCTTGACCACTGGAGACCGGACTTAATCTCTAGCCTCCCTTCCATCTCTGGAGGTCAGGAGGTGAGGTGTGACCATTCACTAACCATTAACCACATGGTTAGCTCCTTCTGGTGACCAGCCCCCAGCCTGAGGCTACCTAGACTTCTCACTCAAGTGTGTCACCCCATCAGAATAAATCTGCAGAGGGCCAAAGGCGCTTGTTCTAATAAAATCCCAACCCAACACCAAGGAAATTCCAAGGGTTATTTAGGAGCTCTGTGCAGGAACAGCAGACAAAGAAAACAGATTATTTTTGTTATGTCACAACCAACTACACAGAAATTTCTGGAAGTAAGAACGGGACCCTTTTTTTGTTTGTTTGTTTTTATAAAAGCTCCCCTAGATGGACAGCCAGTTTGAGGCACATTACTCAAGCAATGACATTTCTCAGTATTCAGGGGCAAGGCAAAAAAAAAAATTTACTGAAGTCTTAAACCTGGGTCCAGTGGAATTCAACTTCTAGGTAGCAAGCCCATGGAGGGGGTGACTTCACAGAGCCCTGCAGCTTTGGGCGTGGTGGGACCAGCACACTGATGATGATGGCTGCAGGGCCACTAGGAGCTAGGGAGTGGGGAGCATAAGGGAAAGGACTGTGGCGTGTCCTCTTGTTGGGGGGAGTCACTGTGGAGTCACAGGTCAACTGGGAGATCATGTTACCAAGCTGGGGGTGAGGGGGCAGGACAGAGACTTGGGACAACCAAAGTCAGAGGTGTAGGACAGCAATGGCTGAGTAACTTATCCTGGGTTTTGTGGAGGAGAGCTTTGGGGAAGGGAGGACAGCGGGGGCGGGGGCCAGAGCCTGGATAAGGTGATGGCAAAGTCGAGAACTCCGAGTCTCTTGGACTGGGCACTGACAGTCACCACCCTGTTTAGATCGATCACTGACCTTAGGACTCAGCCAACCCAGGCACCTTGGTCTGCAAACGCGGGCTTAAGCTGTTCCCTTCCATTAATTACTGACCCTCACATGCCTGCATTCTTTCTAAGTCTCCTTCTTTTCCTCACCTCCAACCTTCCTGAGCAGGTAAATTGGGGCTTATGGTGCTGTTACTCTAGGGATGCTGCCCCAGCTGAGGGAATCAGGGGATTCCTTTCAGGCTTTGTCCTGGTGACTTCTCTCTGGTACATTAAATCTCTCTCAACCCTGGACTGTGTATGCCCTTGCTGCTGTTCTGCTGGGAGTTGGAGCTCCCATCTAAAGACTAGACTGGGCTCAGAACCGTGCACGGCCATTGTTACATGCACATACAATACGTTTGTTGGGTGGCTGGGGCAGGTGGAGGATCTGGTTCCATCCGTTTCTCGCCTGTCTGTGAGTTCCCCACAAATCAAGCAACACAACAGGATCCCTGCAACACCCTCCTAAGGAGAACTCACAGCTACCTAATCCACCCCTCACATTATTATCAGGATTACTTTTCAAGTTACGTCAGAGGTGGGTGTATCACAGGGCTGGGGGCCAAAACATCTCTTGTTGTAAATAAAGTTAATGATATAATGTCCCATGACCCTCGCAGAGTCACTGACAAATCCAGCTATGAAAGGCTGAACACTTTTACTCTTACTGAGGTGACATTCTTATTGCACAGAATGAACTATTGTGCTTTATGGAGTTTGAGCCCCATAGTTTTTGAAATTCTTATTTATTTGAGAGACAGGCAGAGGGAGAAAGGGGAGACGAGACAGGAAAAGAGTTGGGAGAGAGAAAGTTAGGAGGGAGGGAGATACAAAGAGAGATATTTCCAATCTGTCGGTTCACTGTCCGAGTGCTCACACTGGTGGTTTTGATAACCAGCTTGCTGTATCAACAGTCATCGCAGCGTCGTTTGGAACACAGAAAGACCTAGAAATAAGTTGTCTATCACCAGAGAACCTACAAAATCATGGTGAACAGATACTACAGAAGAAGTAACTCCTCAGAAGAAGCAAGTCAACTTGTCCCTTGAGACAGTCAGATAACGTCCGTGAGACACAGCCCCCCTTTTCTTAAAGCAAAACCCACACCTAAGTGCATGGATATGCATCCACACACAAGTTCCTTTTCAATCACAAGAACTTCACGTTGAGATTCTTTCTGGAGTGAAACTTCTCACTCTCCACACGCATCTCTTCATTAGACTGTCAGCAAGCGTCAGCTGAACAAGGAAATTACAGTCTATTTCCTGGATAACAATGTCTTCAGAGAGCACAACGAGGAAGAATTTAAAAATAGTGTTCTAAAAGAATAGGAAGAAAACTCAAAACAAAACGCTATATAAAGACCTGATGGGAGTTACAGATTTTGATGAGCGTTTGCTCTTCAGAAATCTTAAGGTGTTGTCTGTGTCAGTCACAGGTCTGCGCTTCCCGCTCGCTATGACAGAAACGTGCTGCACCTGTCAGCCACAGGACACTGCAAACTGGCTGCAGAGGTGGGGACCGAGGCTTCGGCACACAGCAGCCATAACAGCTTGGTTTGCAGGGTTTATCTCCTCAGCCTCACTGTCCCCACCCAGCTTCCAGATGTGTTGACCTCATGATAAAGGGCCACCAACCACGGGCTCTGCACCAATCTCTCCAAAACTCTGGGTTTTTGTTTGTTCTCCTCCATCCTTGGACTCTCCAGCAACACCCTGGACTGCATGGCCGGGCAGTGCCCCTCCGTCCTGCAACAGGGCCAGGGGTCAGTCCTGAGCCTGAATGAGGGAAGAACAGCCCAGGCCAGCGGCAGGGCCTTTGCATCTGCTCAGGCCTCACCTTGGTTGAGTCTCAAGGGGTTAGTGATGTGCCCACCCCTTGCTCCGCTGAGAGTCAAGCTTCTGCCTTGTTCTGGGTCCCTACAAGATTGGGGGTCTACTTTCTTTCTCCACCCTGCTCCCTGGGTGTTACTTGCTGCTGAACCATCATCAGCCAGACCCAGCAGCAACTTCCTACAAATACACAGACTGACCAAGGGCCACACTCTCCTGCACGCTGGTATCTTCTTCTGCCTGGGACCTGTGCCAGGCCTGCCCGAGACAGGGGTCCTGCCTTCTTCCCTTGGCATATATCTAGCATCTCCATTCTCCTTTCATCTTCTTTCCTCTCACTGCAAAACTCTGGTTTCCAGATCCTTCCTGCCTCCTACTTCTGGGTCAGGCCTGGCTCATTTTCAATCAGGTCATAATGACAGTATCAGCTTTCTCATGGAAACAAATCTGGACAGGTCACTGGGGGCATCACACATAGTTACAGTTTATCGCCTTCAAAGTTAACAAATGTAATGGACAGAGGAAGCAATCCACAACTGAGAAAGAATCTCTCGGTGCTGACTACGGACAAGGCACTTTGCATGTCTTCCAAGTGTGCAAAGAGAGATGACAGTGGCCTTCCCTTAAGGGGTTTAAGATTTAGCGGAGAAAAACATTCCTCTCAGATACAACAATAAATCACACAAGGCAGAGGATACCCCACCTGCCAACAGAGAGGCTTTCCCAGTGTGAAAGATGAAGAGATGGCCTCCAAACTAGCCAAGCCCAGGAAAAAGACTCAGAAATGAGGTCGCATCTGCTGCTGGATTCCTACAGGGTGCAACGCAGGCCACAGTTTATAAGTAAGAGAAAGCTGATTTTTTCAAACTCTGTGTAATAAGTAATGAGCAAAGCTGGCCTCTTGTCAGTTTGTTCTTTCTAATGAGCTGGCTCTACTCTCCCTCTCTCTGAATCGCTACACTTTATCATCTGACACTGCTCACGGAAACAAAGTATCTTTCAGGGAGTCATCATTCAATCGCTGATGAGATTCCAAAAAAAAATCCTTCTCATTTATCCCTGGCATCCCATCCAAGTGTATTCTTTTCCATAGCCTAATTAACCACATTTCGTTTGGTCACTGTATTTACAAAGTCATGTCTACCGTTACAGTCCGTGTGATAAATGATTCTCTGACATTAAAACAAGGACCCACACCTGAAACTAGGAGGGTCCCCCTCCCCGCCTCAACATGTTTAATAACTGCACTTCCTGCCAACAGTCACCACCCCCTCAAGCTTCTGAGCAACTTGTGGACCACCTGAACACATTGTTGGTTTAACTCTTTCCTTGCAATCTGTAATGCTCAATTTTCAATTGATTAGAACGTGATCAACCAGTAAGAACTCACAAAATTATTGCGTGTCATTGAGTTCTTCCAAGTTAAGTGACAAGCAAGCCTCACAGAAGCCTGCCTGAAATGGTTCACTAACGTCTGACTGAATGCAGATTCCCTACCACTCTCTGCCAAATCACAATCTTAATAATCATTTCTTTTAAAGAACACAGGTTGATACAAATGCAGAAAAAGCTCAGACTTCTGTTGATGAAATCAGTTTCAATTTCTTCCTCTTGCTCTAGCACAGGAGAGTACACACACACACACTCAAACACACTGATACATGACTTTAAGGTCACAGCCTTGATGCTGTAATAATTGTTCTTTCTTCTCAAGTAGGATCAGCTGGCCCCTTGAAGGCACCCGGTGAATTAGCACCCAGGCAATCTGGCTTTTAATTTGATACAGTGCCAAGGTACCCAAAAATCCTGCATTTTGACATTCTGCAGGATTTCCTCTCTGTTCCTAAAGAACTGGGATGGCAAAATCTATTCTTGGAAGAGTTTTTATTTTCTTTTAGCTGAAAAAGTGAAATAGTCCAACAGAACTTCTATCCATGTATATGTCTTAGTTTGGAGGTAGGAAGGTAGTTTTGAAGTTCTAGGTGTCTAGAAATTCAAAGAGCATTTGTGTAGGATACCCAGGCTGCACCAGGCCTCAGCACCCACTGGCATGCAGAGATCCATGAAGGTGTGTGCGCTGTGCTGGCTGGACTAGGCTGCAACACCCACCAGTGAGAACTGAGACCAGGCCAGGTTGGGTCAAAGCCCCTGTCAGCATGTGTAAAACCTGGGGCTGGGATGGGTCTGGGGGAACTCTGGGGACTCCCCTGCTGGGCTGCAGCCCCCACCAGTAAGTGCGAGAACCAGGGCTGTGGATAGGCTAGTCTGGCAAGACTGTAGCACCCATTGGCAGACATGTGGGCTGGTTCTGGAGGCCGGAGAGACTAGATAAGGCTCTAGCACCTACCGGCAATTGCGAGAGGCAGGATAGATGTGGGACAGGACAGGCTAGGCCGAGGCACCTGCCAGATCACACGAGATCTGGGTCTGGAGGTTGACAAGGTTGGGCTAGACTGGAGTGCCCATGGGAAAAAGCCAGAATGGGTACAGATCAGCTGGGCTAGGCCACAGTACACTCCGGTGAGTGACAGGACTGAGGGCAGCCTGCGTCAATCTGGGTAGCAGCACTTGTGGGCACATGTGAGATCCGTTGTTGGGAGTGAGCCTGGTAGGGGAACTTGGGAAACTCCCCCGCTAGGTCACAGCTCCTGCTAGAGAGCTCAAGGGATGGGGCTAGGAGCAGATTAGACCAGGCTGCTCTGTAGAACTTGTTGGCAAATATGTAGACCAAGTCTGAGGGTGGGCGAGGCAGGATTGATTGGTCTACAGCACACACTTACACAAGTGGAAACCAGAACACAGTAGAGTCCAGGCTGGATTGGATCACAACATCCACCAGTTCACATGAGGGCTGGGGGTAGGCCAGGCTGGGCTATGCTGTATTCACAGGTGAAAGCTGGGACTAATGGTAGGCTGGGCTGAGCCAGGTTGTAGCACCTGCTGGTGAATGCCAAGATTTGGGGGAGGGGGAACATTTCAGAGCGGGTTGTAGCACCTGCTGGCACATGCAGGACCCAGGGCTGGGAGTGAATCTGGTAGGGGAACTTTGGGAACTCCCTTCCACCGGTGAGCATGAGAGCTGGGACTAGAGGTGGGCCTCTTATTGGGGTGGACCAGGCTGGGATAGGCTGTTGTACCTACTGGCATGCATGAGAGCCAGAATGGGTGTGGGCTGGATGCAGTAGACCACAGCACCAGCTGTGGAACTATCAAGTTCCAGGACTGGGTGCAAGTTATGTCAAACTGTACTGCAATACCCTCTGGCAGGCACAAGTTTTGGGGCTGGGGAACGTGCCTGGCAGGAGAATTGTGGGCATTCCTCTGCTAGGTTATACCTATCACTGTTGAACACAAGAACCAGGGCTGAGGGCAGGCCAGGCTGGACACAGCTGTGGTACCTATCAGCATACATGAAGGCCAGTTCTGGGGGGTGGCTCAGGCTGAGCTAAGCCATAGCACCCACAGGCTTGTATAAGAGCTGGTTGGGCCAGGACAGGCCACAGCAAAAGCTAGCATGTGCAAAAACCAGGGCTCGGGGTGGCCCTGATGGGGATATTTGAGACTCACCCCAATAAGGCTGTGGTACCTGCTCTTATGTGTGAGGACCGGGTCTGTGTGTGGGCTGGCTGGCTGGACTGGTCCACAGCACCCATCAGTTCATGTGAGATATGGGGCTGGGGAGGAACTGACCAAGTTATATCCCCTGGTATGTGCATTGGTTGGTGCACTGGATGGCACCTGTCTCTGTACTGGCTGGGGCATGTAAAAATCAACTCTGAGGTCACCCCAGAAGAGGTTTATTAGAGGACTCACCAGCTAGACCACTGGACTCAAGACCCTGGCCAAACGGATACTCACAGGATGTGAGTGCATGTGTCGGGACTGGGCCTCCTCAGATTGCTGTGCAGTGGACAGCATGTCCAGATACACATGGGTGTCATGACAACTAGCTCATCTAGGGCAGGGACCATCAACCACCTTGTCAGAGAATGAAAAGCAAAACAGGTTCGACAACTTTCCTGGCCAAGCTTTCCAACATGTTCCTAAGTGTGTGGATGCACTAAGGTGGATTTTGCCAACCAACAGATCCTGGAAAGATTTTCTTTAACCCTGGAGCAATGAAACCAATAATGTCTCTGAACTATCAAGACCCCTCAAGTAATACCCTCGGAACATCCTTCCCCACATCGGGGTCTCTAAGGCATTATCAAATGGCTGTACCCCCTCCCTTCAGGCTGATGCAATCTGACAGCAGGTAGTGGCCCCCTGGCCTTCCTCCCTGCAGACACAGTAGGAAAAAAAATGAAACATATGTCCCACTCACCTTACTTAGTACCTGAGCACCCTAAATCATGGCCCACATGGGCGTGTGTCTGTCTCAACTATGGAAACAATGTTAGAAAATTTTTTAAAAAATTTAGAGATTCTATTTGTTTTAATTGGAAAGGCACATTTATAGAGAGAAGGAGAGACAGAAAGATCCTCTGTTGCTGATTCACTCCCCAAGTGGCTGCAACAGCCGGAGCTGCGCCAGTCTGAAGCCAGGAACCAGGACCCTCCTCCAGGTCTGCCGCGTGGGTACAGGATCCCAAGACCTTGGGCCATCCTTGACTGCTCTCCCAGGCCATAAGCAGGGAGCTGGATGGGAAATGGAGCAGCTGGGACATGAACTGGTGCCCAAATGGGATCTCAGTGCATGCAAGACGAGTTTAGCCACTAGGCCACCATGCCAGGCCTGAAATTTTAAAACTCTAAAAATTGATGCTGATGTTAAAAAAAAAAC
The DNA here is from genome assembly GCF_030435755.1 of Ochotona princeps. NCBI lineage: Eukaryota > Metazoa > Chordata > Mammalia > Lagomorpha > Ochotonidae > Ochotona > Ochotona princeps. The sequence goes on along the minus strand of NC_080848.1, from coordinate 52,335,382 downwards.
AACCAAAGAGTATTCAAGCAGCCACACTTGAGTACCACATACAACAGCCTACATCCAGTGTCCTGCGCCGTACCCTGGAGTGTGAGTGGCTATTTCGGCTTTAACGTGATATGGGTGTTTCGGGGGGGGGGAGGAGTAACTCACACCCAGCAAACCTGCACTCTTCAAAAGAACAGGGTTTGTGGTGGAAAACAATGTGCAGGACAGACCACTCAGACTCTACGTAACTTTGTAACGAGAGCACTGACCGAAAGAGTAATTAATACCTAGGGAGATGACTGAGAGCCAGCAGCGCGGCTGTGGTTGCTGGCTGCCTCTAGAGATGTTGCACATGTTAAACATGCAAAGGAGAAATGGCTGGCTCTCGAACACAGGGAAATTCCGGGCCAGAGGGTTGCTGTTAAGACAGAAAACGAGGACTCCTGCCAGAGTTCCAGGGTCTGGAGGCACCTGCCTTGGAGAAGGAGCCTTGGGTGTGGACACTCACTCTTAACTGTGATCGGACGGAGTAGAAAGGGCATCTTGCCACCTACAAGGTGGGTTTGCCTTTGTATCTTGAGACGCACCAAGTCTCCAGCATGTGCTGCCATCATTTCTCATGTCAAGGAACGTAGTACTGCAGCAAATCGCTACCCAGTTCAAGCAACTTGCTCCTGTCTTTCTGTTAGAAAGACCCCATCTGGTTAGAGAAAACCCTTCCCCGGTTTGCCATTTCTAAACACTGGTGAATTAGGGATGACGAGGGGGTAAATCCCTGGTCATTGGTGAGTCCTCCTGTATTCTACTTAGCAGAAAGGATTCTTTGGGTCTTTGCAAGCATGTTAATCCCAGATGGATCAGTCTGACTTGTAGACAATAGAAATATAATGTGAACCACATGTGTGATTCCAAAGTGTTTAGTAGCCATGTTAAAAAGGTTAAAAAACAGAAAGAAGGAAAAAAGACAGGCTGGGGAGTGTTGTGTAGTGAACTAAGCTGCTGCCTGCTAGGCTGGCAGCCCAAATAGGAGGGCTGGTTCAAGTCTTGGCTGCTTTGCTTCCCATCCAGCTCCTGCCTAAAGCAGGGGAAAATGCAGCAAGCACTTGGGCCCTGGTGACCCACGAGGGAGACCTGGATGGAGCTGCGGGTTCCTGACTTTGGCCTGGTCCAGCCCCATTTGGGAAGTAAACCAGCAGATTTCCTCTGCCATTTTCCCTTTTAAATATATAAATCTTAAAAAAACAAACAAACAAAAAAACCCCACAGAATTATATGCTTTATGCTCTATTTTCACGTAATCCACTATGAGTATTCATTAAAAAAATGTTTGTGGAAAATTGAAATGAAAAGTAATGGCATTTGGGGCAGCGGTTTAAGTCCCCGCACCACATTCTGTATCAATGTGCCTGGTTCAGGGCCCGGCTACGCTGTGTGCAACCCTGCTGAACGCTAGTGCACACTCTGCGAGGTAGCAGACGATGGCTCCAGGGCCTGGGTCCTTGTCATCCATGTGCAAGACCTGGCCTGGGTTCTGGGCTTCTGAGTTTGGCCTGGCCCAGCCCTGCCTCTCTGCAGGCATTCATGGATGTCTTTCCATCTGTCTTTCTCTATCTTGCCTTTCAAATGAAAAGAAAGGTGTATTTTTTTAAGCTTAGTTTGTTATGATGCCAAAAAAAAAATCACAAAGCCATGCATATAAGAGCTCTTCAAAAAGTTCATGGGAACATATATTGTGAAAAAATCTACACCTGTATGTTTGCACTCCAACTTACATTTTCATTCCATTTTCTACGAACTTCAACTATCTTCATACATTCAAAGTATTATCATTTCAACAATAAACACACAAATTACTAACAAGATCCTTTGAGTTGCTTTTTCTTCTTACTCCAAATCTTCCAAACCCAGTGTCAGTTTGCACTATCAGCACATGTCAGCTGAGACTAGCCACATTTCAGGAGCTGGAGGGCCTTAAACGGTTAGTGACCTGGGCTGGGGAACTTCTTTTCTGCCAAGGGCCATTGTGACATCATTTGTGGACCATACAGAATCATTAACTTACACATGAAACTGCTTGCATTTGCTTCAGCAGCACCTGTACTAACGCTGGAGCAAATGAGCCTGCTCTCAGGTCCCTCTGGCGTCTGTGGGCCTCACATGGCTGGCCAGTGTTGGGCACTCCCCACCCCTGCTTAGCGCTTTCACTGCCGGACGGGACAGCTGGCATCAGAGGTTGTGCAGAGACCCAAGTGTCACTAAGGACACGTCACCAGAAGAACAGACAACCCAAAGCACACACAGAAGCATGATTCTCAAGTTCAAGGTCATAGATTTCAGGAAGGGCACCTCTGACTTCCTCAGTTTGAGTGCACAAAACATCTTGTGAAGCGGATGAGAAAGAGTATATATAAACAGGGTCACTGAGATATAATTCACAAAATATAAATTCATCCATTGAAAGTATACAAACTAAATAGTTACGGGGTGAAACTACATGCTCGTTTTAAAATGGTGGCTATCGAACAACACTTACATTTTTAAGTCTACAACTTAATGGTATGAATGACAATTTCAACAGCGCGTCACCACCACCCCTAATTCCAAAACTTGTTCAGTCCCTCAAACAGAAATTGTGACATAATAATCTCCCCCTTTCCATGGCCTCTGATAACCTCACACATGCTTGATGAATTTGCCTAGTCCAGAAGTTCCACATAAGTGAATTTGTACAGCACTTGCCTTTTTGTGCCTGAAGGATTTCAATTCACATAGTATCATTAAGGTTGATCTATGCGGTAGCATTTATCAGAAACACATTCCTTTGTATGGCTGAATCACATTCCATTGTATCAACAAGCAACATTTTGTTTATTCATTCACCTGCTGGTGGGCATTCGAGTTTAGTGGGTTTTGTTCTTATTTTAAACTTTTTTGAGAGACAGAAACACACATACACATTCCGAGAGAGAGAGAGAGAGAGGGAGGGAGGGAGGATCCACCTCAACTGATGGCTTACTCCCCAAATACTGCAATGGTCAGGGGTTTGGGGAGACTCAATCCAGATATCCTACCTGGGTGATAGAAACCTAATTATGTCACCCCTCACTACTGCCTCTCAGGGTTCCAGCACCCACACCGGAAGGAAGCTGGAAGCAGGGCTGGGGACAGATATCAAACCCAGGCACTACAATGCCACACACGGGAATCATCAAAGACACCTTAACTGCTAGGGCCAAAGGCCTATCCTCATTATTTGCTTCCATGAAGAAAAGCTGTATGAGTGTTTTTGCTGAGTGGTAGTTCTTTTTCAAAAAGGTTTATTTATTTTTATTGGAAAGTCAGATATACAGAGAGGAGGAGAGACAGGGAGAATGATAATCTATCCACTGATTTACTCCCCAAGTGGCCACAATGGCCAGAACTGAGCCAATCCAAAGCCAGGAGCCAGGAGCCTCTTCTGGGTCTCCCATGTGGGTGCAGAGTCCCAAGGCTTTGGGCTGTTCTCAACTGCATTTCCAGGACACAGCAAGGGAGCTAAATGGGAAACAGGGGTGCCGGGATTAGAACCAGCGCCCATATGGGATCCCGGGAGTGCAAGGCGAGGACCTTAACCACTATGCTATCACGCTGGGCTCTGAGTGGTAGGTCTTAAGGAAGGCAGAAGGCAGTCAGAAGACTGCAGTGCAGATCTAAGGGGCAGGTCTCCTCCCGACGTTATGAACTGAGAAGAGTGAGTTGACCTTTATAAGATTAACAGGTAAGGGATGGGCGTGGTGGCACAGCAAGCTAACGCTCCACCTGCAGTGCAGGCATCCCATATAGGTGCCAGTTTGTGTCCTGGGTTGCTCACTTCTGATCCAGCTCCTTGCTTATGACCTGGAGACAGTAGAGGACAGCCCAAGGCTTTGTGGCCTCTGCAACTATGTGGCAGAGGCAGAAGAAGCTCCTGGCTCCTGGCTTCAAGACATTGCAGCCATTTGGGGAGTGTATCAGAGAATGGAAGTTCTCTGCCTAGCTCTCTCCTTCTCTCCCTCTTACTCTTCCACAATAAGATAAATCTTTAAATTAAAAAAAGATGAACAGGTTAGCAGCACTGCCTTCACCGTACAGCCCAACATGGGCTCCTGGGTGCTGTGCCGTCTCCAACCACAGTCAGCCATGTTCGCAGGGCTGCCCCAAAAACTACCTTCTTTTCTTTCTTTTCTTTTTCTTTTTCTCTTTTATTTCCCTCCTTTCTTCCTTCCTTCCTTCCTTCCTTCCTTCCTTCCTTCCTTCAAGTCTCCTTGTTTCTAGAACGATATCTTGATCCACAACATGTTTAGTAACACTTTCAGTATTTCAACTTACAGGCTGTTCTCTTGACTCCATCTTCTGAATTTAAAAAGTTTCAGGGCCCAGCGCAGTAGCCTAGCGGCTAAAGTCCTCACCTGGCATGTGCCGGGATCCCATTTGAGTACCAGTTCTAATCCCAGCAGCTCTGTTTCCCATTTAGCTCCCTGCTTGTGGCCTAGGAAAGCAGTGGTGGACGGCCCAAAGCCTTGGGACCCTGTACTCACGTGGGAGACCTGGAGGAAGCTCCTGGCTCCTGGCTTTGGATTGGCTCAGTTCTGGCCATTGTGGCCACTTGGGGAGTAAATCAGCGGATGGATTATCATTCCCTGTCTCCCCTCCTCTCTGTATATCTGACTTTCTAATAAAAATAATAAATCTTTTTGAAAAATTTATTAATTTTACTTGTATTTCAAAGTCAGAGAAACAGATCTCCCCAACTGCAGGCTCACTCCCCAAGTGGCAATGATAATTGGGCTGGGCCAGCCTGAGGCTAGGTCAAGAACTCAATGCGGGTCTTGCATGTGGGTGGCAGGGCCCCAGGTGCTGCAGCCCTCCCCTGCGGCCTCCCAGGATGCACACTAGCAGGCAGCTGGGCCCGAAGGCGAGCCGAGACTCAGACCCAGGCATGCCACTGTGGCGTGCAGGCATCCCAAGAAGTGGCTGAACTACTGTTCTAAATGTCTTCGAGTGCTTTCCCAGGCCATAAACAGGGAGCTGGATGGGAAGCAGGGCCTGCCAGGATTAGAACTGGCACCCATATGGGATCCTGGAGTGTGCAAGGTGAGGTTTTCTTATTTTTCATTAATAAAACGAAACACTGAAAAAAAATGGCATTAAGGGGGTTGGTATTGTGCACTGTGGGTTAAGTAATTATCTCTGATGCTCGAATCCCAAGCAAGCTCAGGTTCGAATCCTGGCTGCTCTGCTTCTGCTCCAGCTCCTTGCTAAGGTTGCCTGGGAAAGTAGCAGAAGATGGGTCAAGTGTTGGGGCTCTGCCATCCATGTGGGAGGCCTGGAGAAGCTTGGATGAAGCTCTTGGCTTCTGACTTCGTCCTGGCCCAGCACTGGCTGTTGTGGTCCTTTGAGGAGCAAACCAGCACATGGCAGACGGACTCCTCTCTCTGTACTTCTCCTTCTAGCTAACCCTGCCTTTCAAATACATAAATAAATAAATCTTTTTTTAAAAAATGTCATTATTATAAAGGGTGAAAGTTATACAGCTTCCACCATAATTTTATGTTAAAAGGACTTTTAAAGAAAAGATTCTTAAGTTCTTTTACTCTTGCATCAACTAACAAAACACAACTTCACGGATTTCTTTTTTCCTGCCTAGGATTCATTTTATTTTTTAAAAGTGTTTTTTTAGGGACAAATAAAGAAGTTTGAATTGATTTTGTAACTTTCATTATGGTGAAACAAGATGTGGAACGAACATTTCAGAGTGCCCAACAGAGTTAATTAATTCCAGTAGAGCTTCATCACAATACAGCCAGTGCTTGCAAGCACATGTGTTGGCTGACTACTTTGGGTCAATTTTAGCGCGTTATTGAACCTAACCTCCCATACCTCAGGAAATTCTGTCATGCAGCTTGCAAGCTACGGCACTCGGCTCAGATGCGCTGAAAATGGAATCTAACATCTCCCGGTTTGCACACTCTGCTTGCTTCCAAACCTTGCCTCTAAATAATCACACATCCACCAGGCAATTAGCCGCTAAAATACAAGATGAGCAAGCAGTCCTGTGTGCGGTTACCACAAATGTGTTTGGGGAACTTTCACCTTGTTTCCCATAAAGTAGAAAGTGCTTGGTGTTCCTTTTGATTCCTAATGACCGACGCATTTAAACTATTAACATTTCATTTCCAACACGTGTCTGCTACAGAGCTAGCAGCTGGACTATTTATTTTGCTGGCTGCTGATAGAATTAAGTAGAGTCTTTGAAAATATTTACAAGCTCTCCCTCTAACCTTCTGTGTACTTTCCAAATTAGGGCTACTTTGATTTTTATTAGCTAAAGGTTTACATACTGCAAATGCTAACATTGTTACCTTCAGAATAAATTGTTTATAGCTCAGGTGCGGTTTCAAACATGCTCCTCCGTGGAACACTCTTTGAGATGGCTGACAAGAAAAGTTGAAAACGGTTCACTCTGGATCAACAATTCTCTTTTGTGGCTCAAACAGTCCTGAGGCCACACAGTTACTGAGGCCATCGGGGAGACTGGAGACCGGTTGTGAAAACAGCTACGGTTTTTTGCAAAGCCACAGGCTTCCTCTGTGAGTCCCCAAGGACTGTGCAATCACACTGTGCAATCATAGCAATTTGACATGAGCTCAGACAGAGCTGGGATCGAATCATGACACCTCTGGTTGGCTACTGTACTCGTATCACCCTCACCTAACGATTTAACCTTGAAGTTGTTACAGCTACAGGATGGAGAGCAGAATTTGCCCCTCCTGGTTTTATCGTGAGCTCTGGGATGGAACGGATGTTCGAGCTGTGGTTTTACGGGAAACCACAGCTCTCCCTCACTGAGCCTTTCTCATTCATTGGGCCCCCAGTGCCACTTACTAAACACTCATTCATTCACTAGCCGCCCCCCACCCCCGCCAAAAGAAAAGAAAAGAAAAGAAAAAAGAAAAGAAAAATCTTCTCGTGGCTGTTTTGGAGGTACAGAAAGAGTTCCTTTTCCACACACTATGGAGTTGGTTTCATGGACACTGAGCTAACCTCATCGCGTTACACACACTAAATGGGGCATGGCCTTTTGCATGTGGGGGTTTGGAGGAGAAACTATTATGACTTTTTAAGAATGCAGTCCATTCTCTTGAGGGATAAGCAAAGTCCTTCTGGGAGTTGCTGATATTAGAATGTTTTACCTTGTCAGGGAAGATTCCAAAAAAAAAAAAAAAAAAAAGGAGTCTGCATTTCCGGACACAGCAAGGAAGAGTTTCATGGAGAAACAGACTGCATAGGAACCACACCTGCGAAGGGGGGACCGACAGCGGGAAGGGCGTAATGGGTGGAGGAGCCATCCATCAGGAGGGACGTGTGGTGAGGTGGCTCGCTGCAGCCAGCCTGGGTGCGGAACACACGGACCTGCCTAACCCTGGCAAGAGCTCCCTTTCCTTTGCCAGCCTCCGACGGTTGTTATTTTATCTGGGAATGTGACAAGAAGCCACTAGGGGTTTTTAGCACGAAAACCACACAATCAGATCTGTTTTTAAGAAGTTAATTCTGTCAGCAGAGCAGGCAGAGGAGGTGGATACTGAAAGATTGGTGGCAGGAAATTGACCAGGCATAGCCCTAGTCCCCGGAGGTAGAGAAGAAGGCTCTTGGATGAAAGTGGAACAGAGAGCAGGAAGGAATAAGGAGGAAAGATCAGAGTTTGAGGGGAGATCGACTGGACCGAGGGACTGGTTGCCTGGGGATGAACTCGGAAGGCAACACAAATGATCAAGATGAAGGAATGCCGGGCTCAGAATAGGTTTTGGGTGGCCGGTGACTTGATGTGGTCAGACACGTTGCATTCGAAGGCCTTCTCCAGGCGCAGATGCTGAACGATGCTGGAAATACAGATCTGAGGCTGTGCAGACCTCTAGACCAGAAACAGTATCAGGGCCTAGCCAAGGCAGGAGCTACAGCACCAGCCTTTGGAATGGGGCAGCACTCCAGCTGGGGACTGCAGACACCACAATTACAATGATGCTCATTTGTGTAAAATTAGTTGATACCTAATGGTGGGCACACTGTCCCTTATCAGTACTTGCCTGTTGAAAACATATCCTGTCTCCTCAAGGAGATTAAACACATGACGTTTTATACCCACTGCTCCCAAGGCACCTGGAAAACTCATAGGTCAGTACAAGGCATATGTGGGCTTGGAAACGGAAGATGTTTACCCAGAGAAGAAATTTTAGGGCTGGGTTTTAACAACAGCCTTAAACAATGGCCTAAGGAATTTCACCTTCATCCTGTAAATAATACCAAAAACAATCCAAGTTTATGAGCTTTGAAGTCATGCCACAAGAATAGAAGTGTAGAAAGTTTAAGCATATGACCTAATACACATGTTCATCAGAATGACTGAGCCATCCCATCACGTGTACACATTTCAAAACAACACATTGTACATGACAAATATATACAGTGACTGCGGTTTAACTGATAAAAATAACAGGAGTATGCGGGGGATAAAGAACATAGAGATGCTGTAGAGGGGAGAAAGATGTTAGGAGATCATCAAATCACCAGTCCTGAGGCAGCGAAGGGCAGAAGCCAGCCAGGGGAGTGAATCCTTATACTGAATCCTACCTCTGACTTGTTGAAAGAAAAGTAACCACATTTTGAGGGAAAAAAACCAAAGCAAAGCAACAACAACAAATCTAATACTCTAGGATTGCACAAAAAAAACAGGGAAAAAAGACAAGGGTCCCCAGGCATCTGAAACGATGGTGATTTAGGAAGATTTAGGAAGCTCCTAAGGGGCAGGCTCGCTCACATGCGCAGGCCAGAGTCTAGACTCGCCAAGCTCGGCCAGGTTTTAACAATCAGGATAACTACCAGGATGGCAATCCCCGTGATGGCGGCGGGGGGATGAGAGCGGGTGATGGACTGTCTGAAGTTGTCTGAGAGAGCTGAAAGATGTTTGGCCTGTATCAGCGTTTTGCCCAGGCTCTGGGGCAGACTTAAAAAAGAGAAAACAACAGCATTGTTTGCATGCTGCCTCCCACCATCTGGTCTTTCCACTCCCCCCACGCAAGGTGGGGGGGCTGGGGGTGGGGGAAGAAATGAAACAAACTCCCTGGGCAAGATATTGATTCACATTTTTCAAGTGCTGACTCCTGCTTTGGATACGGAGCTGAGGTCAGGATTCTTGTGTCGTTTTCCAGCCAAACTGATTTTTAGGACAGCCGAGCAATCACAGAATGCTCTTCCGTGCAATAAATATGAAAATACTTAACCTCCCTCGGGTATGAGGAAGCATAAATCATGTCTTTAGAGGCCCGTGACAAGCTGAAATGAAAAGCATTCAAAGTAGAAAAACACAGTTGAGCGCACTACGACGAGCGCTCGCCGGATTTTGAGCGGGGAGTTGTAATATTAACTTAATGAGTTTTATGGTTCTGAAAAGTATTCTTCAATAGCTAACTATCAGATCGCTGAAATACTCCATGACTCACTTGGCTGTCTACATGCGCTGTGGTCGCCAACATTTATCAGCTTGCTTGAAACGACTGGCTTTTCCTTTTTCCTTCTCTCCCCCCTCCCCTCCAAAGCACTTCTTGAAGCGGTCATTAACAGACAGGAGGATTCACTCTTCCGGGGGGTGGGGGGCCCAAATGACTTGCAGCTGGAGATGTGCCCACAGATACTCATCCATTCGACTGGATGAGGTAACAGATTTCTGGGAAGAGAAGTGGGAGAAATGAACCCAAGTGGAGAGTTAAGAAGGGCAGGGATGATCTTTTAACTGGTTCACAAGTGACTTGGCGGGAGTCTGGCAAGTTCTCACTCCTACCCAAGGAATATGAAATGCAAAGCATATAAAAAGATTTCCCAGGAAAACATTTAATCTCCATGAGTTTACTTAATGATGGTTCTCAGTCATTTGTCATTCCTGTTAGAAAGGTAAACCAGCTGTTTGTGCTACTTAAGAGCAATGAATCCCATTGAATACTCTCCCTGGCGGAGGAGGCCCTCATGTCTGGGAGTGATTCAGTGTTTGACTGCATCTCACATTCTCTTTTTGCCTTCTTCCTGCCAATCACCAAAACTAAGCTGGAAGAGAGTCCCACCCCCCAACTCCACACGCTGGGCCTGTAAATTTCCCAATTTAGGAATCTCCCCTCTAATGCTCCCTAGCTTAACTTCTGTTCCCGGATGCTGCCGTGATTCCAGAATTATCTCAGACCAACAGGAAGTTCTTCCTAAGACGTACATCACAGATGGCACCCTCAGGTCCTTGCCCTGGCCTTGGGAATTCCAGAACATGCTTATTTCTACCTTAGAAAACATGCTCACCTCTCCCTTGCAGCAGACTCCTTGAGGACTCCTCCCTCTCTCCCCCACACACATCCTCCTCCCACACTCTTGCAAATTAAAGTGTCAGCCAAGACCGGTAACTTTGACATCATCGTGGAGCTCGTCAGACACTAAGCTTCTGGGTCCCACCTTGGACCTCCTGAATCTGAATTTTCACAGGGCCCGCCAGTCATTCACAGTCACAGTTCAAGTTTGGGAAACACTGTTTTAGCCCAGGGGTTGGTAAAGATTTTCCACAGTGGGCCAGATGGTAAATATTTCACTTTGCAGGCCATATGTCTCTGTCGCAACTACTCAACACCGCTGTTGTAGCGCATGGAGCAACCGTAGATAATATGTAGCCAAATAAGCATGGTTATTTGGGGTGGGGGGTGGGAACTTTATGGACACTGAAGTCTGAATTCATATAATTTTCTCATGTCATGAAATACGTTCTTCCTTTGATTTTTCTCAACCATTTAAAAATATAGAAACCATTCTTAGCTCATGAACTGTACAAAAACAGGTGTCGGGCTTAGTTTACTGAGTCCAGCTCTATACCCTGGTAATTCACATGGCAATATTTGCCAGTTCCACCTGGGCTGTGTCCCTACCTCTAGATAGCATGTGCGACTTGCAGAAGTGAATCAGATACTGTGCATTTTTCAACAGTATCAAGTAAAGCAAGACTGTTTTCTCTCATGATCATAATATTAAAAAGTTATTTCTTTCAGTGTAGGTTCATATCTCACACCATAAATATATTATTTTTAAATTAATTTATTTTACTATTCCATGATACAGTTCTATAGGCTCCAGAATTTCCCTTCCCCCTCCCCAAAATCCCCCCTGCCGCACTGATATCTCCCATTTCATTACAATAGTATAGTCCTTCATAATCAGTCTAAGTCCATCATTCTATTATTTAAGTGTATCCTCACATTGTAGCATGGACAATGGCGGAGAGTCCAGCATCCTATTGTCAGGATACATTCATCAGTTTCTTTGGGAGTCCATCTTTGATTTGGAAGTAGAGATGCATACTGCATTGTAACTTCACATCTGTATGTGATAGTTTTCACTACAGTTACTATACACCCCCTTCATGAAAAGCCATAAAACAAAATGCACAACAGAGAGAAAATACATATTTTAACTGAGCAGTATACAATGAGGCTGGATACTATCTGCGGATTAGAGGTTGAGGGGTTGGGTAAGACATGCGTGTTGTACGACGCAGTGCCTGAGTTCAAGGTCTAACTCCACCCCTGACTCCAGCTTCCTGCCAGTGCAGACCCTGGGAGGCAGTGGGGATGGCTCAGGCAGCGGGTGCCTGCCATCCATATGGGGATTCTGGATTGAATTCCCAGCATCTTATTCTGCTTGCTGCCAACATTTGGGAGTGAGCCAGTGGGCAGGAGTGTTCATTTACTCTCTCATTCGCTCTGCCTCATAATAAATAAGCACAATTTTTGTAGGCCGACATCATTTCTTAAAATGAACTTAGATCTTCAATTAGCCATGTCTTCTCCACACTGTAATAATGAATGGCTGCTATCACTATCATACTTTCCTCCACAAAAATTTTGCAATTGTTATTAGTAATTCCCCACCCACATACCTGCTGGTGGGGTGAAGCTGGGATGTACTGCCCTTCTTTTCCCACCCAAATATTTCCTGATACCCACAGAAAATTTAAAATATGCACACACATATATGTAAAATATATATATACACATGTATCTATTTACATGCACACACTGAGAGCAAAGGTATGCACTGTAATTAACTTCCTCTCCATGTTGGACTTTGAGACGCTGGTCAGGATGGATGGGGAAAGCTGATAACTTGGCATGGTGGTGGCAGAGACTAGCTCATTTCCAGAACTATGGAAAACCTTGCTGAGGAAAAGAACCAGAAGGAAGTAAAACTAAAAAAAAAGACAGTTGAGGATGACTTTAATCATCTATTAATGGCTTCACATGAGGTTGTCCTCCTAGAGCCTAGCTGATAAACAGTGAACCAGATAACTTCAAAGATATTTCCTAACTCTAAAGATTGGTCATTGGCGTCATCACTCCACTGGGCCCTGAGGCGTACCTTCTGAGCCATTATTGTCAGAGCCTGGTGACTGCTCCCTTACAGCCTTTCTCAGATGTAACCCTTCTTCCCACTGCTACTGTCACCAGCTCAGCTAATGCCACTGCTTCCCTCATCTCCAAACTGAACTCAACTTTGCCAATTCAGGCCAAACGGGAGGCATCAAGGCAGACTCCAGTAACTAGTAATCCTCAGAATAGCACATGCTAAGGTGGGCTGAGTATGACAGAACAGACAGAAATGAGCAGGAACCCTCAGAAACTTAGTCCAAACACTACGTGACTGTGCTCACCACCCTCTCCAGAGTTTCCTTATACTTCTCTGGCTGCTAGCATGGCACTCCTCTTCCTGCAGATGGTTCTCCTCAGAGCTCTGCCCCAGGCCCTCGGTGCTCCTTCTTGTTCTACATTATCACGACTCTGATCACCATCTGTGGGGTGACTCTCAGATCTAACTTTCTGGTTGAGAAACAGGTGCGTGATGCAGCAAGGTGAGTCACTGCTTGGGATGCCTGCATTTCATCCTGGAGGGCTGGCTCAAGTCCTGGCGCCTCTGCTTCTGATTCAGCTTCCAGGTAATGTACCTGGGAGGCAGAAGGTGATGACCCAAGGGCTTGGGTTCCTGCCACCCATGTGAGGATCCAGATATAGTTCTTGGCTTTGACCAGGCCCAGCTCTGGATATTGTGGGCATCTGGGGAATGAAGCAGAGGTTGGGAGATATCTCTCCCTCCACTTACTCTCTGTCACTGTACCTTTCAAATAATAAATAAATAAACAAGATTTATCTATTTTTATTGAAAAGGCAGATTTACAGGACACAGAGAAAAGATCTTCCATCCACTGGTTCACTCCCCAACTGGTCACAATGGTTGGAGCTGAGCTGATCTGAAGCCAGGAGCTTCTTCTAGATCTCCCTTGTACATGCAGAATCCCAAGGTTTTGGACTATCCTCTACTGCTTTCCTAGGCCACAAGCAGGGAGCTGGATGGGAAATAGAGCAGCTGGGACATGAACCAGCTCCCATATGGGATCCCAGTACTTGCAAAAAGGAGCATTAGCCAATTGAGCCATTGTGCTGGGCCTAGAGACATCTTTTTAAAGACCTAAATTTTCAGTTGCTATTTCTTCCTTGAGCTGCAAACTATGAAGAGGTATCCTAGCTCTTTTCTTTTAATGTTAGGTTTAGAGTCTTTGGGTTAACATATACCATTCTTACATTTTTATATCATACGGTGTGATAGTTATTTCCATACAAGCGGCATTTCCCTGTTCCTGTCCCCATCCCATCGGTCCCTCTCAGTGGATTAAACAGGCCGGAACACACTGCTGTGTACTTCAGCCTCCTTGTGCTGAGTGGCGCTGCAGCCTATTACTATGAGCCAAGGTCTGACAACTCTTATCCCTCTCTCCCATTTCCCATCAGCATCCTGTTTCTCCCACCTCCAACTTGAGTACCTTGGTGTCCCTGAACTGCACATCTCTCTCCCTCTATGCCCGTTTGCCCCTTCCGGCATGCCCTGTATCTCTAATGAGACTGTCATCAAGGCAGCTGCCTGAGTCAGAACCCAGGCCACCCCTAGGTCCTCCCAACTGAACCTCCTCTCTCAACTATGCCCACCTCTCTGCATGTCATCTCCTCACTTTTCCAGCCTGGACTAACACTGCTGACTGCATAAATGAACTATTTCACACCACGTCCCAAGTGGTAGCCTTTCCTGCCTTTTGCCCTAAACTCTCTCATTCCCCTTCACCCACATTTTTTTCCTTATTCAAAAATGTAAGGGGTCTAAGTGGAACTGCAGAGTTGAATGGTGGTTGCCGGGGAAGGAGGGGGCTGTGGTTAAGTGCTGCCTCCCAGCCATAAAGGTGAGCGACAGTGGTGATCCTTAGGCAGCTCAGATTCCAAAGGACACGTGAGGTAGCCTCGTGCGACCCACTAACACATTCACAGAGGGAAGCCAGGAAGATAGGAATACTAATGTTCATTTGGGCATTCACGTTCATGTGTATTCACTTATATTCAAAAGATGGTGAAATTTGGAAACATTCTAGTAACAGACTAAACGAATTAGATGATTTCACAGATAAAAGAACTAAGCAGGGGGCTTAAGCAGAGCCACTCAGATGTCTGGGAAGATATGAATAATCACGGCAATTAACATCAAAGGAGATAATCACGCCCTTCTGTAAGATGGCTTCCTGGCATCTTCAGAAGCAGGCCTGGGGACCAGGAGGGTCAGTCATGCTACCCAAGGGGACAACGCTACTCTGCTCAGGAGCTGGGGATATTCGTGTTTGGGGCTGAATAGTGAAGTCAACTGTTCAAAGTAGCAAGGTGCAGAGAGGGTGTCCCTGATTCTTTTCTCTTTGCCAAAACGAGCACAGATCAAGTTGTTCATTGGGCACCTCCTGCATGCCCAGCAGGGGTAGTGGATCACATGCAGTCCACACCCTTTAAATGCAGCAACGTGGTACAGTCCGCTGTGGTTCAAGTGGTTCGATTCTAGAAGGTATCAGAAGGCTCATCCAACCTGCAGCTCCAGGGGAATGGCCAGCTGGGCAACAATTTGAGACTAGAGTGATTTCTAGCCCTCTTTCCAGAGTTCTCACCTTTCCAACTCATCTGCATTCTCTCTACTGGATCTTCCATGGGTCTGGGGATTCCCACTCTCTAGAGAGAAATGAGGAACCCTACCCATCCTGATTACAAAACAACAACAAAACTGGGACTGCTCCCTTTCTGCCTTACCGCAAAATGACAATTAAACAGAGGCTGTTAACCCAGTGCACGAACATGAGCATTCGACAGAAAGGATAAACAGTTTCTGGTACCAAATCCCAATGAAATATACATACTTTTCTCAGTTCTGATCTGTCTTAAAAGTTTTCCACTTAGCTTCCTTCTATTCATGAATAATCTTCCCATTTCTTTTTTTCACTCGTACATTCCTATCTGCCCCCAAATACACCACAGACACTAGCCAGTGCAGCATAAAATGACCCACCCCCCTCGCCTACCACCACTAGTTCTCACTCCATGCTTCAGTCACATACTACCCTTCCATGAGTTCTTCTCTTTATTCCTTCTTCAGGTCTACTGAATCAAAATCTGCCTGCCAGTGGATGGTTTGGGGGTAGCAAGGTCTCCCCTGGATGGCTGACGCTGTGGGGTAGCAAACTGAGTAATTGTTTGCGTTGCTAGCATCCCACAGAGGCCTTGGTTCAAGTCCCAGCTGCTCTATTTCCAATCCAGCTCCCAGCCAATGCACCCGAAAAAGCAATGGAAGATGGCCCAACTCCTTGGGCACTTGTACCCAAGCTGGAGACTCAGAAGAAGCTCCTGGCTCCTGCCCTGGCCATTGTGGCCATTTGTGAGTGAACCAATGGATGGAAGACTTCTCTTTCTCTCTCTCCCTCTTTGCCTTTCAAATAAATAAAATTAACATTAAAAAAAATTTCCATTTAAAAAAAAAGTGCCCCTTGAAAGTTTATATCCAGTAAGACACATCAGTGTGTCCTGATTAGCACTGATTTAAGTGGATTATCGCTAGGCTAGACCTGGCCACTCCCTAATGAATAATAATAATAATAAATAATTCTGGAGAATTTTCCACAACAGTACTGAAATGTTTCTTCACCTTGAGCTCGGAGAAGTTAACCCAAACCCTAAACTCCAGGATCTGGTAGCTATATTTAAATGAGAAGTTCCAGAGATGGTGAAACTAGTTTCAGGAGCAAACCACCTTGATTAGAGAAGGACAGCAGAAACTCATCTTTGTACTTGTGCATAAGTACATACTTCTTTTTTACACGATTCCTCTTCCTGACATCACGAAACAATGTCTAGAAGGATACTGGCTGAGTATTTGTAGGGATGGCTCAGTAGCTGCTTTTGCAGAGGACAACAGACATCGTTTGTCTTTAGCCTTGAGAAAAAGGATCTAAACAGACCCTTTCCCGAGTTGGCAGAGAGAGGTGGCAGAGGGGTCGGGCTCGTTCGGAGAGGCAGACATGTTGCCGCCTCACACAGACTGATCATCAGCTGGGTGGCAAATCATTCCTCTGCAGGTTCGCCAGTAACACTGGCTCTCTGCGGGCCTTTGGTGACAGATTGATGGGCAGTTCTGTGAGTGGAGAAGCTGGCTACAGAGGAGAGCTTTAGAAGAGCAAAGCAAGTCGCAAGCATATTATTCATCTACTCCCTGCCTAAAAAAATTAAGTTCCTGACCTCCGCTTGGAGAACCGTCAGGGACTGAATTGGCTTTGTGACTTAGATTGCTGCTTGCCAGCATTCCAGAACAACATGAAAAATGAACACCTATTGGCACTTCCCAATGAAACTCCAAAATCCATGAAGGGAGAGAAATGAGGCTCGTTTTCTCTCCCTCCCCGCTCTTCCCACTGTGAGTAGGACAGAAGGGGACAGGATATCTCACATCACCACCAAAGAGTTTGTTCTGTGAGGCCTGAGTGAAGAGGTACGGCTTGGTACGCCACCCTGCTCTCTGACCTCAGAGCCCTGGCTCTGGCCGATGAGGCTGGAATTCTTGAAGAATGCAGAAGGGGATTTGAAGGCACACAAAATGCAGAGTTGTGAAATGCCAAGTAAGCAGGCAAGGCATCCCGACTTAAAGTTTAAGACACTGCTTGTATGAGTTCAGATTTGAAAAAACAGAGTTTCCTGTTGATGGGCTTAACTTTGTGTAAGTCTGACTTATTAAGATTCCCCAGAATTAGGTTCTGGTTTGCAGACTATTGAGAAACACTTCTAAACGCACTATCTACTTTTTAAACCGTGATGATAACAACACGCAGTCTCTGCAACTTTTCTATCACATTGCAACAGAAGATACTCTGATCAAAGACATTCAGCACAGCCCAACAGAGCAACAACAGGGCCCATCTTAATCCCCACAGTGTCCCCAAACCCAGCAGAAGATTTTGCACATCCCGGGATCTCACTAAATATTTGCTGACTGGCTAACCATTTGTCAGGAGCCAATTTAGCAACAACACCCGGACGTATAATTCTGGCCTGTATCACGAGGGGTCACGACGAAAATTTCACGAGCCACTTTTCCTGCTACTCTCAAAAGTCATTTTAATGAGGGAACACCGTTAGAATTGCACCATTTCTGCCACTGCCACCTGGTTGACGTTCAAACTATTAAGGGAAATGAGAGCCTACCATGAAGAAGAAATTGTACTCCCTTGGGATTAATTCCTTCCAGGACAGGGATGGGGAGAAGGCTAGCTATTATTTCCCTTTGCCTGGGAGTGTCCTACAGCAGGCTCCTCACAAAGATAGGAAGGAATTAATAAAGTGGTCGTTAGTGACCAGGAGGGGCAACAGTTGGCCCACAGTTGTACAAAGCCAGGAAATTTAGCAGTTTCCAGAGAGCTGCGTGGAGTTTTCACTGAAAACGTTTGTGATAGCACTTCCTAACGAGATGCCAAAACCCTCACTGAGAAGGACCAAGGAGCAGCTTTTTTCTGTTTTCCCATCGAGGGAGGGAGGACATGATACATGACGCTTCATGTCACCGCCAGAAGAGTTGGTTTTGCGAGAATATATGAAGAGACAGTTTATTCCACCACCTGTACTGCACTGTTTGTTAGTATTTTAATAGGTGATTAATCTTGATTGGATAGGACTTCAGATTTTTTATTTGTTGGCACATGTGCTCAAGCTATTATGTTATAAATCCCAAACATTTCAGCAAATGTCATCCTGATTGTTCCCTCCTGCTCACAGCACTACCAGTGAAATATTCAAGGTCAGGAACTTGGATTCTTTATCCACCGTATTCAGGAAAACCAATTTATTGTTCTGTCTTGGTAAAGAGGAGATGATTTCTTTGGGACCTATTTCATATTGGCAGTCAATCTAGAAAAGTTATAATTACTTCTAAGCAACAGAGGTTTGGTAAGTGCATTAATCTGGCTCTAAACATTCATTCACCTTCCATCTCTTACTCTGACGGTCTGCACTGTTTTATAACAAAGTGTGTGTTTACCATATCTGAGGGGGTGTGCAAAGCCTTTCAACATAAAAGGTGTCACTGCGCTTGATCAAAGAGGAAAACCTTAGGAAGGCTCTGAGCTGTTTTCAAAATGACCTTCCTATGGCATTGTCCTGGTTTGTGTGGCAACTTAATTTTCTTATCTATTTACTGGAACCAAAACGTTAATCCCATCTGTTATTTAACTAATTGTTACAAACCATTGAAACTGAATTCAGGCAAACACTTTCTAAAATAGAAAATGCGCCCCCCTTGTTATGCCTGTATTCTGCATTCATGAATTTGCCTCCTTGCTACAATTCATGTGTGACCCACAGAAACTTGTGGCTCTTGGACAGTCATTCACGGTCAGGCACAGAGTTACAGGAAGTCTGAGTCACCCAACCGTGTTCTCAGCTGAGGGCCAAGATTTACTTTCTAACTTCAGCCATCGTACTGTAAATAAGTGGTCTGTTTCCTGCTACATTTCTCGCATTCTTGTGCTTTCTGTCGGCTATTTTGCTTGTTCAAATGGCTCCCTGGTGTACTGCTTAAGTGCTGCCCAGTGTTCCCTAAGCAGAAAATGCCTTAAGGAGAGAAGGTATCAACCGTGTAAGTTTCACCCAAGCTACTGATGACAAACCAAATGTTACAGAATCAACATTGAATAATGTGCTTCAACAGCAACACACTTAAAGCCGGTTACACACAAACTGGCTAACAAGTATGCTGTGAGTTTAAGGGTGTTCCCTAGGATCAGGGAAGGTATCCACTAACTGCAGTCTCAGTGAGTATATGAAACCTAAGGATCATGTATCACACACATTAACTTTTTTTCATAACATTGTCTTAATGCAGAATTTTCACTATTTGTGGAGAGATATTTTGCTTTAGAAGGATAGTGTAAACCCTCTATTTGATTAGGTATATTAATGGAACCAATTTTCATTTTTTTAATAAAATATTTATTTAAAGAACAGCAGACCAGACACACAAACAGAGAGGGAGAAAGAGAGAGAGAGAAATACATTTTGCATCTGCTGGTTCTCTCTCCAAATGGCCACAGTAGTCAAGGCTGGGCCAGAATAAAGCCAGCAGTCAAAAACTAGCCACACCTGTGAAATGAGTAGCAGAGACCGAATCACTTAAACCATCTTCTGCTGCCTTCCCTGCCTGTCAGCAGGGATTTGGACTGGAGGTGGAGCAGCTGGCATTCAGGTAAGCGCTCCTGGATCATTGCTGATGCTGTAATTTATGGGAACCTGCTACAGCACAACACTGGCCCCTGGAATCAGGTTAGGCTCTTTGTTTTTAAATGTTTCTTTATTTGAAAGTAGAAAAGAAGAGACAGAGAAAGAGAGATCTTCCAACTACACTGGTTCACTCCCCCACATGGCTGCAAGAGCTGTGGCTGAGCCAAGCTGAAATCAGGAACATGCATACGCGTCTTCCATGTGGGTGGCAGGGACCCAGAAACTTGAGCCATCTTCCACTGCTTTTCTCAGGCTATTGAGAAGTAGAGCAGCTGGGATGTGAACCAGCACCCATAGGGGATGCTGGCTTTGCAGGTAGCTGCTTTACCTACTATGCCACAATGTCAACTTCCTGGAACCAGTTTTTAAAAGGACACTGAGAATGCAAAAAAAAAAAAATTTAAATGATGTTACCATCTGCTCACTAAAACAATGTGTGTGAAACGTGTTGTACACTATGGATGAGAAAGTAAACAACTTAACCATTTGCAAAATAGTGTGTCAGGTTTTTTTTTTTTAACTAATTGGCAATTGCCCTATAAACCAGCAATCATTTTCACAGGTTATCTACCCAGGAGAATTACAAATATTTGCTTACAAAAGCCCAAACACAAATGGGTGTGATGGCCTTACTCAAAAAACTGAAAGTAACCCTATGTCCTTCAACTAGTGAAGGAAAAAAATAAACTATGATTTTTCAGCAGTAAAAAGGGATAAACAACTGATGTATGCAGTGACCTAGACACTTTGCTTAGTGAAAGTGACTGGGTGTAGAAAGTTCTAGAACTCACGATCCTATTACTATTTCACTTTGGAAAAGGCAAAAGTATAGGAAGATAAATTGATGATTTATTCTGTTCTGTAAAACATCTGATTCACTGGGACCCAGGCCATGGTGTAGTGGGGCGAGCCTCTGCCTGTGGCATCAATGTCCTACAGGGGCTCCAGTTTGAGCCCCATATAGTCTACCTCCAATCCAGCTCTACAAGTCAACTGAAAAAGGCTGTGCAGGATGGCTCGAGTGCTGGGGCTCCTGCTCTCGTGTGGGAGACCAGATGCAGTTCTGAACTCCTGGCTCTGGTTTGGCCCAGTCTTGGTTGTTGCAGCCCTTTGGGAGTTATGCCAATAG
This sequence comes from Ochotona princeps, assembly GCF_030435755.1. Taxonomy (NCBI): domain Eukaryota; kingdom Metazoa; phylum Chordata; class Mammalia; order Lagomorpha; family Ochotonidae; genus Ochotona; species Ochotona princeps. Next base: position 52,314,562 of record NC_080848.1, on the reverse strand, counting down.
ATAGAAGATTTTTCTTTCGTTCTTTGTTTCTTTCTCTCTCACAGCCTTTCCCTGTGCCATTCCATCAAGGACCAGCAGGGTAATTTGACAGAGCAGAAGCTACGGATTCATTTCAAAACTCATTTCCACAAATGCAGCAGCTCTCAGAGTACAGCACTTTCATTTCTTGACAGTATTCTCAGTGTTTTGGAGGGGAGGATGGATTTCTTAAATACTAATTATTGTTAACTTTTTAGTTTTAAAAAGTTTTGGATTTTTTTTTAAGTTTTAAAGTTTAAGAATTTGGGGGGCCAGCATGATAGCTCAGCTGGCTAATCTTCTCCCTGCAAGTTCAAGTCCCCCAAGCGTTCTTTCCTTTTTTTTTTTTTTTTTTAAGATTTATTTATTTTATTGGAAAGGCAGATGTACAGAGAGAAGGAGAGACAGAGAGGAAGATCCTCCGTTCGATGATTTACCCCTCAAGTGGCTGCAACAGCCGGAGCTAAGCCGATCAGAAGCCAGGAGCCAGGAACTTGGAACTTCTTTCCGGGTCTCCCACACGGGTGCAGGGTCCCAAGGCTTTGGGCTGTCCTTGACCGCCTTCCCAGGCCACAAACAGGGAGCTGATGGGAAGTGGAGCTGCCGGGACCAGAACCGAAGCCCAAATGCGATCCTGGTGTGTTCAAGGCGAAGATCTCAACCACTACACTATGGTGCCAGGCCCCTTTCCTGTCTTTTTGCAGGAACTTCCTCCCCTCTCTTCCTCCACACATATGGGCACCGGTTTGTGTTCCAGCTGCTCCACTTCCCATCCAGCTTCCTGCTTGTGGCCTGGGAAAGCAGCAGCAGAGGATGGCCCACAACCTTGGGACCCTGCACCCATGTGGGAGACCCGGAAGTAGCTCCTCGTTCCTGGTTTTGAATCAGCTCAGCTCCAACCATTGCAGGCTTTTGGGAAGTGAACCAATGGCTAGAAGATCTCTCTGTCTCTCCTACTCTCTGTAAATCTGCCTTTCCAATAAAAATAAATAAAAACCTTTAAAAAAAATTAACAGTTTTTAACATGTGACATATTAGCAGAAGTAGTGCTGGCTAACACTTGAAAGTCTTTTTCTTTGATGGCCTTTCTCTGTGAGAGGTGTCACCTCCCAACACAGCGAGGATGGCCCCGGCATGGGCTGTGTGTCCTATGCCCTTCGCACCAACAGACAGACCAATGGCTAAGACAGCCTGACTTCGCTCACTTCCTCCTTCTATCTGAAGGCCAGCAGGCCTGCACGGATTTCATCCCTCACGGCCTCTGGCATATGCTGCATTTTTAAACTCTCTCCTCCTTTGTTTATATTGTTACTCCCTTACAGCATTTATCTTCTCAATTACTTACTTTCCCCACATTTAATCCGAACCACAGTCCCATTAGCTTCCTCCAGTGTGTGTGTGAGTGGCCAGTTCCACAGGTCTCCATGGCTCTGCAGGAGATGATCAGCCTTACGCCAGCTAGCTTGAGTCATGTTTGTTGCACACCTTGTGACACAGTGGGTGACCCATGAGGACAGGCAACCCTCCTAGAGAGTTTACACGAGGCATGATTTCAAGTTTCACGGAAGCCTGCCAGATTTGCATTCATTCCCATTGCATAAAAGAGTTTTGGGGGCCCAACACAAGAGCCTAGTGGCTAAAGTCCTCGCCTTGCACACACTGGGATTGCATATGGGTGCTGGTTCTAATCCCAGTAGTCCTGCTTCCCATCCAGATGGCCCAGGGCCTTGGGACCCTGCACCCACATGGGAAACCCGGAAGAGGCTCCTGGCTTCGCATCAGCTCAGCTCTGGCTGTTGCAGTCACTTGGGAAGTAAATCATTAAACAGAAGATTTTCCTCTCTGTATATCTGACTTTGCAATAAAAATGAATAAACCTTTAAAAAAAATTATGGGGCCCCTATGGGATTGGTTCCATGGTATAGTAGGTTAAGCTTCCATTTGTGGTGCCTGCATTCCACATAGGATGTCCTGGTGGCTCAACTTCTGATCCAGCTCCCTGGTAATTTGCCTGGGAAAGCAGTGAAAAAGATGGCCCAAGTCTTTGAGGCCCTGCACCTATATGGGAGCAGACTCAGATGAGGGTCCT